>NW_024349802.1:24654449-24914506 GCF_902729225.1 Pteropus medius | reverse complement strand
ATCTATCATCTATCTATCATCTATCTATCTATCTATCTATCTATCTATCTATCTATCTATCTATCTATCTATCATCTATCTGTTCATTCTTAAAATTCTTCCATGTAGTTTCAGTTTGGGGGAGGCAATGTGGAGAATAAAGTTAAGTTTATTAAGTTAAAAAGTAAAGTTAAATTAGTAGATTTCCTAAACTGATCCTGATTATCTATCCAGCCTCATTTATAACAAATCTCTATCTTGACTTTCCCCTCCAGAAACATCATGCATTTTATATTTTGCCTCCCATAGATGCAACACACACACAGACACATGTACACCGTGCTGCTACACAATCAGTGCTTTGCTCAGTCTCTTTCTTCCCTCTTAAGTACCTTTTCTTCTCTTCTGTGCTCAGTTCTTTCCTGCTTATGCCTATGATATATGCTCTATGATCATCCCTAATGTATCCTTAACTAAGCACACAAATTTAGTGCTTCTGGCATTGAAATTAATGATTACTTCTACAATATTGAAATGAATTATTTTAGAGTTTGGCTTCTCTTGTAGACTGTGACACCAGGATTTTGACAAGGTGAAAGAAATCTGGATCCCTGATTGAATTCCTGGAACCAGTCTCTCCTCACTGCCCACTTGGGATGTAAACGGAAAGGCTTGAATCGGCCATCCAGCCTTACATTTCTGTTCCTTGCACTTGTATCTGAGGGCAGGACAGTAGCTGAGGCTGTGTATAAAGAAGTTCAAATTTAATTAAGATGAAAAAAAAGAATCTTATAAATTAATCATTCAGTTCCTTATTAAGTGTTGATATTCAGGGAGCATGGAAACATTTGGTTCTGCTAGGTGAGTGCCTTCTGAGCTGCCTGTGTTGGAGGCGATCCATCAAGTCCTGTCTCAAAATTCTTTAGAAAATATTTCTAATTCTACTTCCAACCAGATGTAATTGTTCCTCCCCCTCTTCCCAACTTGACTCCCTTCACTGAATTGTTAAAGCACTTTTATAGCATTGAGGACAGGAACTCTGACTTTGGAGCAGGGAGACCTGTGTTCAAATCTCTGGCTCTGCTGCTACAGGGCCGTGTGACCTTGGGGACAACTCCTCACTTCTCTGAAATTCATTTTTATCCTCTGAAAATCTGGTATAATCACTAGCTCGGAGTGTTTATTTCGAAGATCAAATAAGAAAATAGATGTTAAAGGTACAGAGTTGGGCATGTAGCAATTTAGTTACGGATGGTTGTTTTTGAAGATTATTATTTATGTATTCATTGTTGATATTACTGTTCTCTTTTATAGCACTTACCAAATCTATAATATTCTTGTTTATTTGTTTCTTCCCTGAGAACATAAAAAACTTTACTCTCATATGTTTTGTTCATCATTGTATCCTGAGTGTCCAACACAGAGTAGGGCTAATATTTGTAGAATATGTTTTTACTAGTGCTATTATTCTATTATTCTGCCTTATATTATTGCTATTCTAGACTATGAGACCAATATTATTCATATACACCTGCTGAGAACTAAGCATAGTGTTTGGAAGAGTGTGGAAACTCAACATCTATTATTAAATGAATGAATAAAGAAATTAAAGCTACATTTGTCCCAATTAGCCTTCTAAATAGAAACTCTTGATGATAGAGATTGTGGTTTATCTTTGTATCCATGGAGCCTAATAGGTGACCAGTAAACACTTGTTGAATCTATTGTTAAAATCGAGAGGAGGGATTTGTGACTTAATTACAGAATTGAGATGAGCTGAGTTCATTTCTGCTATTCCTTCTATTTTCTGTCTGACTTGGTTTATTTCTAGTCTTTACAGCAGAACCTGGCATGAGAATCTATCAACAGGAAGAGAAGAGGGATTAACTTAATAAGTACTGAATTATTGTTCCCAGTAAGACCCAGCAACAGCCCTTCCTAATCTCTACTCAGCCCCCGCAACTGCATCGTAGCAGGCGAGAGTAAATGACATTGTGTTCCTGCTCCCTCACCTGTCGTAAATTTGTTTGTGCCAGTGAAAATGAGTATCAGAGATAGACAGACCAAAAGGGTAAAATAACTCACATAAGAATAATAGCAGTTTCAGACGGTGTCTGGAAGGAAGGATTGGTTTTAGTTGGGAGTGGTGGTGCTGGGCTGATTATATAAACACAACAATCTTGAGCCCCTTTAAACACCAGCCAGTTTAGCTGCTCTCTCTCCTTGAAAAGAATGCTTTCTGATCTTTACTGCAGGGTGGAAGGGAAGAAATCTGACATTGAAGGGACTTGACTGCTTCTTTCGGCATCTGGGACTATTCCTCTGATTGCTTTACCATGCAATTTTTCCACCTCTACCATCAATGATTAGGACCTGGCTAGTCCTCTCCTGCCAAGACGTCACCGGGAGTAACCAACAATATTTACCAGAGTAGAGAGAACTCATTGCAGAATGAACTGCCTGAATTCTCCAATCAGTATTTAACTTACAATAACTGGTTAATTCTCACCCTCACTCTCACCAGCTTGGTCAGGCACCTTAGCGCAGAGCAACCTGACAACATAAAGACTTGTAATCCCAATTCTGCTAGGCTCTCGGATCACTACAAAAGTCTTTTACTAGCTGTATGACTTTGAAAAAGTCGCTTAACCTCTTCGAGTCTTAATAGTAAATATAATGTCATACCTGCCTGCAGATACTGGGGTTAGCTTAGTCTTTTCATGTCTTTTGTGACTCTCAGATTATCTCATAATGAAACTGCTCTAAGTCATCCCAGTCTAGAGTAGTTGTAGGGACTTAAATGGGGACATATTGGTGGTATTCTCACAGTTGACCCCACTTGCCTTTCAAATCATCCCCAAACCTTCGTTATATATAGATATAAAAAAATCATGTTGGAGCCACATGCAAGCCTGATAAAAACTAGAAAATACAGAAGAGCCTCTCCTCTGAATAAGTCATTTTACCAGTGTCCTCTCAGGTAGATAACAGAGACCCTTAAAGATGCTTGAATGGCAAGGACAGGAACATTTGTAGAAGCATAATCTTAACAGCCTGCAACTGGAAACAACCTCAAGTTGGTCAATGTCAAAACAGATGGAGAAATTGTGGTATATTAATACAACACAGTGATGAAAGGCACAAACTACCGATACATGCAACAATGTGGATCAATCTCACAGATATTAGGCTGTGTGAGAGAAACCAGACACAAGAGGGTCCATATTGTCTGATACCATTTCTGTGAATTTAAAGAACAGGCAAAATGACTTGAGAGTGATAGCATAGTGCTTACCTAGATGCGGAAGTGGGGACGTGAATATTGACTTGGGTATTAGGTAAGGAGTTATGGAAATGTTCTATATCTTGATCTGGTGGTGTGTACTTCAGTATTTATAGGTGTAAAAAATCATCAAGCTATATACTTAAGATTAGTACATGAAATATATGTTGTATTTTAATAAAAGTAAGTGTATGTATTTATACATACTCATAATTATTCCCTGATTTGGAATACATATGTATATGTATAGATGTGTATATATATATATATATATATATATATGTATATATGTGTGTGTGTGTGTGTGTATATATATATATATATTTGTTTATTTTTCTCATGAAGGAAAATATAGAGGAGAGTACAAAGTTCTCTTCATTGAACAAATTACATGGTAGTGTGACCATCAATAAGAAATGGCATTTGGATTTAGATGCCTAGAGACTAGAATATATTTATAATTATTAGGAAATTATTTCTGAGAAAGCCCAATCCCTACTAAATTACTAATCAGTCTCTGACTGGTGACCCTGAAGGTAGACTATGAATCAAACGAAATTTATTTTGATAAGATTGAATTGTATTGACATCTCAGTAATGGTCACCATGCCTCATTAGTTAGCACAGGGAAGATTATAGTAAATGATCAATCACTGAAGTTCATTCAGAACTGTTTTTTAAAATGTATAATCCTTGTGCTAAAATCACAATGAAGTTCATTAATTAGGAGGCAGTGGATGTCTCTCTCTGCTTTTTTTTTTTAATCATATGATTTGATTTATTTTTTTGACTCATAAATTAAGGCCAAAGAGAAAGAAAATTATTACCAGCAATAATTTTTTTTTCAAACTTTCTAAATGTAGAAAAATTAGAAGTTCTCTATCCTCTTCCATTTTCTAAGAAAGCACAGAAGAAAAGAGAATAAGATTGCTTTTTCTCGGGAGGAATACTTTGTAGAAATGCTAAGAAAATAAACACATTTTCCCCAATAAAGAGCCTTTTGTTATTCCTCAGGTTAGTTGCATGACCGCAAAGAAAGGAACTACAATCACACTGAGATTATGAAGAATCAGAAAAAGAAAAAAATATATATGTATGTGTATGTGTATATATATATATGTATGTGTGTACATATATATAAACTTTTTAAGATAATTCTTTATTATTCTTTGATAGGAAAAATACTTCAGAGGGGATTAAACTCCACCCTTGTTTTACAAATGAGGAAACTGCAGCCAAATAGGTAGTTACCTGTCCAAGGTCATCTTGTTACAATGGTTCTCAAAGCATCCTTCAGGGACCAGCAGTGTCAGCATCAACCTGGGAACTTGTTAGGAATGCAAATTTCCCTTCCCCACCAGAAACCTACTAAATCAGAAGCTCTGGTGATGGCGCCCAGCATTCTGTTTTAACAAGCTCTCCACCTGATTCTGACACAGCTAAAATTTGAGAACTACGACCAGTGCTTAGAGAGGGAAATAACACTTTAACAGCTAAAACCAACTTCTTGCTGGGAGTCGTATTTTCCATAATTCCTCATGACAAAGCCAGGGCTAGAGCTGAGTAGGAAACTGAAACTCATTCTTGAGCACTACTTAGACAATCTCAGAGAACCTTCATTATTTATATTACATGAAAGTGGCCTTTAGAGGAAGCTAGACTACTGTAACAACAATAAGATTGTAAGAAAAAAGAAAAATGTGTCAATATAGCAAAATCTTTTCTTAGATTTGGGAAATAAACTTTTATTTTGGTGTTTTTTAACCGAGTCCCTCAATATTTATGAGTATTTCTTATGCAATGTATATAGGCTATTCTGGAGATCTAAAATGCTTATTTCCAGCACAATTCATGCTTCACTAGTTTTGTTTTATAGGTGTGACTTTTGGAAGCCTGCAGGGCAAACCCCTTGTCTTCTTTGGGTCTCTTTCACAGCTCACAAATGGGGGCAAGGCAGACACCGTACATGAGTGAAAGACAAGCAGCAAAGTTTTTGATAACCAGTAAGCACAGACTCCTCTAAAAGGAGCAGCTCCTTTGCTCCTCTAGCCAGCTGTTGCTGCATCAGAATACAGACCCAGCAGCTGCAAATCTTCCAGTTGTCCCTAAAAAACATAAATATGAATGTTGGGGGGAAATTCATGGGTTTTAAATGTTAGCCGTAAATTCATATTTTCAAACATCATGCAAGCCAAATCCAATGCGTGTGTGGACCATGTTTTTGATTTCTGGTGTGTGATACATGTTATCAGGGCTTGGTGACCAGATTTGCCCAGGGAGCACTATCTACCTGGGATTAAGTCAGAGCATGTAGCCTCAATCCACTAAAACTTTGCACCAGAAATGCTCTGGCTCTGGAGACTGTACAGACGTTGTGGTGTGCCTGTTCATGGGTTTCAGGACGGGTCAGGTGTTGCCTTCCTCGGTGACCCTTTCTCTACCTAGCTAACACCACTTTTTATGGATTTCTTTTCAGAATTTTTTATGTCAGTCTTAGGCCAGTCTGATTCTACACTCTCTGACACCATTTAATATCATGGTCACGAACACTTAAGGAAATTGAAGCTCACAGGCATGTTGACAGTGCTCTGGGCCTGGAGCCTCACTTCCAGGTAAGGACATAGGTAAGGGGAAATCCAATGACTTGACCGGGGTCAGCAAATAGTTATATGGTAGCGGTAGGTATAGAAACTGGGACTCCTACGTCCAATTCATGGTTCTTTACAGATGATGATGCAACACCATCTGCTCGAAGGGACTATGAAACCTTCAGAGATACAGAGAAGCTATTCCGAGCTCCTCCAGGCCATGCAGTGTCAATTTCTGATGCACAAAGTAAAAACCATCAATAACCATCTAATAACCCTCTCCCTACCTAGCTGAGGGAATAATTAAAATGATAATGCTAGCTTTCCAAAAAAGAAATGCATTATTTAAATTACCATCAATTTCCAGTTTATTGCCCTCTATGCCATAATTTTTTTTCACAAAATATGATTAAATGTCATATCTTGGTGGAATGCTGAAATGTAGTATCACTACATTGCAATCTCTACTATGCAAGGATATTTTGGTTCATGTTTATTTCCTGATGGGCTCACATATGAAGTAAGAGTAGCTGGTCTTACATACTGCTGCTATTTTCTAATAGTTATTTTATTATTTTTATTTTAAAAAATAACCTTTGAATCATGAAACTTTACTTCTCAAAGGTATGTAAGTTATCATCTACTTCAATGTCTTCTAAACTTTTGGCTGGAGAATCTATTCCTCAAGTGAAATGTTATGAGGCTATCCAATATATGAACAGAGCTGAAGCAATGGTGAGGATTCTAGAGCCTCTCCAGCAAGGCTTTCTCCTATTGCTCTTTCTTAGACAGTTTTGGCTGCATAAACCCCCAAAATCTCAGTAGCTTACCCTTATAAGCATTTGTTCTTTGGAGATTATGCTGATCTTGGCAGGGCTTATCTGAAAATCTCTCCTTCAGACTGTCATCTGGGCTCCATCGTGTGTGTTGGGCTCAGGTCTGCTCTTCCTCATGTCTTATGTGGGTCTCAAGTTAAAGGGGCAGGCAGTAGTAGGAAATAGCTATTCTTATGGCAGATTGTGAAGTTTAAGAAGGCAAGCTCTATCCCCAGGCACATTTCAATCCTCTGATCTTGTCCTGTCTGCTAATATCTCACCAACCAAAACAATTCACATGGCCAAGCCCAGAATCAAGGTCCAGGGAAGAACACCCTACTTACCATGAGAACACTGCATAGGTGTGTATATATAATGCTGTTCTAGAAGAATGAAGATTTTAAACCATAAATTCAGTCAACCATATAACCGTACACCTTGGTGATCTTGGAGCCAACTCTGTGTAACTCGTAAAACAACATCAAGCAGTTCTAAACCTTGCATTGAATCCAACCTTCTCAGTTTACCAATGAGCAATACTGAGGCATAGACAAATTAGTGACTTCCTCAAGGCTACTCGGCTAAACACAGGTCTAGAACCTGACTGACTCAAAGTTCAGGACCTTCCCCACCTACTGTCATATATCTACCTTCAAGAAAAGGCCCAAATCACTTGGATTAAGTAGCAACACTATAAATATAATTTCAAATTTACTGAACTGTCCTTATTTTGTCAGCGGGTTTAGAAGTCTATTTAGTAGAGACAGGAAGGTAGCCTGAGCACAGTGTAGGAAATGGGGCCATGTTCCTTCAAGATCTGGCATTTAGTGGCAGTGTAATCTTGCATACAGTGTTTGGTTCTTTAAGCATCATTTCTAATTGTCAAATAGGATAATAATGGTGCCCTCAGAGGGTTTGTGAGCATTAAGTATGCGATACTCAATAACCATGAGGTTTTTTCCCATTGGTTTATTATTCAGTAGCCAAGAGCTATTCCTTCCTTTTCCTGTATAATTTTGGGAAACTAGAAAAAATTCCTGTTTTTTTCAGGAGCATATCCTTCTTACTGAAGACATAAATAATACAGAAAGACCAATTCTCCATATAGCAAAGGGCAAAAAGGTCAATCTTCTTTGCCCAGTCTCCCAGGTTTTACTAATATGGAGTTTCCTAAGATACAATCAAATTAAATGACTGCTGTGAAGTCAAATTCCAAGATACAATATGTGTTTAGTAATTATTGTAATAGCAAAATTCAAAAGGCTTAAATAATTTATTCTGTAGTGAAATGTTTAAAGGCCATTTGGTCAGCAGGGTGCCTATTTGACATGTAGCTAATGTGCTTTCTTCATTTTTTCTTGATGGTCAGGTGGCATAATCAGAACCTCTGTGACATGTTTGTCTTACTTGAACATTTTATCATCTTGCATTGCTCTTTTAGCTTAAAATTAGTGCTTGTCCTTCCTTGGAAAGGTATCTACTCATTAGCCTGTCAAAATGTCTGTAAACATTAGATTGTTTTTGAGAAGCAAATGCCTAATTTGTGGAAAGAAAATGTTATTTTAAAAAATTTCCCAATAACTTCCTGTAAAAAATTTTTTAAATGCAATTGCATTCACAGGATATATTAACACCAACAAGGTATAGCCATTTAATTTATCTAGTGATTGAAATATTTTGTGAAAATCACTCCGTTAACTGAAATAGAAATCATGAAAGAGATTTCTATAAATACATTTCCTCAAAATACAAATATGTCTCAAAATTTTGCAAACAGTCATCCATCCTTGCCGTTTTAGCACCTGCTACTCTGAATAATGCAGTTCGAATATAGTTGCTCTACCACCTGGGAATTTACAAGATTCTTTTCTTTTTCTTCAGATCAATAATAAAACTTCACAGAATGCTGGGTAGAAGGTTATTCAGAGAGTTTTTGAATTGAATATAGGTAATATTGATAACTACACAGACATTCTCCCCTATAGTTTGTACTGTATCGAAAGTGGAGGTCTATTAAGAAATTCAAAGAAAAAGGAAGGTTTAAATCTGTTTTCAATATTGACACCTTCTACCCACCATATTCACATGCATTGGACTTCTCCATTCATTTATTTGTTACATTTCATTAGCCCAACAGGACCTATATAGCAGAATATTTCTCTTGGTGTTCTATAATTCTGAATAACAAAGAAGCTTCTGCCTTCCAAGTTTATTTTTTCAATTAAAATTTCATTGAAGTGTAACACATATGCAGAATTTTGCACAGTTCTTAAGTGTGTAGCTTAATAAATTTTCACTGAGTAAACACAAACAAGCAACCATCACACAGAGAACAGAAAAACCAGCAACTCTTCAAAAGCCATTTTTATCCTCCCTCTGGTTACTAACTTCCAAAACATGACACTGCCCTGGCTTCTAATTTCATAGATCAGTTTTGCTCCTAAAGTTTTTATAAATAGAATCATATGATGTGTCCTCTTTTGTCTGGTTCATTTTGTTCAAAATTTTATTTGTGAGATTTCTTCATCATCCATGACACTAATTGACTGGTTCCCACTGTTATATAGTATTATGTATTTGACTAAAATACAATTGAATTATTGATTCTATTCTTGATAGGCATGTAAATTGTTTCCAGTTTCTTTTCTTTTTAGTGTTTTTTGTGGCTTTTAGAAATAGTGCTGCTAAGAATATTTTGGTGCATGTTTTTAGTGAACATGTGCATAAATTTCTGTTGGTTGTTTATGTAGGAGTGGACACATTTGCCACAAGTTACAAATATGTTCAACTTTAGTAGATACTACTGCACAGTTTTCGAAAGTGGTTACACCAGTTACACTCACTGCAGCAGTGAAAGAAAATTGTAGGTGCTCCATATACTTGCTAACACTTGGTATTTTCAATCTTTTCATTTTAGGCAGTCTGGTGGGTGTGTTTCTTGATTGCTAATGATATTGAGCACCTCTTCATACATTTATAGGCTGTTTCTATATCCTTTTTGGAAAGTGACTGTTTAAGTCATTTACCTATCTTTCTATTTAATTGTCTGACTTTTTATTACTAATTAGTAGAAACTCTTAATATACCCTGGCTATAAATCCTTTGTTAGATATTTACATTGTTGTATCTTCTCCCACTCTGAGGGCTGGTTTCACTCTCTTAATATTGTCTTTAATGAAGATAAGTTCTTTGTTTTAATATTTTATTTTAATTCTTTCCTTATGGTTATGGATTTCCCTGTTGTGCTTAACACATCCTTGATTTCCTATTGTTATCATGATTTTTTTTCCCTAGAAATTTTATTATTTTATTTTTAATATCTAGGTCTCCGATCTGGAATTGACTTTTGCATAGAAGGTGAAGTAGAGTTCAAGTTTTATATTTTATATCTGGATATCCAATTGACTCAACAATTGTTCCATTGCTCTGTTTGTAATTTCAGTACCTTATACTACATTTTCTCAATTAATGTAATTCAAAATAAGCCTTGATAACAGGTTATGTGAGTCCTCTAGCTTTTTTTTTCCTTCTGTAATATGTTAGCCACTTGTGGTTCTTTGCATTTCCATATATCAATTTAGAATCAAATCTTCAAGAACTACAATAACAACAACAATAACAACAAAAACCTATTAGAATTTTGATTAGGATTGCCCTAAATTTATAGCTCAGTCTGGAGAGATGTGTTGTCTTTAACATACTGTCTTTCAATTATGTACCAAGTATACTTTTCCATTTATTTAAGAATCCTTATAATTTTTCAATACTATTTTGTAATTTTTGGTACAAAATTTACAGTTTTGTATTTTTAAATTTCTTGTGTGTCTTTGATTAGTTTTATTTTTAGGGGTTTGCTGGTTTGAGTTGCTTACGTTGACATTTAAATGATTTTAAATAATAGTTTTTAACATTTTCATTTCTAATTTTTTCAGGAATATGAATACAATTAATTTGACTATTGACTTTCTATCTAGCCACATTGCTAAATTCACTTGTTAATTCAATAGCTTATAATTTCTTTTAGATTTTTCTATATAAATAATAATTTTAATATGTTCTTTTTGGTTCTTAATTTATTTTCCTAGCCTTATTACACTGGCTAGGACCTTATATTGAATAAAAATGATAACAATATAGGACTTTATGTCTCCTTTTTTTTTATTTTGGTAGGAAATGGAAATGTTTTGTAGAATTAAAAAGGGTTTATATAAGATGGGAATTGAAAATCATTAGAGGCTTCACTGAGTCAGACAGTTGTGTATGAGTGGCTAAATGGTGAAAGTATTTTTTGCTGACAGCCAAGAGATTTGAATTATAATCCCAACTGTGCCATGGCCAGGATATATGATTTTAGACAAGTTACTTATCCTCCACTGGCCTCGTTTAATGCATGGGTTAGGTGTAAAGCATATGTAAACTGGTGATCACTAAAACTTTTGTAATGAAACATTACATAATGAGGTGAATCTGTGACATCTTTGTGATATCTCCTTTTGAATTTCAGGCAAATACTTATTTCACTATGAAGTATGATGTTTGCTGTAGGATTTTTGTAGGTACTCATTATGATTAAGTACATATCTCTCATAGATAACTATTTTAATTGATAGTTATTTTTATAAATCTTTTTAAATTTACTATTATATTAACTTTTTTCCCCATTATTATTTGTTCTTTCTTGCATTTCTATATTTCCACATTAGATATTTTTGCTTGAATCTAATGAGTGTCTGCTGACAACACATTCTCTCAGCTTTTGCTTATCTAGATTGTTCTATGTTTTATTTTTACTTTAAAGAACAAATTCACTTATTATAAAATTCAATATTGGCAGTTACTTCTCACCAAACTCTGATGATATTATTCCATTGTCTTTTAGTTGCCATCATTTCTATTGAAAAGTCAAGTTGATTTCTTACTAATGCTTTGTTTAAGCTAATGTGTCTTTTGACTATAACTACTTTAAGAACTTCTCTTTGTTTTTTTTGTTTGGTAGTTTTCTTTGTATTTACTCTGCTTAAAGTTTTAACTACTTTTAAAATTTGTAGCATACCAGTTTTCACCAGTTTTGAAAACTATTTGGGAAATGTCTCTTCAAAAATATTGTCGTATTATCTCTCTACCCTGCACGTCTCCAATTGTACATATGTTGGACCTTTGTACTGCTTATCATATATCTGCTATTCTCTTTGCCATATTTTCTATCATATTTTTCTCTATATAATTCAGCCCCATGCCTAGAATTGGCAAATACTTAAAGGAAAAAAGCAAGTCATAGAATTACGGCTCAACTCTCTGCAGTTTCCTTCCCTTTGTAATTTAGACCTCTCAAGTCCTGGTTGCCTCGCTAGCTCTCTGAATGCTTTCAAACGTATATTTTTCTGGTTTTGAATTTTGTTTGACTTTTCTTATTGCTCTTAGTGAGGGTGTTAGACTGTTGCAGGGTACTTCACTATAGCCAAAACTGCAAATCCCATGTTCCTTTTAACTCAAAATTTAATTCAGCATACATTTATTGAACTATAAAATCCTACAATTCAATTATTCTAAGTACGAGAAGTTTCTCTCACTGAAATTATTCTTTTCTCGGTTGCATAATACTGCATAATTCTCTTAGAAACTGCAAAATTAGTGGCAACTCTGTTCTTTGAACTAGGCTTATTTGATGTTTTTAAGTACAAAATATATAAATTCACTAAAGCCAAGAGATAGAGGCTAGTCGAATAATCTTTATTGTCCTTTTTTTTATCCCAAGTTATGTCACAAGCAAACTGGGGGTGGGTGGGTGATGATTAGATGTGACTTGAAAGTGAGGAGATGTTCCACCTTTATTATGTCTGTTATGGCAGAAATGACAGGTGATATTCAATTATAATTCTTTTACCTCATTGGAAGCACCAAGGCAGTTCCTTTCATTCTTTCTGAGAAACACTGAACAGCTAATATGTTGCATTGCTGGTAAGACTTTGTTTAGCTAATTTAGCACACCTTAGACTTTAGCACACTACATGCGCTCTTTGATTAATTTCTGGCAGGTGACACACAACACCTGGTATAACTGCATAGTAGTTATAATGTATTCATTCCATATTTTTCGCTAGAGAAAGGGGTAAAATAACTGATTAATTGTCAGTACTGAGAGGTTCTGTGGCTCACGAAGGAGAATTTTGACTGGTCTACCACAACAACCAATGACAAAACTTGAAGCCTGATGCAAATTTACAAAAAAGGTTTCATATAGTTGATTCTTAGTTGAAAATATCTTCTTTTTAATTTTTCATTCCCTGGCTTAAACAAGGTTTATAAATACGTTTGCTTGTCTATAAAGGAAAATATTCTTTATGTTTGGTCAAAATGAAGAAAACAGTTTTCTTACAGTTTCAGTTTTTGCTAATATTATATATATGAAGTGTATAACTTAAAATTCTTGTAAAAATTTCTAGGCACTTGTCAAGTAACTGACTTTAATTAAAATGGAGAGATGTCTTTTACCTATGTCCTATTGTAAATAGGTCCAGATACATACTATCAAGCACTGAAACTTCTGATTTCCTAAGAGACAGTTTGATTTAATCAATATACTTTGACTCCCAGGATGGCACATTGCTTTTAAAATGTATATCTACTTTTTAACCAAATAATAGCAACTAACTTAAATTTTAAGAGAAAAATATTAAATACTGTATGTCTACTTTATTTTAAATATATTTTTAGTCATAAGACATTTTAAGCATAGTGCAAAGTACAGAAAATAATATGACAGATATCCATGAGTCTTCTCTTAAAATATTAACATTTTGCTAATTTTCTTTAAGTATATACTAGGGAAAATATTCCATAGTAGAAAATGAAGATTTGCACAATAACATATGTTGAAGTCCTCTTGTTAGTAGGGGAAAGGTGGGAGGAGCCCAATTGTCCATCTTTTAGAGAATTCATAAACAGTGGAGAAGTAGATCAATTTTCTTAAATATAGGAAAGGAGATGAGGAAAGTGTATTGTGGTGGGACTTTAATTTTATCTATAACATCTTCTATTCTTACCTGATTACTTTTTACAAAATAAGCGATTAAAGCAGTACATATTTATTGTAGAATTTTCAGAACTAGAACAGAAGTAAGAAAAAGATAAGAATTCCTCATAATAAATGCTACCATTCAGAGATAATTGTTTCTATTTTGATGTATTTCCCTTTTTTTAAAAAAATATATAGTTATGTATATCTATTTATATAAATATATAGTTATGTATGCAATTATTTGGTAAATTAGGGAAATAGATCTCACAAACAGTATTAGTTCAATTTTGCAGATTATATTTTCATTCTGCCTTTTCCAATTAATAATATTCATGAATATTTGTCTTAACCGTACTTGATTTTCTGATGTAAAACCTTAATTTTAATAGTTGTACATTTATATCACATGGTTATACTATATTTTATTTAACCATTCCTCTGCGATTGAATATCTGGTTCAATTCTTCTTGAACTGCTTTAAACATAAATCTTTATGACCATTCTTCAATCATTCCTTAGTATAAATATCCAAATGAGTAATGAATCAGAGTGTAAACAGTTTAAGGCTCTCGAGGTATAACATAAAATTACTTTTCAGAAAGGTTATAATGATAAACAATCTCATTATCACTTATGAGAATATCACTGTCACTCACCTTGGGTAACAATGAGCCTTTTTAAAAATTAATTTTGCCTATCTGACAGATGAGAAATTATATTATTACTCATTTGAATGAAAAATCAGGCATGTATTGTCCCATAATACATTATAACTGATGCATTTTGGAGTTAAGCATATCTCCATTTTGCAAAGAAAAAACTTGCTATGTATCTATAGGAAAATTTTCTTCTTTCCCATGTAGACGTGAGAAAACCCCAGCAACAAAAACTTATTTCATTATATTTAGTTTTTAATTTATAAAATTTTCTATATAGTAGTACCCCCATTCCACAAACATATATACTTTTACCTAAGTACATACATGTGATTATATATTCATTATGACAATCTTTTGTTTTTTTTGGTAGGAGCACTTTGCTTCCTCTCCTCTTTACCTCCTCATCTCTATTATCCTCCCTTTCCTCCAGAAAATCCATATCAATAGCCTATTGGGTATCTTTCCGTATTTTTCTTTATTCAAATAATAATACTTCTACACACACACACACACACACACACACACACACACACACACACACACACACAAGGAATCGGGAAGGATATTGTAAAAATTCCTCAAGCCTTCTGATGTAATTCTGTTTGATTTTATTAATGACCATATAATAATAAAAGGTATGCATATGCCATAAGTATTCAGGTAGTCCCCAGAATACCCTGAATGGGTGATCATTCACCATGTCCATATTTTGCTTGGCATGTAAGTCCTTACTTATTTATGCTTATATTTGTATGAGATAAATTCCCAGATATGTAATGGCCTGGTCAAAGAAACTATGTATTTTTAATTTTAGTAGAAATTGCCAAATTGCTTTCAAATATAGTAAGACTTAATATTTCCATCAACGACGTTTTTATTTCCACATTTATGGAAACCTGTATGTATTTATCTTCATATATACTTATGTGTATTTTACATTTAAATTATCTTTTCAGTATACTGTAGATTTTTTACATTTTTAGTCTTTAAAAGTATCCTCTGTTAGCAGAAAATTCTCCTGGGGGATAGCTGATGTACTCTTTTATCCCATCCCCTCACCCTGATATTGAAAAGGAGAGGTTCTGATTCCGGTAAGCACTCAGAATTGAACTACCATGTTGGAATTTGTGCTTTTTGTTGAAGAAACATGATAGTTTAATGTCCTTTCTTTGGCATAAATTCCTCTTCTAAGATGCTTCCATTGCTTAGGAAATTCTTTCTTTTTGATTAATCAGACACCATCCTATTATGTCTAGTGGTGACACCATGTTGACTAGAAAGCCAGCCTAGAATTAGAGTAGGTTCTTGGGAAAAAGACCATAATAGCAACAAGGATGCTTTCGTTATCAAGAGAAAAACAAGTCTTTGGAGGGCTAGCTCCTCAGGAAAATGAGACCAGAGACTGATTTGTTTTAAAATTCTAACTAGGAATAAACGACATGTGTTCACTCAGAGTGTCCTTGTCGCTCCTCTCCCTCAGAAGTGTGGCAGCAGTGGTTGTCTAGGTGGTTTAAGATTCCAGCCATTGGTCTTGGCCTCTGCACAACATCCTTCAGAAGTAACACCAACCGTCCTAAAAAGCTTTATGCTCAAAAACCCATCTGATGATATTAAGCTTTATGCTAAAAAACCCATCTGATGATATTATGACAGATATCTGCATGGGATGGCTCCTTCAGAACACCCAGTAAAGATTACAGTAGCAGAGAGGGCAGAATATTTTCACAAGCCTACTGTTACTCTAGTGTTGAGATCTCCTTTTCTCCTAGGAGGATGAATTTCAAAGTTCCTATAGATATTAAAAATGATTAAAGAAATGCTGAGTAAATCTGATATTTAGTTAAGTCTGGCTTGAGGGCCAGTTGATGTGGGTTTTTGGACTGTGTTTGTTCTTACCTGGCTACAAAAAGGTGGGGCCTCAATTTCCTCAAAAGCAAAATGGTGGAACAGGAAGTAATGGTTACTAAAATCTCTAAAAGTTCTAACATTCTACTTGACTTTTGACTCAGATACATAATTTATTGTTCAAAATGCTGAGCCCATTTTCATGCGTAGTTCACAAAACTGTGGCCCATTAACTCAGTTGGTCACTAACACATGTTTTTATTTGTAGCTCATGTGTTACTTTAAGAAAATTGAAAGCAATGAAGCATTTAAATATTAGATTTTATGTAACAATCAGATATTCTGGCTTTTCGTGAGAATGGGATCTGATAACACTTGGCTGGAGGAGGGTGAGGCCACACCTTTCGAGATGATGCGCTCTCCAGGACAGTTCCCGCCCCACCACTGTGTTGCCCTAACACTGAGGCCGAGGGTTCGATGCTATTTACAATCACATCGTTATTGTTTTTCTATTGCTGAGTCTGCTTTTCTCATTTCTGTTATTTACTTTTTCTCTGTAGCGTCATGGGTTTATTTATGATCCCAGCCATAACACTTAGGGCTCATTCTGAAAACTAAAAGAAAAAACAAATGAATGCTGTGTCCATGCAAAGCACGTAATAAATAAACAAAGTGAAGAATATTCAGATTATCTTGATGTGATCGAATTAGACACAGCTGAAGATACAAACTGAGCAGAGAAAATTAAAGTATAGAAATATTTTTCTTAAGCAAATTGACTCAGTTTTGGGTCATTTTCTATCTTCTCTTTACTCTTTCATTGGTTCAGGTAGAATGTTTATCTCTAGGTAACATTGCATTATTTATGTTCTTTCATATTATTTTGTTTTTTCCTCTCTCACTTTCCTTACATTTATTGGGGCAGAGGAAGGCAAGAGACAAAGAAAGAAATGATGAGGGCAAAGTTTGCAGAGATGAAGACCACAGCAGTTATATTCCATCAGAGCATCTTTAATGTCTAAAATTATGTATTTACCAAAAAAAGATAAAATTGACCTATTTCCATGCTAGTGGTAAATTTCAGTTACTAAGGACTTTCTAGCATTCTGTTTTCCTGCTAATGAAATGGTTGCTTTATTTCTATTCTCACTTTTTGTAATGAGATTGTTCATTGACCTGAGCTCTTCAGTTCTGATATATTTGTCAATCTCTGCGAAAGTTAGAGTGAGAAAATGTAATTATAACTAGGGACAATAAACCATAGTCTGAATTTGTCTGTTATAAAACAAGTAATTTCCCTCATTTCTGCTCTTCTCTTTGCATGTGTGTGTTTCCTGTTCTAAAATGCAATCATATCAAGCTTTCAGTTAAAATGTCTCTAGGGTTCCAAGGAATGTAAAGTAAGATTGCTGAAGAGAACTCATTCAGTGAAAATAGAGTGAAAAAATAAAAACTAAAATAAGAAACCAAGAGCCAAAATAAATTATAAGGAATGCTTGTAATAACTTCTACTTCATAGTATAATTTGTAGTGATAACCTTATCCAACTCTCCTTGAAATAACCTACAAGAGATGAAAAAAATGTTACAAGAATAAATATTTGCTAGTAATTTAGTTTTTCAAGTGTTAACCATCTACTTAAAAATCTTAAATCTGACTTCTTTCTAGATTTTCTGTAGCAATGTGTGGGAGAGCAAATATTTTCAGATATTTGTATGCAATTTTATTCATGTCTGTTTAGTATCAGGCAAGAGTAAATTTGCTAGGTTCAAAGCCTGGCTTTAAACTGTTATTTAGCTGCAAAATCTTGGGCAATTAACCTCTCTGTCCTTCGTTTTTCTTATCTGTAACTCAGCTATTTTCCAGCTACTTTTTCTTCTTCCTGCAGTATTCTCAGTATATTCTAACATATGTTACCATGAAAACAATAGTAGTTATTACATAATTTTAACTATGTCTTGCTTAGCTCAATAGTAGACTATGATTTGATTCTGTTTTTATATGTTTTCATTTGTTTTACTCAGAATTACAATTTTGCTAAGGTTCGAATTCTCTTAGTGTCCTTTTACAATATGTTTTGTTATTTTCAGTGTATGGAGAAATTTAAAACATCAACTATTTTGAAAGTAAGAGACTGATAATAAACAAACACTCAGGTACTCACTCCTATGGTTAACAAATAAACAATACAAAGTATTGGGAATATGATGAGACAAAGGAGAAAAAATATTGAAGATCTATTCCTTGGGCTTTTTTCACCGATGAATTAAATGAGCAGATGTGTGAACCATCACCCCCACATTACTCAGGTCTTACACCCCCTTGTACCCACTAATCTCCGCAAATCTCCAAAGGAAGGGAGCTTTATTGGCTTACATTTGGCCACTCCTAACATAATAGCCCTTTCTTCATGGGTCAGGAATACAATGTGGATTCTTCCCACTCACTACGTGTACCTCCTTTCCTGGGAATAGGGAAATAATTTTAGGACATGTCTATGATCACCCTGGATCCATTGTTAGATGGGCTTGGGCCAAGTTTCTGTGAATCATCAGATTTCCATAAAAATCCCTTCTCACTTGTATTTAGAGTCTCCAGGGATTAGCATAAGTAGTATGGAACCAATGTATAACACATAAAGTCCAGGCTATTTCCCTTTTTCCAGTGTGCAGTCACTCTATAAATGGCTGCAGACTGGTCCCATTTGGAAAAGCTTAGGGAAAGAGTCACAATGTTTATGTTGGGTCAGCCTGCAGGATACTTTCACAAGCAGATGGACTGACCTCCTCTGCAGCTGAGAGGCAGGGAGCTGTGAACTAGCTTATGTCTGAAAACTGGTAAGAGGCCAGAATCTTCATCATGATAAGTTGAGTTGCTTGGATTTCAACTAAGAGTATTTCTGCTTGTATATGCCAAGCAGCACCTTAATAGACTCCCAGTCTATTTCATATTTATGGACTATGCACTCAGTCATATTTGTCCTGTTATCAAAAGAGATGAGAGACTCTTTCAGAACTACCAAGAAAGCCTTCTCCACAGTTTCATAACTTTTAATATTTTGTTTGCTTTCTAAGGCCATAGTGATCTAGATTACTCCACATCCATAAACTCTACTGTTCCCTTAACAACTAGGATCATAGCTATTGATCTCCCAATGTCTTGCATTCCACCTGTACTTCATCCCATGCTACCATTAGCAATAAATTAAGAACTGTGATTCTTCCACATGCCACGGATTATCTATTTTCTATTCCATCCAGCAAAGACGACTCTGCAGTCCTTGAAAATATCAGCAACTCAATCCCAGAATCTCATCTTGAAGTTTTGGTCTTTGACCTCACTCCTAGTATCACTTATAGTATCAAGTTGAGGTCCCATCATCACATAGATGGCATGATCAGATGGGATAATTTGAGGAGTTTAATAAATATACAGTTTATAAAGATGTAGACAGTCTATCTGTGCATGGGCTCAGTATTGCCTGGTTTAGTAGTATCGGAGTGGTATCATTTGGGTTTCAATATTTGGGATATAGAATTTCAGCCAATGTCCATGTTATCAGAGACTGCCTCATCTTCACTGCTTACATTTCCTGAAGCCAAAAACTCCCAAGATTTCTGTAGAACAAGCTTGCTTTATTTTCATCTGTATTGTTCAAGATAGGCAATTAGTCCAAAGCTGTCTCAATGTTGATATACTGGTAAGCACTTTTTCACTCTCTGTTCATGTCCAAACTTTTAAACTTTCTCAGATATAGTTGGTTCTACTATTTTTGTTATACACTAACATCTTTTAAAATTCCTCTACTGTCATTTTACCCAGGTTTTTAAAAGGTGAAAGATATATTTATATATAGTTTTTGATTGGCATGGGCTTAAAAAAACTAAAGACTGTTTTGGAATGTGTGCTTCCAGTTCGTAAGATATTTTATTGCATATAATTGGCAACACATATATCTTTAATTAACTGAATTCTATTTGAATTTCAATTCTGTAAAATTTCTGGCTACTGGAGCTTTAAATGTTTAGTAACAAATCTGGAAAAAATTGGACCCCATTCTAGAGCCCATGATATTCTCTTATAATAGACGAAGTTCAGCATGTTAATCTTTATTTGATAAGAGATGGATGTGGTATCCTAACCTTAGCACACTCATCAAGTTATTGGGAAATCAAAGTAAAGCTGTGGCTGTGTGTGTGCATGTGTGTGTGTGTGTGTTTGTATATTTGTACATGTGCACTTGGTTACATTTAAATTGTATTGCTGTTACATTGAAAAAAATTTAGAAGTATCAAATAGTAAAACAGTAGAAACTATTAATACAAAGATGATTATTTTTCCCCCTTAAATCCCAAAGATATCTTAATTATTAAACATGAACTATAGCCATTAAAAGAAAGAAGTGGTTACATAACCCGGACTATAAGTGTGAAATTGTCACACTATGGTAAAATATTTTTAACAAAAACTTACTTTTTTCCAGAAAAAATTTCAAGAAAATGCATGTCAAAGTCAGCAACTTATTAGTCGATGACAAAAATGAAAATGCAGCAGCCAAAATAACATAAACATTTGAGTTTGTGCTCCAATCTTTTAATGTTTATTATAGTTGAAAGGGTTCTGGGATAATTATTTCTTTAGTTGCAGTTGAGAAGTTGGGAAAAATGGAATGGAACTATGATTTTCTTAGACAGTGATAAATAAACCATAAAATACTGGTAAATACAATGGAGTAAATAGATTTGGCTGTAAACTCAAAGGAACCATTGAAAACTGAAGATTGTCACTTTTCCGCTGTTGTTAAAAGCTATAGCTCTAAGATATCACAGCACTGCGAAATAATAATAACTAGAATTATCTTTGTGTGCAAGCCTGTTTCACTTGGTCTAAAAAAAGCAAGGTAAAAGTTTCTCCTCATTTTGCTTTTTCTTAGTGAAGTAGTTTTAGAGATAAAATAGCTCACTGTGCAAAAATTTTTATTCAAATGTTTGCATTAGAAAATCACAGCATTTATATAACTTGATTTCTATATCAAGTTATATAAACCAAGTGAGACCTAATGGTACCTCATGACATTACCCAAATCTACAAGACTAATTTATGGCAGAAACATATTTATTTACTTATATGATTACTTATTTACTTACATGCTTGTTTACTCATTTATTACTTCATTCACTCAACAAGTAGAATTGAGGGCCTAGTGTGTGGAAGCAATCAAGCACTCGGTCCTACATAATAGTCCTTATTCTCAATAAGCTTATTGTATAGTATGGAGATAGACATAAACAGATGATTACACATGATGAGGTAAGTTTGATGAATATTGGCTAGCCTGTATACACCACAAGGAAAAGAAGGATATTGTCTTGTTCCTAATTGCTTATCATGGTAAATGCTGGTTGACTATTCAAGCCAGTATAAGATATTTGGAAAGTATAGAGGTGGAGTATGTAAACCTGCTTTTAAGGGGATAATGGGAGCTTTTTAAAGAGACCTAGACCAAGACTTAATCGGATGGCAATGTCTATGGGCAATGTTCCAAACTTAGAAGACATCAAAAGCAAAGGAATAGACAGATAAGGCAACATGTGCATCTGAGAAATGGTAGCACATACAGAGTGAGGCCGAGTGTTGGAAACTGGAGAAAAAGACAGAGATTAGATAATAGAGGGACCAGTTGGATTGTTAAGAAACTTATAAGACATAGGAAGTCATTAAAGGTATATTGATCAGGGTTTGCTATGTGATGTTATATAACAAACAATCTCAAAATCTCAATGGCTTACAACATCAAGTATTTTCTTTTTTTGCTCACTTTACACGTTGTGGCTTTAGTTATCTGCTCTGGGTTTTCTCCCAGCTGTGAGTTTAGATCTGCTTCACATTCCAGGACCCACACTCAAGGGCCCCTCTCAAGCACATGTCCTCAGTACAAAAGGCACATAAACACACAAATTTAAATCTTCTACTTGGGAAACTTTTTACATCTGTCAAAGCAAGCTACAGGGTCAAGCACAACATCAGTGGGTGGGAAAGTATACTCTTTCCATGAAGAACGGCAAGAGCATGCTGCTATATAATTCTTTTATAGGGGAAAGACAAAGAAGTGTGAGTAATAATACAATCTACTATAGAGCACTTCCAGTAGGTGAATGTCTGCCATTTTGAAGGGTAACATAGAAATACACTTAAAGAAATTAAAGATGCCATAATGAAGAAACTTATTTGGATTTTATCTCAATGTATATGTATCATATAAGACTTAGAGGATGCAATGATTAAATAATAATGTTTAATGAAAGTGGTATATTCAACAGTGTTACAAAAGAAGTGGCAATATGTGGAGGGGGTTCCATTTCTAAGACCTCAATCCAGAAATGACTTCTTTTGCCAAAGAGAATTTTCTTTTCCCTTCTAGTTCTCTCACAGAGCAAACCGATGGGACAAACTCTGCAGCATGAAGAGGTGACACCCTTAGCTTGCAGAGATGACACACTTAGCTTGCAGAGATGAAGAGTATGCAGGCGTGATGCAATGTTCAAGTTAGAGGAAAGTGCCTTTCTAGGGTCATAAAAATTTTGCAGAATATGTTGGGAAGACAATCCCTTTCACAGAGCAATAACCCAAAGTTATCTGCCATGTGTTGACTGTGTTCTCTCGTTAATTCCTTTGTATTCAATGTGTGTAGGGACTAAATAAGTAAGTGTCCTACATGCCTCATAAAGTAGTTTGATTTTTATCCTATAGTTCATGGGGAGCCATTGAAGAAATATGGATAAGAAAACATTAGTAAAATTATCCAGGATATGTACATATATATAGTTGTAAACAGATACATGGACATTTATGTTGGTGGCTTTGATTTATCTGCTGTGGCTTTTTTCCCAGCTATGAGTTTAGATCTGCTCCACATTCCAAAATCCATTAATGGCTTAGACTTTGGGTCCAGAGGCCCGACTCTACTCCATATTAGCTGTACAGTACTGGGTAAACTATTAAAACCACTCTATTCCTCAGTTTCTTCATCTGTGAAATAAGAATTATAATAGCACCTCTACTAATATGATTATTGGAGAAATTAAACTTGCAGGTGAAAAAAAAGTGGAGTGGCAAGATACTAGAGTCTTGATCCAGATTGCCTGGCTTTAAACTTGCTGTACCATGTACTTGCTGTATGACCTTAAACAATTTTCTTAACCTCTCTGGTCAATAAACTAATAATTTGTAGTTATAAAGATTCCTGCAAAGTCAATGTTTGTGTTCTGGTCTAAGCCATACTATGGTTCCTAGCCTAGAGTTCGACATTTGTTTTGGTTCATTTTGTATGTAATATCAACCATGGACAAATTACTATGTCTCAGATTTTATACTTTGTTTAAATATTTTTGGAAATCATTTTGAGTACTTGCCTCTTCATGGCAGTTTTTCAATAACATAAGCCACATGCTCATTCTATTCATTCATCCATTTATTCACTAGAGACCATCTAATTCTGTTTCCACACTTTAGAAGGCACAATACCTACATTTCTGATAAGAGTGACATTAGTAACCTACCTTGCCACTGAAGAAGTTTCCTTAAGGATCTAATTTTCCAACAGCAGGAACCTGAGTGCGGGTTTTCTCTCATCTTTTTGTGTACTCCATGTTTGGCTGCCAAAGCCCATCTTCCCTGCATGAATTTGATTTCCAAAGCATCTAAGTCTATGGACTTCAGGAAATGACCTTGTCAATTGTACTTGACAGAATAATTTGGCAATCACGGGTTGGGACTCCCTGAGTCTTCACAAACTTCTGACATCCCTAAAGGGATGCAATAATGTACATCTTACACTGCCAAGTGCCTATGGCCATCATCCTCAAGACACATTAGCGACCAGCACATGCCATCACCTTGCCCTGTGTACTTTATAAAACACTTTTACATCCATTACGTCATTGCACATTAGTAATCCTGAGAAAGAGACAAATTTCACAAAAAAGGTAGCGCTCTGTGAACACTTCTCAGCCATTGGCATTCATCTGGTCACTCAGTAGGCACTTACCAACTTGGCTTTCCAGGTGTGAAGGAAAATAGCAAGGATCAGGGATGTGTCTCTTCTCTGTGAGTCATAGAGAGTGTCATGACCCTAGGGTAATACTGCGAAGCAAAGAACTAGAATCAGCACTCTGCCTCACTAAACCTTTATTCAATAAATGAATATTTTTGTGTTTCTCTTTCATTCTGCATCATTTCCATCTATTTCAATTCCTAAATAGCATTTGATTTTTTTTAAAAAAAACTGCACCTTTAAGAGTTGTTTGTATTCTGTTAAAATACTATTAAGTAGAATGATGTAAATTAATTCATGGGCGTCTATGTGCTTTCGAATTTGATAACCCTGGTTTGTGTTCTTGTTCTGCCTTTCACTAGCTTTCAACAAATTCTGAGTAGTTTTCTTGCACCCTCAGTTTTATCATCTGTAAATAGAGTATTTTATTTGCGAAGGCTCACACAAAATTACTCAGAAACATATTGTACGTATTGGAGATATTATTGTACAGGAGCTAAAAGGGCAGGTTCTGGAACCAGATTGGCTATAATTGAATCTCACATTAGCCATGTCCTAACTGTGTGCCCTGGGAAAATGTATTGCGCCTTGGTTTTCTTGTCTATAAAATGAGCTCCTCCTAGTGTTGTGTGAAGGATTAAATGAGTTGATACATGTAAAGAACTTAGAATTACACCTGCATAAAGTAAGTTTTATTTTAGCAATTATTATAGGCAGCTTGACTTCAGATTCTTGAATTTAGATACACTTACCTAAACTCAGAAAGATCTTAAGTCTGAGGGCCTAATATGTAAATATATTGATTCACCAGCCCCTGCGAACTGTTACTTCAGAAATAATTTCAGTTAACCACGCATAGGCGTTACAAACAGCATCTCCATTTCTAATGCTATGACATAAATTATTACTCACTCTGCATAAGTGTCTAATGGTTAGAGCCCATACTTTTGTGTGAGGGTCTTAAGTAATCAAAACCATAGTGGCTTGGGAGCTGTATTCAGTGATAAGGACCTCTTTAGTTGAAAGGTTAATCACTTTCATTGTTGAAGAGATTTTCTTTTCAGGAACTTCTTAGAAGAGGAATTTCTTATTTACTTATTTATTATTTAAATTTTTTTTTTTTTTTTTTAGGTTATACTCAGCAGAATCTCATTGGCAAATAGCCTTTCACATGGGCAGGCAATGTGAAAGAAGTGTGCCCTCTGTTTAAAATAGACCACGGGGAATGAGAGAGACAATTAAATACAAATCCTGCCATCCAACCTGTTTTGACACTTCGTGTTTTGTATAGAATCTGCCACATGCTGAGAATTTATTGAATGTATTAAGGCTAGCAGCTCTTCTATACAAAACATATCTATACCTGGGATATAGGTAACCATTCTGACTGTTTTGTCTCACAAAAATGGTCCTCTTAAACTCTGCTTCTGTGACCAAGCCATTCATGATTGCATGAAAGTGAGGGCTAGTCATCCACATCATCCCATCATGTCAAGAAGTTTATCAGCCCCTCCAGCTCACTTTTTGTATTTGCTTCCCAACTGGTCCTAGCATAAAAAAAAAAAAATGCTGATTTTTTCCCCTGAAGAAATGATGATTTTCCCACCCCCCACTTTTACCTTAGAATCACACATATTTCCAAATGAATGAAACATGAAAATGTACACTTTCTAGCGAAACCCTGAATACCTGGTTTCAGTGTCTTTCTTATGATCTTTCAATCTCTGAATCATTACATACCATCTGTAATGGCAGATAATGGGTATTTCTTATTGGCAAGAAGATTGGGATTAAGAGATTAAATAATTTTTAATCTTAATTAGAAAATTTTTTCATGTTGATGTTTTGTTTTGTTTTGAAAACAGTAAAAAACCAGAATTTGGATAGTGAGTCTGTTTTTTTTTTTTTTAAATTCTAAATACATGTTGAATGAAATGGTAATTTTATATTTATCAAGGGAACTCATCCAGAAGGATGTTCTGATTATTTAAGCTCCTACTCACAGTAAGGTAAAGCGGCTGAGTCCAGCTGGTTGTTAAAAGTCGTCTGTATGAGCCACAATGAGTTAAGCAGTGCTGCGATAACAAGCACAATAACATCTCAATGGTTAATATGGCAAATGTTTATTTCTTGCTCTTGAAAAATATCTGCAGGTCTTAGTGAATCCCAGGGCTGTCATCTTCTATGCAATGACTTAGTGATTTGATGTCACCTCCATCTTCTTATGCTTATGCGTACATCTTCACTGTAGCAGGGGAAGAATAGCTGAAAAATTGTATCACCACCAAACTCACTGGTCAGAACTAGTTACAAGGACCTACCTACTGTAAAGAGGAGAAGGGAAGTGTATTGTATCCAGGGAGGGGAGGAGAATTGGAACTATCAGTGAGAGACAGTATCTGCTACTCCTCCCTTACTTTTGCTAAGAATTTCAGCAGAAATAAACCAATGAGAGATAAGTCCCTTTCTGCTACTACAATCTTGGGTGGAGAGACCAATAGAGAGCTTGTTCAACTCTGATAGACAGGAGTAGAGAAAGAGAATGAGTAGGTATGGACTTACCTGACAGTCAAAGCTGGTTTGGTCAGGGTCACAGTCATTGCATTAGGAGATCATTCAGCCCTACTTGTCTGACACCCTTTGACATAAGAGGACGGTTACATTAGCCATGCCCAGCCTACCAGGAGGCATCTGAAGGCCTGAAGGTCATCTATACTGGCACTAGGGGCAGGGTGGAAGGAGGGTTGGCTGGCCCTATTTATATCTTCTCCCCTTTGCCACAAACGCAATAAGTAAGCTTCATTTTGATGTACATGTTCGGTATTAAAGAAAGATGAATTCAGTTGAATC
Organism: Pteropus medius; assembly: GCF_902729225.1. Taxonomy (NCBI): domain Eukaryota; kingdom Metazoa; phylum Chordata; class Mammalia; order Chiroptera; family Pteropodidae; genus Pteropus; species Pteropus medius. The sequence goes on along the minus strand of NW_024349802.1, from coordinate 24,887,416 downwards.
TCATAGATTGGCTGGGAAATGCCAAGTTTACATTTTAAATTATTAGAATTAGCTCACAACAAGTCAGTCTTGGGCTTAGTACTATTTGGATTACAAAAGAATACTAAAATACACAAGTTGTTTACTCTCTAATTACAACTATAAAGCACCAAGTCATGTTTTCACTCGTCCCAATATTAAAGGGGATACGAAGATGAGTTTGGAAGAGCTTGTTTCCTTAATAAAACCATAGTGTAGGGTGATGGCAGGATTTCCCAGGACACAAAATTAGTGCAAACAGAGGAACAAGACCAAGGTGCTGAGGTGGAGAGAAAAATTTAATTATTAACTCTGTGGGTGGAAGTAGAGATGGGATCAAGGAAGATTCCTTTCTTAACAAAGAAAGTCTGGACCTAAGTGTTGAAGGATAAGTCAGATTTTTGACATGGAAGCCCACGTAATTCACTGGGTTACCTTGAGAGACACATCTCTCAGTTTTCACACAGTAACTAATTTGTTTTTATCTTACCGATATGGTGAAGCTTGTGACTGATTAGGTTATCTTCTTTGCCTGAACTTACAGGAAGTGCTCATACAGATGTGGGGGCTCAACAAACAATATCTTAACTTCTGATTTAATCTTTCTTTTTCTTACCATATGTATAAGCAATCCCTAATTCTTTTCTTACCATATGTATAAGTAATCTCTAATTCCTTTTTGAAAAAAATTGCAAAAAAAAGAACAGGATATTTTGCAGAATTATAGATGGTTTGCTATTTTTGGAAGGGAAGGTGAAAAGGGGAGAGAAGTATTTTCACCATTAGTGTAATATGGGGATGGATTGAGGCAAAAGCCTGGAAAACAAAGGAGGAATTTTCCTTTGTCATTTGTAGAAATAATAATGACTTATACAAGAGCAGTATCTCCAGCAATGTAAAGAGAAAGAACTAGATTCAAGAGATAGCTTAAAGATGTACTGTGAAAATGTGGACTTCTTAGAGACCAAGAATGACTTTCAGATTTCTGATTTGAGTAATTGAGTTGATTGTGGGCCCCTCACTGAAGTGAGAAACAGAAGAAGGAAAAAAATAACATCTGTAAAGAACTTCCTTGGGTTCTACCGAATTTGAGATTTCTATGGGAAATCCAAGTTGTGAATTTGTAGCACCATTTAGGCAGGAGGCCAAAGTGCAAAGGACTTGAGGTGACAATTAATCATTAAGTTCAGGTAGAAAAGGGAAGGAATGGAATCAGAAAGGTCTGAGAAACTAAGAGAAAATGGTGGAATTCCAGGAATTAATATGTTTTCTGGTAGAAATGCAGTGATAGTTGAGAAAGAAGGATGGGAGTTGATGGGACTGGGAAATTTAAGAGCTCATAAGAAGAAGCATTACAAGTGGTAACCAGGCCTAGAATATGGTCCTAGGAAGGGGTTGTTCATGGATGTTGTAGGAGATGATCGTTGTGGTAAGGGACGTTGTAGGAGATGATCGTTGTGGTAAGAATCAGAATGGGGTGTGGTGACTTGCCATGAAGAGGAAGATTCCTATGTGTATTGAGTCTGTGAGAGAAATCTGTAGTTCCTTGGTAGGTAGGGTGTGGACAGACCAGGTGCATTATAGCCAGGGGTTAAGAGATTCAAATGAGGAGATTTCACAGGTATACAAGAACACATTCCATGGAATTAGAGTAGCAGCTAAAAGTTTAGAAAAACCCTTCTTCAATTTAGAGCTCAAGCAAATAAGTGGCATTCCAGCATTCCAGATAAAGCAGAGATGATGAGAATAATTTTCCCTGCCTGGATGCTTCACAAGGCTGGTGTATGAACAAACAAGATACAAAATATGAAAGTACATGGCTGGAGCATGAGCTTAGACATATTGATGATATTGAACCAACATTCAATCCTCCATGTTGATTACTCTTCTCACTCACAAGATTTGGCTCATCATGGCCTGAAGATGTTTCACAAGTTCAATCGTGACCCAAATGCAAACTTTGTTACCATGTAGCCCCAGGAATTATAAGACTAGTACACGATTAATTAACTCATGATGCATTGATAAAATACAGAGCACAAGTTAAATATGTGAATATCAGATAAAAATATTATTAAAATTGACATGGATATATGAGAGACTAAGGTTAGAAATTCACTTACATGTTTAAAGTAAAATAAGACTCTATAGAAATTTCAAGATTTTGGGACCTTTGTCCTACTCTACCATATTTTAGAGGACTGTTCTTTCTCTTCTCCTTGACTGCCAGCAGGCCCACTAGTGGAAAAGCAAGCATTCATAGTTACATCTTTCAGATGCTGGAGGCACTTCTGAAAGACTGCCAAAAGTTGCTCATTGAGAGCATTGCTGGTATAAATGGACAGCTTCCTGAAGTGCTGACAATGAAATGTGCAGGAATCTTTGGACGTGTAAACTCTGAGAAGTTTATAGAAGACATCAGAAACTCTTCTGTGGACACTCACTAGAAATATCCCAAATGTCTAATTGAAGCAGGGTAACTAAATAAATTATACCACACTTTTATAACAGAACACTATTAAAGTGATGATGTTGACACATATTCAATTATATGGAAACATGATACGTTAAATTTTTTAAAGGCTATTACAAAAGCATTTTATATAAAACTCAGTTATTCATTTTCTTATGTCATAGTCATAAGAAAAAAATCATAAAATGTATATATTAAGATATTAACATTGGTTGTTTGAGAGTAGTAGGATTTGTATGTGTGTGTGTAGTTTAAACTATGTTTCTTTTTGTTCATCAGTATTTCCTAATTTGTCCACAGCAAACATATATTGCTTGTGTGGTAAACATAATAATAAAGAGAAAATAATAGAATATCTATGGGGAACACATGATAGCATTGAGTCCCATAAAGCGATTTCAGGAAGAACAGAAGTTTATTTATAGTGGTGAGTTACATCGGCCATTTTTCTCTTCCTATCTTCTCAAAATCCTATCCTGTGAAACTACCTGACTAGCTTCATGGTAGTTGTTGGCTGTGTGGGCAGAGTATTCCCTGTTGACATCCTCTAACTGTGCTCTGCAAAATACACTAGACTACAATACCTGCTAACCTTTGAAGGTCATCAATAGCTTCCTGTTATCTAGTGCAAACTGGCTTTATGCTCACATGTTATTATTTGGCTCTGCTTCTAATCTGACTCTTGAGGGAAAGTCTTCAAGCCAGCTTTAGAAGGAGAAGCTGTTGTCATTTGTGAATGCAGTTAATTAGAATAACATTTGCTTTTAAGTATTCAATATTTGGCACGGTTATCAGACCTAAAGGTTATGTTGTTCTATCAGATAAACTGGGCTCCAAGGGATGTCTGTTGTATCCCCAGATTGGCGCTAGCTAAATATAGGAATCTGAGGTGGATAAGGATAACTGCCTTAGATATTAAATCTGCACATTGTAACAGTGAAGTTTATTTAAGTCTTTTATGGCATTGTTGGCAGATGGATTTCTTCTGTCAGGACAACTGGCTCATTGCTCAAAAAATTTCTTGGAAAGTGCAGGAGCAAAGCGTTGATTCCCTTGAGCATCCTAGGAGCTATAATTGATCAAGGTTGCTGCTTTGGAGGGGAAGCCAGCCCATTTAGTTTGGGCAAAGGCTATTTGATTATCAACAGGGCCTGAAATGCATTCCTAAGTGGCTAACAATTAAACTGCTCAATTAAGAGAAACATTCTTGATAGAGAGCATGAAACCTCACCCCCATCCCAATTTCAACAATCAACTGCATCTATCTAACTGAACTGGCCCGAGCATAATATATGCCTGTGCTGGGAAATAACATCTCTCCTCTCTTTAAGGATTTGCTGATGAAAATACCTAAAGTAACAGTGACCAAGGTTCTGTCTCACCCTGAACTATGCATCAAGTGGAAATGGGATGGGAAGCTATCATTTTACTCTTTAATATAAACATCTGCTTTGGAAGAAAGAATTAAAGAAATGTGCACAGTCTTTTGCGGGGTCTTGGAGTAGAGGAGCAAGGAAGCTAGTGTGGGAAGAGCACCTTCTCATTCAGGCTGCACTTCTAAGTTACCCTCCTCACTCTCTGAAACTAACATGAATTGACAGTTTCACTCAGCAACTATAGTTCATTGTAAGAGATGAAAGATGCATGAATAATATTAGTGATAATACTCAGTGGGGCATAGTCTCATGAATACTTTTAAAAGGAAACCCTGGTTGCTTTGATGGCTTCATTCACCATCAAAGTTCTAGAGGAAGAATCCCAGTGTTCTGGATTTATTTCTGCTTCTAATCTTTGGCTTACATAAATGGTTTTCTTGTTTCTCATGAATTCACTCTCCTCCCCTTTTCCTAAGTTCCTCACCTGGTTAAGGCTAAGAGAAAAAAAACGTAAAAGCAGACTTCTTAATGCTTAAGAATTTGCTTTCAGTCCTGTTGACTGATGTTAGATTTTCTGAGGCCAAAGATAACAACCAAATTCTGATGCTTTTGAACTCGGCCAGTCACACACTTTTAAAAACGGGCTATATATATGTGTATATATATATATATATATATATATATATATATATATATATATATATATATATATATATATATATATAATGAAATGTTACTCGGCCATAAAAAAATAATAAAATCTTACCATTTGCAACAACATGCAAATGTACCTAGAGGGTATTATGCTAAGCGAAATAAGTCAGACTGCCAGGCATTTTTAACCCTAAGTCCTCAATTCCAGCATTTCCCTTCTATGGCATTCTCTTGATTAAAGCAAGTCAACAGGCCAAGCCCAGATTCAAAAGGAGGGGATTGCACAAGAATGAATACTAAGAGGCATGGTTTATTGGGTCCACGATTGTGGCTGTCACCACAGTTACGTCTGTCACTATCAAATGTGGTTCATTCTTACGGAAAGAACACTCATGCTCGGCTACCTGCTACCTTATAAACAATTGCCTCTTTCTTAGGCAGCATCCTGGCTCTGGCTCCACCCTACTGTGGCCAAGGTGTTTGAACTTATCACCATGAAATCTACAGTAAGCATGAAAATCTACACATAAGGCATTTCTCTTGGCAGCTTTTTTTTTCAAGTAGATGTTCTTGGCATAGCAGATATTCCGCATCTCACAAGACCCCTTAGTAATGACAATGAGCCTGGAAGTAAGCTCTGAAGTGGTCTTCACAGAATACTTCGATGTCGTGTCCCAGGGATTCAGAAGTAATTGACTGCTACAAATTATTATTTTTTAAAAATAGCCAGAATTTTTGTGGTGATTGTGTTTATAGCTGCTGATTTTCACTGCTTCAGGGAGTCAGCAGGAAAGAAATACTGGTGGGATCCTAGAATCCTACTCTTGTGACTTATTTCAACACAGATCAGTTTTATTGGCATCTATGGAAGAAGTAATGTATATTGAGAAGCCAATTAATGTTAACCCAACTTAATTTGGGGGTAACTTGAGGTCAAGTTATATATACTCAAGCAGCATCCTCAACACTTTTTCCATGGTGGCTGACCTGAAGGATGATGGCTGTACTTACTCTCTATAATTCCCAGTATGCTGGTTATAACTATGCCCTTGCCTTCACAAGAACACATGTTAGAATACAAATATGAGAGATGATGATTATCACAGGAATAACTCTAAATCTGCTTTAATTTATAGATGACATATGTTCAAATTATTTGCTACCCTATTACTGTAACTCCTGCTAAAAGACAAAATGGTAGAGCAGTTAAGAGAGCAGACTCCAATTCTGTATTTGACTGCCTTTTTTTCGGTCATCTAAAACAGTGTTTTTCAAATTTCAGTGTATATAGAAGTCACCTGGGAATGCTGTTATGCTTCAGTCATATTCAGTAGATATAGGATGGGGCCTGAGATTCTGAACTGAGGATGCTGCTGCTGGTGGTCCTGGTATCACATTCAGAGTAACATTAAAAAAATGTATTGGGGAGAATGGGGTGAAGGATTAAAGCAGTACAAATTAGTAGTTGATAGCTGGGCACGAGGATGCAGAGCACGGCACAGGGAATGCAGTTAGCATTAATATGATGGCTAAGGAGAGGGCCAGGGGAGGAAGGGAGCAATTGGGGGAATCATTTTATAAACAATATAGATTTCTAACCAATGTACTGTATACTTGAAGCTAATTTAAATAAATAAATTTATTTAAAAAATGTATTGAATGTTTTATATGATTAATCAAAGTCATTGGGACATATTAATGACAAAAAAAGAAGAAAGAAAAAACCAGTCTTTGATCTTTGGCTACTTATGGTTTAGCAGGAGAAGATAAACAAGGAAGCATAAGCATAATAAATAAAGAAATATAGTATGTTAGGAGGTATTAAGTGCTACGAAGAAAAGAAAAATTTAAAGCCAAAATAAGATGTCAGAATCAGTTCTTCTTTCACATCAGTCTGTTTCTACATAATACTGTTCTTCATTCATTTGATAAATAAATATTGAGGACTTTTTCATGTTCTGAAGACTGTGTTAGTTACTGGGATGACTGAAGAAAGTGGTCCCAGCCCTCACAGTGCTCACATCTCTCTTATCTAGTATCAGTCTAACATGAGACTGATCATAGGTCCTTTCATACATAATGCCCTTTCATGCTGCGGTAGGAAACTTCTCAGGTGGAGCCCAGTGATCCCCACCCCCTGGTGTTTATATCCTTGGGTAATCCCCTTCTCTTGAGTGTAAGTTGGATTTGGTAACTTACTCCTAATGAATAGATGCAACCAAAGCAAAAGATGTCACTTCAGAGATTAGGTTATAGAAGACTGTGACTTCTGTATTGTTTATGGTCTTTCTCTTTCTCTCTATGAACCTTCCTTCTAGAGGAGCAAATTGCTGTGTGAGGAGTAGTTATTAGGAGAGGCCCCATGGCCAATGGCTTGCGAGAGTCTGAATCATGCTGGCAGCCACATGAACAAGTTCAGAGAGGCTCCTCCAGACCAGATCCTTGGATGACTGTCTGCTGACACAGTGATTGATTATGGACTTGTAGGTGACTCTGAGCCAGAGGACCCAGCTAGGACATATCCACCCACATTCCTGACCCCCCAATAACTGAGATAATACACGTTTGTTGTTTTAAGCCATTTGATTTTGGAGTAATTTGTTATGCAGAACTAGATAACAAGGCACATGCCATCATACACATGATGTCTCCTTTTTTCCCTCATTCAACAAAAGCTTACTGAGTATTGGCAAAATTTTGAGTTCTCTGCTAGATGCTGGAAAACAATGGAGACCAAAGAGATGTGACCCTAGCTTCTGACATCCTGGTGGGAGAGGTCAACTTAAACATGGTAATTTATTCATAATTTAGATTTCAGCATAAAAATAATTTAATACTTTAGAAACTGCAGTAAGTGCTTGGGAAGAACCTGAAGGGGGAAGGCTCAGATTTTGTTGTTATAATAATGATGGTGGAGGTGATGCTGCTGAGACAGAGCAATTGGAGACATCTCAAGGAAGAGACCTTTAAAGCAAAGACCGAATGGATGGGAAGCCAGCAGCTGTGAGGAGATGGGGAAAGCCAGCAACTTGTGCTAGACTTATGACGCAGCAATGAGCAAGGTGTTCTGGACCTGCAATATCACTCCTTGGCAGGGTCAGAGCGAGAAGGCAGTATTACAGAGCACTGGAAAGAGGCGGAGGCTACACTGGGCGAGGTCCTATAAGCCCCGGAGAAGAAATACGATGTAATCCTCACTGCATTGGAAATGCCTCTGAAGAGTTTTAACCATGAATATGACGTAGTAAAATGTATGCTTTGAAGTGAAGAGCATATACTGCTGAGTGAGGAATGGATTAGAAGGGTTAAGAGTGGGCATGTGGAGGCCATCGGGAGGCTGTTTCGGAAGTTCAGGCTGAAGATGTTTGTGACATGTACTGGACTACTGAAACTAGAGACGAAATGCGGTGGATAGTGGATGTGTTTAATATGTACAACACCCTTCCCAACCTGCTTTCATACTCATCCACCCAGACACATTGTTACTTGAGAATTATCTTCGATATCATCACCTCCAGAAAACTGTTGCCGATGTGCCAGACTAGGCTAGGCCACCCTCCTCTATGCAAATCTGCCTTAGCGTTAACAAAAATATAATAATAATAAATATATAATGTAATATATATTTACATAGTTTTCCATAATAAGTATTTCTTCTTAATTAAATTAGATTGTCAGCTCTTCAGGGGCAGGGACAAGTTTATATTTGGATCCTCAGCATTGTAACTCTGCTGTGCGCATGGTAGTTATTCAAAAAGTGTTTAGAGATTAACTTGAGACATTCTGTGTCTTTCATTGTTTGAGATGAAATCTGTCTTCATTTGGAAACCTGCTTCTCTCCATCAGAAGATTTTTTAAATAATCATGCATCATTGAATCCTGGAGGCTCTGTTTTGAGATTTTCTTTGTCATTTTTTTTCCAGTTTTTCTTTCTTGAAAAAGACATAGAATCACATTTATGTCAGTTGAAAATTTTATCGATATTTTCTGTAATCATTCATAAGCAGGGCAGGATTAAACAGCTTGAAGGCAAAACTTTATTTTGGTCAAGAATACATATGGATTTGTTTTTTGGACTTCGCACAGAGGGTTATGATCGGAGAGCCATGTGAGAAGAAAATGTTAGTATCATCATTCTCTCTGTCCTGTCTCTCTGTCTCCATCTCTCTCTCTCTCTCTCAGCATCCTTTCTCCATTTATAGGCCTATCATCCTCACTCTCTAAGGTAGTTCCTAGGTCATTTCTTGTTCTTGATAAAGCAAAGCCATACTTTTACTGGATAAGTCCACTCAGAGTAGGCTTATCAAAGTACCAAACTTATATGAAAAAATCATCAGAAGCCTGGTATAACATTTCTGAATGGTCATTGACTCCTAATTTAGATCCCAGAATATATTGACTGGATTATACCTGTGAATTTTTCATTTACTTTATATCAACTAGAGTTGATTATTCTTACCTTAGTTTCATAGATTTCTCATCTGTGAGTATGATTTTGGTTACGAACTTCCAATGTGATACAAGAATTATCAAACTAAGAATTACCAGAAGTTTAGAGAAAAAGAATGTACTACTTAGCCAACTTGAAAGGACAACAACAACAACAAAAAGGCAGAATGACAAGGAAATTTAGACATTTCAATTTTTCCACTTATATTCCCTTTGAAATAGCCAAAAGGTTCTAACTTGTATTTTTTTAAATAAAAATTTGGACAGAGGCATATTGTATAATACATTTCACTGATCTGATCATTTTTGTTCTTCATTATTAATCCAGAAAAAGAAAAATAGGAAACATAATTGAAAATATATCACCTTGAATTATGCTTTTATTAATTAGTACTAGCAGAGAGACAGAGTGGTAGAGGAGACATAAGGCATTATTAGGGGCACAGATATATTTTTAAGTAATGTGAACGTATATATGAGATGTTTTGGTCACTTGCTTTCAAGGAATCTTGAGCATCAATAAGCCTTTAAATAAGTATTTGTTGATGGACGTCTACAGGTAGGGGACTTATAACATGTCCCTATCAATCTTATACACCTGAGGACTCTTGAGCAAGGCTATCTCACAAATATAACATATAGACCAAGAAATTCCTCTTCAGTTGCTTCCCTCAGGCCAATTTCTAGGACATATAGAAGTATAACATTTCACTCTAGCTGTTGTTCTGTTCTCAAGTTAACTCAATTTCCTTTGCCATTAAGCTTTTTGTCTCTCAAATCCCTGGAAGAAAGCAGTTTAATAAAGTCATTCACAAGAAGGTGATTATGATTGAAACAAAAGCAGTAAATATCATTTATGGAGCCTGAACAAAATCACAGAAAACGCAGTATTCTTTGTCCTTAAGCTACAGCCGAAGAAACTGGAGCTTAGGGAGACTTCATAACACATTCAAAATTATAGTTAGTAAATGACAGAGTTAGGATTCAAGACCAAGTCATGTGACTTTGAAGGACATGTTCACATGACCAGCACTCTAGGATATTTTCCAGAGAAAGAAAATATTTAAGGCGTAAACAGGAGATTATCACCGAAGATGGAATTTCAGATATTGTGGTAAATGAATGGGGAGGGATTTTCTTGGGAAGGGGTAGCCTGAGAATATTTAAAATCACAGTATAAAAGCGATTGCTGTGTATTTAAATATAATCTTGGAAACACACAATAGAAAGGAGTAACCAAGCTTAGCAGCCTGTGTCCTCCTTTTCCCACATCATTCTCCCCTTGTCATTGTTCAACACAGAGGTTCAATCTGGACCAACGGTCAGTTTTCTTTTGCTGAAACAATATCTTTTTTCAATTGAACTAGTTGTCAAGATTTAAAAATATGTTTCTTATGCATAAACTATCTTATTTCTAATTTCTTAAAAATATTTTTTTTTAAATAAAGGAAAATCTACCAATCCTTGGCTTGCATTTCTTCATGGCAACAGGAAGCCAGAGCTGAATAATGGCTGGGTGCTGTGTATGGGGCCTGTGCTCTTCCAAGTTCAAGACAGTTCTTGCCTGGCCCACTGTGCTCATTTATGCTACCGGCCTTGCAAACCTTTGAGTGCAAACTGCACAGCTGTACACAGCTGCCTATCTTCTGTAGGCATTTGAGATTCCTGTTATGCATCTAATATGAGTTATGTCCAGAGCATATACATCTTGGCAGGCAGGGACTTGTCTCAATTAAAATGCTGTATTTCAGGGTTCACCCACTGAATGCTTAGAGCGATGATTCTCAGACTTTAACCTGTATCAAAATCATCTGATGGGCTTGTTAAAACACACACAGCTGGGATGCCAGTGGCAGAGCTTCTGATTCAGTTGGTCTAGGGTGGGCCCAGGAGTTTGCAAGTCCAGCATGCTCTTTTACTACCTTTTGTTCTGTTCTGTATAACTCGCTGTCTGATTTTTCCTAATTATATGCTTTATTTACCACCAAAATAAAATGCTTCTTTTTCATATGGTTTTCTGGAATTTCTCCAAGGCCAGGGACAACAGTCATCCAACTGGTATGGCTTAGAGATAGGAGGGTGGTTTAGGAGACACATGGACTTCCTCTCCTGCCATGCTTTTATGACGTCTTTCTTCTTTTACATTATCTTTCCATGTTCTGTACCATGTTCTGTTACTTCTAACTTGTGCCTGCTGTTCAGATGCCTGCTGTTCTGCCTCTAATCCCAGACAAATTTGAAAACTAGGGAATTTTCTACCTTTTACAGACCACAGTCCAAATCTGTATCTTCTGTTAATCTATTTACACTATACAGATTGTTGGAATCATCCAGAAGAGTCATACTTTGAAATATGAAGAAGACGAATGTACTCTAAGAAAAAAAAGTTGGTCAATTTTTTTTCCCTCTTGGTCATTTTCCACTGTGTATTTTTTTTCTCCAGGTATTGCTTCTCACATTCTTAATGATCACTTTAAACTACTTCTCCCAATACGTGGCTCATTCCTCAAACCTTTTTTAAAATAAATTGCGGCATATACAGTAGGGCCTTAAATCTTTCTCGATTCAGCTCAAATAAAGGATGGCAAGAGAGCAGGACTGGAAGGTGTTGAGGAAAAGTAAGCCTGGAGTGGAGTGGTTTAGCCAGTGAGCAGTGGACAAAAGTCTGTGTAGCCAGAATCATGAGTGTTCATCCTTTTTTCCTGCTTTGTGCAAAGGCTGTAAATACATTCTTCCTAGCACTGACCTTCAGCGCTCTCGTTACATTTAATGGGTGATAATAAATAAATAAATACATTTATAAAAACAAGAAGAAGGAAAGGAGAACCACAAAAGCATATTTGTTAAGGGCTTCATTTAACAAGAATACTTAATGAGATGAAGATATGCAATGACCAATGTAAGGAAGGTGTGACAACACTAGGATTTTTCGAAGTAGCAGCCATTTCTAATCAGCAGTGTTCCTTCTGATGTGTGCCGTGTATAAGGCACAGCAGGGGCACCTGGCCTGGAAAAGATGGCAAAGTGTAAACATACATTAAACAAACAGAAACAATGAATGGAGGTGATGTTATTTATTAAAGACCAACTTTGTACCAGGTTCCATATAAATCGTAAAGTTATAATCCATCCAAGTAATTTCAATTTCTATTTAATTATAAAGTTGTATGTTCTTATAAAAAAATTATGTAACCATTAAATTTTATGAAGCAGAAGATTTGGATTTTGACTGTTCATTTTGAGAAATGATTCTGAGTACAAAAGTATACCTATAAATAGAGAATTCAGCCTAGTGCATTTAAATTTGTATTTATAGGTCATTAGCTATTTGATTAAGAGGAGGGGCAGGGCATACTTTTAAAACGAAAACCATTAGGATTTCAAAATGAAGATAAAGAATGTTTGAAATCATAGAGTAAGTTTCTAATGACTTATGATTTAGGTTACAAAGGTTAATTAAAGCACAGCTTTTCAGTTATATCTTACTGCTGGGTTAGGCAAAGTATCACTGAATTTGAAATTAAGAAACCATTTAATACGGTATTATTTTCCAGTGGGCAATGGAGGAATAAAGCTTTTCTCCAAGTTTTCTCCTGCTGTTTCATCACTTGTTAAACATAATATCTACTTTTAGTAACATGTACTTATATTTCAGGACATCATTAGCTTCATTTTACTTATGTCAGAAAAAGGATCAGAATGACTGCTCTTCCTTTCTCACTGTCGTTTTTTTGGAAAAAAATAAAAAAGAACAAGATATATCAAGGAGTTGGTGTCAAGATAGGAAAAGTTTTCTAATGTGAATTGAATGGCCTTGGTAGTGGTTGCCCCTTAACGAGTTTCCAATAATAAGAATTTAGGAGGAGACTGAAGGGACAAATTATTTCTACTTAAAGGCTTCTTTCTTCCTTGTCACACAGTGAAGCAATTAGTGAAGAAAGAGGCAGAGAGTCAGAACCAGAGAGGAGGCATTGTGAGAAAGACTCGACCGGCCATTACTGGCCTTGAAAATAGAAGGGATCTGTAAGACAAGAAATGCAGGCAGCCCCACAAAGTTGGAAAAAGCAAGAAAGTAGATTCTCTGGAGCCTTCAGAAAGAAGGGCAGCCCTGCTAACTCCTCAGTTTTAGCCCAGTGGGGCCCATGTTGGATTTTTGACTCCCAAAACTATAAGATAATACATTTGTGTTGTTTTAACCTACTCAATTTGTGGTAACTCATTATAACAGCAATAGAAAACCAATACTGCTATGAAGTACCATCTTAATAGAACCCCCAACCCAAATTCTACTTCTGACATCAGTCATGGTTCAATAGCCTGTTTTGAGATGACATACAATCAGTTGCCTATGATTCTAATGTTTTTGGTCATCTTCCTTGTTCAACCTCATTTCCTCTGAGTGGTTTCTTTTGTCTTAAGTTTTTACTTTGGTAAAATGACTCAATGTGAGAGATAAGAAAGTAAAATGTAAACAGAATAGAGACTCCCATCACAGAGTAAAGAAAATAGTCTTACTCCAGTTTGAGTTGGGTATGTGAGTGTGTGTGCACAATTTTATCAACTTGTGCTAGATAACAAAGATTTGTGAGAAAAGTCACTATACAATTTCTTTAAAAGTTTATTATTTTAAAACTAGTTGTAGAAACATAAAATATACTATGTTAAAAAAAAAGAAAAAGGAGGCAATGGCTGGAAAAGTCCCATTTCTCCAATAATTATCTCAGATCATTGAACTGTGGCTCATATAAAGACCTTTTGGAAAAACAGTCAGATTCTTGGGTCTCTGTCCAAAAACCACTGGACGATAACCTTGAATTTATAACCTCGTTTAATATAGTGCTCAAAGATGATTCCTTTTGTTTGATCAGTAAATATTTCACCCCAGGAAGGCTTAAATTTAAATAGGGCAATATGAAGAAATGAATATAATATCAACACTTTTACAAAAATTGTGTTTACACAGTGTGTTTGCTTGAGAGTTTTGTAATTATTTTGATACTTTGTGTATGTTTTGCTTATGTAGAAGATATTTCTTTTACACATAAGATAATGCCTGACTGCATTTATAAATTTAACGAGATTTATCCAAGTTTCTTTAATGCTTAGATTTTACTTATTGAGGTCATAAGAGTTTCCTTTCAGATATTTGAACTATTTCAGAGACTAGGATATGTAATGTTATAAATGTAGTTTGAGAGCTTTAAGGTAATCTGTTCAACTATCTTTGTAAACGGGGTTAATCGTTCCTAAACAGGACTTTTTAATGTTTTAATTCTATAAACTGATAAGTAAATTGATCATTAATAAAAAAATAAGTGGAAGTGTTCTTACTCTTACATAATACTACTAAATTTTAAAATAAAATAAGATTTTTAAGCTGACTCTAGAGGCTAAAAAAACTGTTTTGAAATTTATTATATTAATTATTAAATTATGCATTATACAGAACTAACCACAAATAGATATTTATGCTCTTAACCACTCTCTCACAAATAAAACATTAATTAACAATTCATACAGAATGTTTGAAGAAAGATATTTTTTATGAATTTCAAATATTTAATATTTATTCAGCATATTTATTGAATGGTTATGCGTTAGCCACTGTGCTAGGTGCTAGTAAAAAGGGCTTAGAATGATGCCTGACATATAGGGATATGCTCAGTAAGTATTGGCTGTTATTATTGATAGAAGCTATCTGTGTGTTTCCAGATCTAGCACACCAGTGTGTGTGTGTGTGTGTGTGTGTTTATTTATATCTGTTTTTGTCTCTCTATGTCTATGTCCATATCCATCTCTTTCTATCATCAGGCCTTTTGGAAGAGAGAAGAAGAAGAAAAGAGAATATAGAAACTAGTAGACATTTAAGTCACTTCTTTGTTAATTAGCAATAGACACATGTGTGTGCGCACGCACACACACACACACACACACACACACACAAACCCACATACAAATGTGGCGTGACCCTAGAAACATTCAGATAGGTTGTGACCAGTCCTTTGGAGTGAGATCTAAAAACAAATCTCTGAAGTCAGGGTAAGAATTGGAAGGGACAACTACTTTCCCTGAGTCTGACAAACTTTTTGTAGATATGGAAATGGAGGTCCTGGGAGTCGATGTGATTTGCTCAGGACCCCTGTTGAAGATAAATCAGACTCTACTTAATGTGGGGAGGACAGGTTTTAATCAGTAATAACTATTATAATAGGGAGGAGTCCAGCATGAACTGAACTCGACTTCCATTTGTTCTGTGGTGAATGGGTATTTTAGAGAGAGAATGAAGGAGTAAGACGAGGGCCCAATCAGGCTCAGTAGAATCAGGGAAGTGAAAAATTACAATGAGTTAGTCACTGTAAATGTGATCGGGTCAGTTGCGTCTGCTAGCTGGCAATGACCAAAAAGTTAGGTTTCTGTCCTTCCACAGAGACTGGGAGACAGAGGTCCTATCCTCAGGCGTTGTCTGAAGTAAACAGTAAATATCTTGGGCTGTCTTGAGTTTTCTCAGGCAGGCAGTTTAAGGGAGGTTAGGGTCATGTTAGTCATGTGCCCTCGACCTGTTGACAACTAGACTGGTATTTTGTTCAAGTCTTTATAAACCAAGGTTGAGGCCAAGTCAAGAAGAGGGCTCAGAGGTACTGGGTTAGAATGTGGTTAAGGAGAGACTCTCTGTCGCCCCTCAGCAAATTTTCCAGTAAGGAGATTTCTACCTACGCTTTAGACAGATTCTGATAATAATAAATGTACGAGAAGCCATCCAAACAGCTTTTACCTTGAAAAAAGGGCTTCTTTCATCTTTATTAAGTGGTGAGATCCAGCTTCACATCTGTGGAACCCCTCCCTAGTTTGCAAGTTGAAGAGTGTGTCTTTGTGCACAGGATAGCTGGCCACTTGAATTCCATGTAAGTACTCTGAATTCAGTGAGTGCAACCCATTGTGTGCATAAATAACATCATCATACTCAATAGGTCCACTTCATTCATGTTATTTTTTTCTGCTCCAAGCAATATTGTCTGTGTCCTATTGAAATATATTGTGGTCTCTTCTGAAACAATCAGAACATCGACCTCTAATAAATATCACTCTCTTATTATCACACTGTCACATTCAGCATCTGAAACAGGACCAAGAAACATACACTAAAGGAGCAGGCTCGTGTGCCATTATATTTATCAATCTTCAAGTTATTTAAGCCTAAAATTATCCAGTTTCTTTAATACCCTATTCTAGGTCTATCTTTGTGAAGACTTTAATCTTTTAAAAAATTATTTAAAGGTTCACTCATTATGACCTCTTGAATTCTGTAAGTTCAACATCCACTAAATGAAACATAACTTCTATTTATTGCCCTAAAAGTAACTTTATCAGATAATTTCAAAGTTGTGATTCTTTTAGTGCACAAATAGCTTTCTTTTCCTTTTTCTAAAAGTAAATCTATCTTTAGATCTATTTCAGATTGTTTCCTTTGCCTATAGTGAATACCCATCCACATTCTTCTGAGCCTAATTGGAGTCACAAAATAGAGGCAGCATTCTTACAGAGCTTTGATCACTCTCTCAGATGCACCTTCATTATTTCTATTTTAGCCACTTTATTTTCATTCTTGGAAAATGCATGGAAAAGTTTAAAATTCTTTCATCCTTGTAATTTTGGCTTAGTTTGACAGAGTATTGAATAAAATGAATAAAGATAAATGTACTTTTTTGTTTCCTTTAAAAAAAAAAAAACATATTCCAAACTAAGTACTCATCAATAGATGACTGGATAAAGAAATGTGGAACATATACACAATGAAATATTATTTGGCCATAAAAAAGTTTCAGTTGTATATCCTCACCACTCTTTACCTTTGTTTTTCTTCTTGATTCCAGTAAAATGTAAATGTCATCATCTTGTACCTGTATTTTGCTCAGTGTTGCCATGACTTCCAAGCCAGCTGGAAGGTTTCTAATCCATGAGTGGTCTGTTGGGTTAATATGTAGGGAGAGGAACAGTGAGTTAGACACTAATACTTATAGAGAACCCTCTTCTGTTTAGAATTCTGAAAAAAAAAAAAAAAACCTCATTTAAGACTTTATTAATTATTTTTGTACCAAACAGCAGCTCTTGTGTTTAACTCCAATGTACGTTATTACTCTTAATTTTATTTATAAGACTAAATAATTTGATGCTTTAATGTATGTGTAGTAGGGATATGGACTAGATGTACTATAGCAGCAGAGTGTCCATTTAAAGTAAAAAGGGCATTTGGTTTTGTCTTTGAAAGAAAAAGCTGACATTAGCCATTTAGGATCGGAATCTGATGGCCATTAATACTACTATAAAAACTGCTGAAACAAATTCTGTGATGTGAAAATAAAATTGAGATGTGAGAAATTGCAAAGAATTTCTTTAGGGAATTCCATGGAGAGGCACTAATGAGGATAGAGAGTTCATTCTATTAAAAACGACAACATGCAATCCATTTACCTGTTCTAAAATGTGGGTTCTAGAAAAGTGCCTTACGACTACTTATGAGTCAGAATTGTTAAGGGAAATGGGTATTGGGTAAACTTACACATTCAGTGTAAACTATAATTGCAAAAGTTTAGCTTTGAAAGACAAGGAGTTGAAATATAGTGAACTGGTCAGGTGGAAGAAAAAAATCTCTCCTGGTGAAAGAACAGCCAGAGGAAAATGGTGCTAGCAAAACCTGGAGCAATTGTTGTCATAATATGTGTCTTGTTCCCTTGGGCCATGGAAGGGAATTAATATAAGACACTGAATACAGCAGAATATCCCAAGGTTTTGTAAGGGGTCAGCGAAAGCTGTCATAAGGAATCTCTCCTCTTTAAAGGGATACTATCTAATGAGTTGTGTTTGACATCTGTAGATTAAGACATTCTGTTACATATCAATGCTGGTTTGGGCTTACTGAATACTTTAGAGTTTATAATGTATCTTCACATAGTTTATCTCACTGGAATCTTAGACTAGCCCTGGAAACAGGGAAGGCAGTTGCCATGTGACACAGAAAAATTGAAGCTCATAGAAGTTATGTGACTTCTCACGGTCATATAGTAGATAGGATCCAGTGCTTTTATTAAAATCTTAGGTTCTAACTCCTCATTTAGCTGGCTTTCCACCAGCATCATTTTCTTAAAATAGTAGTTACTGTGGAAAGACTTAAACTCGAGGACTAAAACATGAAGAAAAAAACACACTTCATAATTATGAGGTTCCTAAATAAAGGTTATATTTCTTTAAATCAGAAGTTGGCAAACTATGGCCTATAGACCAAATGTAGCCCACTGCCTATTTTTGTAAATAAAGTTTTATTGGAAAACAGCTACTCACATTAGTTTATGAATTGCCTATGGCTATTTGAGCTACAACAGCAGAGGTGAGTACTTGCAACAGAAACCAGATGCCTTGTAAGCCTAAAATATCTGCTATCTGACTCATTAAAGAAATTTCTCAATCCCTGCTCTAAATCACTATCTAAATAGTCTATCATCCCTTCAAACATATTATATGAGTTTAATATTTATTTTTAAGAAAGAGTTCTTTAATTTCTATACTGTAAGTTCACAGGAAAAATGTTTTCTGGCTTAATTTACTAAATCTTTGAGGCTCTAATTCAGAAAAATGTTGTAAATCTACATGATTTATGGTCATAATGATTCCAACTAACTTAGCAGTCTTCAAAACTCAAACTGATAAAATGATGTCAGACATCACCTGGGTAGAATTAATAAAATTGAAATCAAACATGAAGAACATATCATTTTTTGAATGACTATAAATAATGGAATACTTTTTTTTCATTCATTAAAATTCTGGCTCCTTTAAGGAAAGAGCCGGCCACTGTTGGCCTGTCATCCTGTAGAACCACTTCCCAAAGGGCTGCCACAGTGGGATTCTATCTCCCTGCTATGTACAAATTGGATAGTCTTATGGATATTAGGATCTAGGGGGAATTTTTATGATCATATATTATTTTTTTAACACCAAAATTTTGCCATTTTTAAAGTTCTTACACATCAGCCTATTGGTTATTTTAATGTACACATGTAACTTTTCAACTCCTTGAGTACAATGACTATTTCATATTTTTATCCCAGTGGCTTGTGGCCTCTTTTAGTGAGTTTAAAGTGAGTTTAGTGAGTTGTAGTGGCATCTGTTTAGAGACCAATCATCTAGACAGTTTTCTGTGAACAGGCTTAGGAAGCCACATTAACTTAGAATGTTCAGATGAAAACATTCTGTTATTTGCTTGGTCTGTCAATCTCCATTGGCAGCCAAGAGTTTCCTTAGAGCAACAGTTTTTTTTCCCCCCCCAGCTGAAATACACACACACACAATGCCCAAGCACTTTGGTCCTTTGCTTGATTTGGAACTATAAAACACTGGTTTATTCAAATTAGTCTGGGCATTTTTATGTTAGAAGACAGACCTTCTGCCCCAAAGACAGTCTGCAGAGCTGTAACAGCTAGGATCCTGATATACAAATTGGAGCCAGGGAGGCAACTTGATGAGCAGGCAGAGTTGACTCCCTGTATTCTTTGCCTCTTCTTTCTATATCTGTTTCCTCTCTTTCAATAGCTTTCTCTGTCGATACAACCTCCAACTGCCCAAAGCTTGTATGCTGCCTATGTTCCTACTTTCCCAGTGAAAAACTGGTTAGGAAATCTTAATAAAAACACAGTGTTAGTTAAATAATGAACTAATTTTCTAAGACATGTTTAAACAGAACAATGAAACTTAATATATCCCTTTTAAATGGAAACAAATGAACATAATAAGAAACAATACAAAGTTGTAGATTATTTAGGATATATTTTAATGACTATTTAGCCAATGGTGGAAATATTTGAAGAATGAACATTTCTGGGTCTCTGTAAATCACATGACCTCAGTGACTTCCTCTGTATGAATTTAGCCTTGATGAGAATCATTCCAGGACTGGGATAGTGGATGGGAAGATATAAGATACCAAATGGAGTATACTGGAAGGGACCAGAACCTGGAATCTAAGTTATAACAATGGGCCTGACTGGTAATTAAATTCACTTACAGAAAATTTAGATTTATCTGTACTTTAAGTACAGATAAGTCTTGATGCCAGGGGATCCCATGGATAGGTAGATTCCAGGGGTACTGCACTATCTATAGGTACCAGATAGGTTGTAACTTCTAAGTAGGTAGACCATGTCTTAGCATCCTGAAGTTCTATTCAGACCAGAGGAGATGGATATACAGCAAGTCACAAAATAAGAGGTCCACAAGTGTGGCTAAAGTGGAGTCTGGCTCACTCAGATGGATCTGCCATAAGGGTGTGACATGGTCACAGTCCCAGATCTTAGAATGATGCTCTAGTTTAATTCATACAGCTTAGGGTAGATAGATGAGGGTTAGCAGGTGGTGGCAGGCAACCAGAATAACATCATGGGGGGTGGGGTAAGAAAAGAGTATTTATATCCATATTACTTTAAGTAAATTAAAGGGATGGTTCTTCAAAAATGTATACTAGTAATACATGCACATCAGTAGGAAAAAAATTAATTAAAATGAGTATAAAAGCGATAACAATAACCCATAATTTCACCATCCAGGGTAAACATCTCTTTATTTAGTATATAACTTTCTATTACTTTCCACCTGTCCATGTTAAGCAAACCTGAGTTGGTGGGTCTGTGTGTGCATTTTTTTTTTTCATTTATTTTTCTGATCTCCTTACAAGGGACCTTATAATCTCCCAGCAATTAACACCACTGTGTTTTGTCTGACTTCGCATGGTCCTGCTGGATGTACAATCTAGTGTAGGGATCTTCTGATTCTGTTTCAACTGCCTTTGGACTTTATTGTTGGCAGCAGTTGTTCCTTATACAGCGGGGACTTCCTGAGGCAGGAGGGTTTCATCACAGACACAAAAGGCGAGATAAGGGAAAGGAAGTTGATCCAGTTACTTTTACCATACAGTAAATCATCCAAAAACTTACTAGCATCAAAGAACTCTTTATTAAGCTCATGGATTGTGTAGGTCAGGAATTTAGACAGGGGATGACTTGTCTCTGTTCCCTGATATCGGGGGCCTCAACTGAGGAAACACGAATATTTGGGGTGACTTGAAAAGCTGAGCCTTAGAATCTTCTGTCAGCATCTTGACTCGCTCATCTGACATCTGTGCTTGATGAATTGCATAGCCTTGACTCGGCAGAGGCCACTGACCAGGGCACGTGTGTGTGTCTTTTTTGTGTGACCTGAGTTTCCTCATAGCTTCATGGTGATTGGACTTTGACACAGAGGCTCAGGGCTCCAGATGTTAGTGTCCCTGATAACAAGGCTCAATCAAACTGCATTGCCTCAGAAGTCACAGAGCATCACTTTTGCTAAACGTTACTAGGTGCAAGTCACGAAGCAGCCAGATTCAAGGGAGAAGAACAAGGCTCCATCCTTTAATGAAAGGTTTGTCTTCACTCCTTCCTCCAGCCTATGATCTCCAACTCCTCAAATCTTAGTTCATTTTTATGATTTTCTTATCTAGGCAAAAAATGTCTTACACAGTTCAAACATTACAGTAAGGAATAAATGAGATAGAAAATTTTCCTTAATGTTGTGGCCAAGAGGAACCTAAACCTTTAGAGAGCAGATTATGACCTAGAATGGGTAAAACAAGGAAGGTTTTTTGCTGACTCACTTTATATCTAGAAAAATTGCTACTTACAAAAAAGGCTGAGGTGTGCCAGAAGGGAGACAGAGGGCTGTTGCTAGAGTGAGGTTGGCATGTAGTCAAGGTTACAGGACCACAAGAATATGCAATAGATAATTTGCTGGAAGCAATCCTCACATGTGCACATGTCACTGGAGCAACTAACATGACCCTACCTGAAATAACCCCAAATAAAACTGTAACTTGCTTACTTTTCGGTTATTATTTAAATGGAAAATTCAGATTATTTGGGTTTCACTTTTGCAGTTTCTGGTAGCCCAGGTGACAACTTTTTAAATTTGTTTTCCAGAACAGCATACCACTCTAAAGCACAAATCTGCAATTAATTCTTCAAAACAACCCATGATAATGTTCTGTTTGGCATTATCAGCCTCTGTTTTGTTTTTTATTTTTTCTCCATTGCCAAGTATATAGAACTCTTAAAATGTCCCAGGCAATCAAACTGCCACTTTGAAATATTTCTTTCCCCATTGGATTTTTTTTTTCCCATCATTTTTCTACAATGTGAAAAAGGAGATGAAGAAAGTAAGAATAATAATTCTGACAGCTGGAGGATATAATAGAAACTCACTTAATTTTTAAAATATCTTATAGTTGTGCTTAAGTTAGTCATGGGATTTTGTACATAATGAGTATGTGGCAATTTTTAGAATGGCAAGTCTCAGATGTCACATATCTGAGGCCAGTGAAACTACTTGCTATACTATAGGCAATTGATAACCAAACTTACCCAGAGAAAGCCCTCCAGTTGAGTTCAACATGAGGGATCCTAACTGGCAGAGAGTTGTCCATAACTGGCCAACTCTAATATTTGTAAAGCAGAAGGAGTTGTCCCAGATTGTATCTTTGTTTGAGATGGAAGTCAATTAATGCTTACTGAACACTGTTGTAGGGCACAGAGCTGGAGTAATTCACCTGCAGGAATTATTTGGGCTTCTGGCTTAGCACAGTGGAAGTTCTTTGGGGATACAAACATTCTTAAGACATAAGGAGAGTCACCTTTATTGGGGACAATTAAAAGAGCAAACAAAAATTAATCACAATTGAACAAGTAGCAAACTCTAATACTGAGGGAGGAGAAGAAGGAAAGATATGACTGTTTAATCACCATTCAGGTAGATGCTCCTGTTGCACCAGGGGAAACATCTGGGACTGCATGACCACCAGCAAGGTTGGTCTTTAAACAGTAAGTGTGCAGAGTGAAAGGAAATACATATGAACTGCATTTGTATGCATGATAAATACACACACACACATACACACAAGCATGCACGAACCCAACCGTCTTCATTTGGCGTGGTCTGGTTTGTCAATAGCCAACTTTTATCTCCCTGGATCAGGTAACCAGTCTTGTTGTTTAGAGACCTCTCTGGCTTATTTCAAGAACATGCTGGGAATGCAAATATCTGCCAAATACCTGCCATCTTAATTTCTGCCATTTTAATTTCCAAAAGTCAAGTACAGAGAAAATGCTAGCAACTTCATGGTGGTTGTTTGAGGATTGAGGTTAGGAAGAAGAGACCACCTCTCTAGGTTTTTTCTCACCTCCTCCTGTGATAAGCACCTACCATGTGCCAAGATAATGCACTAGGTGATTTAACATGAATTTTCTCATTTAATTGGCCCCATGCCCATTATAAAGAAAACCAAGGCTTGGACACATACAGCAAATCTTTAAGGTCACACAGCTAGTGTAGCAAGACTGGATCTGGGCCCAAGAAATTCTAACTCCAAATCCAGTGCTTCTCAAAGCAGCATTCTACCAATGATCCTGACTTCCATTAGACTATTTGAATTTTACAGACCAGCTTAAATGTCACCTCCTCCAAGAGGCCCTCTTGGTGTTATCTAGCCTATGCTGATTTTTGCCTCCTATAGTCATGTGAATTTGGGTTTATCCTTCTTGTTAATTGCATTTTATACTCTGCATTATATTGCTTGCTTAATTTTTTTTAATTTTTTTTTTTTGAGAAAACTAAAAAATTTCAGGAAAATTCAGAGAATAATGTAAAACATACCAAGGTACAAAACATTCAGAGTTGACAATTATTTACCTTTTATAATATACTTTTTATTTTTCTTTAAATAATAGACTAGCCATAATAAAGTCGAAGATTCTTTTGTGTCCAAATTCTACTCCTGCTCTACTCTTTCCATTCCCAGAGGCGTTTGTTACCATAAATATGATATATATTTATTTAGTTCACGCTTTTATATTTTTGCCTTATATATATTTATCCACGAGTAATACATGGCATTGTGTGGTTTTTAAAATTTACATAAATGCCCTCATATTGTGTACTTTCTGTAATGTGCTTTTTTTTTTTACTTAATATTATCTTTCTTGAAATCTATTAATTATAAAACTACATAGTTCATTCCTTTTAACTGATAGTATTTTATCATATGAATGTAAAACTACCTAATTTACCCATTTCTTTAGCGATACTCATTTAGGTGGTTTTCAATTTTTGGTTGCATAGAGAATCCTTGCGTATATACTCTTACCCTAATGTGTGAACATTTCTTTACAGTACATACCTAAAAATGGAATTGCTGGGATCTAGGATGTGGCATTTTCAATCTTACCAGTTTCTGCAAGTTGCCCTTTAGAGTGGTTGTACCAATTTACACTCCTTCCAGCAGTGTGCCATGAGAGTGTTAATTTCCACATGTGCTGGCCAGTACTTGGCTATTGCCTGAAGTTAGCTGTCTTTTAATGAGAATGTTTATTTCAATAGTCGATTGTCAGTCTCTTTGGCGCGGAGGGGCGTGTATTCTTTATTTATATTTTTATTAGTATCCTTAGGATCCCAAGAATATATTTATGTGCCTAATCTATGTGGCACTTGATATTTATGGATTAACCAATTGTCCTACTGTTCCACAGAAAGAAGGTTGCCCCTGATCTGTTGAAGTATGTAGGCAACATCAATGTCTCTCTTAATGGAATTGCTCATATTGTCTCAGAATATTTTATATTAGGCAATATAAAACACACACACACACACACACACACACACACACACACACACACACAGAATAGGGTGTGGATTATTTGCTTCAGAGCCAGAAATGAGATAACTCATAAGACATTACGAACAAATTAGAAAACAGTCATCAGTACTAATTAGTTTAAAGTCAAGCTCATGTATGCAAGGAACTTGTTATGGGTACCTCTTTATCTAGTCCAGTTGCAGCTGATGGTATTAACATAGAGGCTGTTTTCCTGCTTATATTGCCACCCTACCCTCCAGGATATTATCTATTTTGAATTGTTCCTCCCCATCGGTATGTAACAATACTCATGTCTTAGCCATCTTAAAAAAAATTTCTCTTTCATTCTCATATCTTTATCTAACTTCCCCCTTATCTCTTACTTTCTGTCACCATCAGACTTCTCTAAATCACATGCTCCTCAGTGTACTCTATTCTGGCTGTCAGACCCATCATTCCACTGAATCATCTGTTATCATGGACCTAGTATTGCTTAATCCAGTGGACATCTTTGCAGCTCTCATCTTATCTTGTTTCTCTGCACCATTGTAATTGTTGGTCCCTCCCTCCTTATAAAAATCTAGGTTTCACTTGTCTCCTGGCTACTTCTTTCTAGTCTCATCTTCTTCTATCCAGCCAAAGTTTGGAGTTTCATAAGACTCTGTCTAGGCTCTCTTTTCATTTTGCTTTATAGTATTGTTAGATTAATTCATCCAGGTACATGATTTCAAATACCAAAATGGAGAGCTCCAGCCAAGATATCTCAGAACTCTAGACCTGAGTATATAATGATCTACAGATTAAACCACTTGCATATCTTAAAGACACCTCAAATATAACATGCCTTAAATGAAGCTCCTCCCTTCCATACCTCTTCTACTTTCTTCACTCCTTCTATCAGTAATGTCATCACCATTCATTTGAAATCACAAGCCTATAAACTAAAAGTTGTACTTGCTTCCTCTTTCTTCCCTGGCCCTTTACTATATGCATTCCACCTTGTTAATTTCACCTTTTTTCGTGTTGCTCACATTTGCCCACCTTACTCCATCTCCTCCAGCCCCACCCTTGTTAACGTTTTGCCTTCTACCACAAAAGCCTCCCTACTTGTAGTACATGCTAATTTCTCTCCTTAAAATTGTATTAGTTTCTATTGCTGCTATAAAAAATTACCACAAACTTAATGGTTTAGAACGACATGAATTTATTATCTTACTATTCTGGACTTTAGTAGTCCTAAAATCAAGGTATTGATAAGGCTACATTCCTTCTGGAGGCTCTGGGGGAATATATGTTTCCTGGCTTTTTCTGGTTTCTAGAGGCCACCTGCATTCTTTGGCTCTAACCGCTTCCTTGCCAATCTCTACTTTTCTCATCACGTCTCCTTCTCTAACTCTAACCAACCTACCTCTCTCTTATAAAGTCCCTTGTGATTATATCGAGTCTAAGTTGATAATTCAGGGTATACATCCATCGCAAGATTCTTGACATAATCATACCTACAAAGTTGCTTTGCCATGTAAGGCAAATATTCACAGTTCCTGGGGATTAGAACATAAATATCTTTGGGGCCTATTATTCTGTCTTCCACAAGAATGCCCCTTATCTCCTCTCAATTTGTTAACTCTCACTGAACCTTCAGATCTTAGCTCAGGTGTCAGATTCTAAACTCTTTTTTCTCAGAGTCCAGTTCATCTGCTAGAATTATGAATACCCTTATATCATTTTTGTAAGCTTATTAATGCAACCATGCTGGTTTTGCTCACTGATTTGTCTCTATACTCAGAGGAGAGCCTGGCACATTGGAAACAGAAATATGTCTTGAGTGATTGAATGAACAGATAAGTAACAATTGGTCTTAGGTCATGTTCTCTAAAAAATAGATCATGAGATAGAATAGCATGCATGAAGTTTATTGGTGTGTAACCTTGGATCAACACCTGTGGGAAAATGAAAACGTGAGAACGGCTATTATGCAGTAGCAACAAAGGTCTTTCCTAACCCCATGAGGACCACTGAAACAGGGATGGCTTTTGAGAGGCATCTCAATTTAAAGGACTGGGGCTAGGCCTTTGTAGCCCCTGAATAAACTAGTTATTTGATGTGAGCTGCCTCCATGGAAGAAGTGTAACTGTAAGTAAAGCAGAGGAAGGACTTGAATTAGGCAACTCTCTTCGGCCAAGGATAAATTGTGGAAAGGAACTTATCAATAGCCTAACTCACGGTGGCTGTTGAAATCAGTGCCTCAGTCCTTCCTGAGGGTGCAGATGGAGTACCATACTGTCTGCTCAGCAAACAGCCCTTTTTCTTTGCAGTGCCAAAGAGGTCCATTATATGCACTACAAGTAAGAGACCTGTCTTTAATTTTCTTACCTAGAAGATGTTGTGCTATGGTTTTAGAAACTATAATTGGTTCAATAACTTGAATTTGATTCGTTAGAAAAAACAATTTTTTTTCTTTTGACTTAAAATAAACAACTAGGCTAAAAGAAAATGTATTCTTTTTGTGAAAGTTAATTAAATTGTGTTTAGAAAAAATATCTTATTTGCTCAGAAAGTAATACAGAAATAACTGAACATTTCTTTTATGTTATGATTTTCAGATTCCCACTTTTTTTCCCCTCAAGTTCACATAAAACTCTCTTATTAAGATAAATGGCATTATTTCAACTATAGCAGTTTTGACAGCTATAAAATAGGTTGTTATTTATTTCTGAATATTTGGCTCATCATAAATTGGGATTTTATTCTGGTTTTTTTAGTTTTTTTTTTTTGAGTTATTTTTAACACTTGACTATAGGAAATGGCATTCCTTCCAGAAAATTATTTTGAAGTCTGACCAAAACACTCAATGACATTAAATGTATCTTTGGTGAAAATGACAAAGAGTAAAACTTATAAAAATAGGAGAGTCTTTTTTTAAGAATATTAAATTCAGCAGATAAATTAGAGAACAGATGTAGGAATTAAATGTTTCTTTTTTCCCAAGGGAGAGAGGAAGATTGGGGAAAATAATGAGGTGTATTGCTTGATCAAAAATTAGGACCTACAGAAGAACATAAAACCAGAGTATATAAAAGGTATCCTAAAGACATAGAATAGAAATATGAAATGCCCTTGTAGACATAACTATTGAAATATTTCTTGGAAAATGGTAGATTTAGAAGTAAAGGTGCATATAAAATAAAAGGTTATTACACCAATCACTGAACTGCTAACCAAGGACATCTGGAAGTTTAAGATCTAATTAGAATGATTAACGTAACATGAAAAAGCTCTTGAATGTAGATGTGTGGCAAATGTGAGAGAAATGGGTAATTATATAGAGGCAGAAAAATGTAATGTCGATTGAAAATCAGTTATTTTCAAATGTAAAAGTTACCCATCCTGTGAAGCTCAGTTTGGTTAAACAAACATTTATTGAGTGCCTATTATTCTGTTTTGGTCATTCTGCTCAACAAATGGATACAACACCCAGGCAAAGCCAATCACAGTCCATTAGACTCAATACTAGTACTTTTATTGAAACCAAAGATGAAAGATAACCATTTCCATACTAGTGAGACTTCTGTCTTTTAATGTTAATATCATAAAACATGACCACATTTTGTAGTGCTGTAAACTCGTGAAACAGAAAATGTTAAATTACACTTGAATACATGACCACATTTATAAATAAAATGTAAGTTTTGAATTTGTTTTTGCTTACTTCACACTTACTAAAATATATAGATCATAGTCATTAATTAATAGATAGAACCATTTCATCAATTCTCTTAAGGCTTTGTACTTTATTTTTTACTATTTTTCTATTACAAAATTATTTGAATAAACCTAGATGTTTTCCTCTAATTATGATATTTTCTCAGCTTATATTTTAACAAATATAATTAGTGGATCAAAGGATAGGACATTTTAAGGCATTTTATAAATATTACTAAACTGCTTTCCAAAAGACCGCTAATGACATACATATTTTTCAGAAAAATGTAAAAGAGTTTTATATTGTCTTTCTGGTCATAAACTGTGATATGGTTCGTGTGTGTGTGTGTGTGTGTGTGTGTGTGCGCGCACGCGCGCTCTAATGAATTTGAGAGACAAAAATGCTATCTCATTTAAAAGTGCATTCATGTGACTATTAATAGTTAAAAATGTTTGCATTATTTATTAGATACTAATACTCTTTGCTTTTAGAATTGTTTGTTCTTATCTATTGCTTATTTCTGAATGGGAAAAGTGTTTTCTTATTTACTTGTATAACTTTAATAGTAAAGATCTTCCCAATATATCTGTGGCATAGATAGAAATATTTTTCTAAAATATGGAATTGTACTCTAGTAACAAATAACAAAGAATTAGATTGTTTTGTATTATAACAAATGTGAAACTGAATTATAAGTGAAAGATTTGTTGAACTTCATTTATTTCTGTAAAACAAGTGAAATGAAGTATTAAAACTTTTCTCAAAAGTTTAAAATAAATATTGTATACATGAAGAAATTTTTAATTCTCACATATTATTTTTAGATTTCATGTGTTGAATTTCTATTTTTTAAAGATGAGGAAATTAGCACCTAACTCTTTTTTGTTGCTTCTCTTCCTCCATCAACTATGTGATTTCTGTTACCTTTAATATTATTTTATATCATGAAGGTTCATGACACATTCTATTCTGTAATCATAATTTCTGATTGTCTAGTCTTAATTCTGTATTCAAGTGAATTCATTTTTATCACAGTTCTTTTTATTTTATCATGGTTTCTTCATCTTTGGTTGTTTATTCTTGCTGAACTGGGTTTTCATCTTCAAGGAGTTTTTCAAGTAAGATTTATGAATTCTATATTCCTTGACCTGCTGCATGCTTGAGATAGTCTGACTTTCTTTTAAAGACCAAGTTAAGTGAGTATCAGATTCTTGTGTCTCTTTTTCTTTCCCTGTGATCTTTATGATTACATAGTTTTATGGCATTGAGTAATGACTTAAGTCTTTCACATGGTTTTCTTTTTCTTGTTTAGTGATAAATAAAATTCAGTTTATTCATACACTAGAATATTATTCAGCAATCAAAAAAGAATAAATTACTGATACATGTTATAATATGGATGATGTCTTAAAACATGCTAACAGAAGAAAACCTATCTCAAAGGCCACATATTATATCATTCCATAGAAAAAAGTGGAATAGAAAGGGATATTGCTTGCAAAGGAGGAGAGATATAAAAATATGAAGCAGGAATTGAATATTTTTTCCTTTTGTAAATTGGGAGACATTAATTTTTCTTCTTTTGCTCCTCTTCCTACTTCTTCTTCTCCTTGTTTTGTATATTCAGATGCTTTGGGCTTCTTGAATAAAATTTATCTTTATCAAAGATTTCTCGTACTTGTGTCTGAGTTGCACTTGTGTCTGAGTCTTTTAATCATCAAGTTTAATAATTTCACCAAGTATGTGTTATTGGTTATTCTGTTAATTTTATCCTATGACACAGTGAATGCTTTAGTCAGATGATTAAACTTTTAATTTCAATAATTTTGTGTATACTATTATATGTATATATATTTTTTCTGTTCATCCTTTTTCCTTTTTTTAGGAACATCATGCTCTCCATCTCTGGTGTGTGAGAAGGTAGTACCATTATTAGTATCTAAATCTAAGCTACACATTATTTTCTGGTTATCACTACTTTTGGATGGGAGAAAGTCTAGTCATGCAAGCTTTTTGCTGATGCATACTACAGACAGGTATGAAGACAAATTTTTACTTTATTTGGGTATTCTTCCCCCTCTACAAAGTATATTATCCATCTGGAAGTCGTATCTTCTCTTAGAGTTAGACATTTCAGGGGTCAATGTATTTCTCAGTGAACCCTCCTAAGTCGCAGGCTCTTCATATTGTGATCTCAGGTTAGCTGTCAGGAGGCCAGGTCATTGAAAATGACAGTATGATTGTCTTTCTTCTTATTTACCTCTGTCTCTTTCTTTTTTGTGTGCTTTAAACTTGGGTCTCTAGGGTGATAACCCTACATCTTCAGACTGCCTTGTAACTATTCCTTTCTATTCTTGAAATCAAGGTTTGTTAGATGTTCCTTCAGGACTGTGACTTATATTCACAATGATGTTTATTTTTACCTGAGGTATAAAAAGCTTGTGTCAGCTTTTGGCATCATGCATCATTGTGT
Source organism: Pteropus medius (assembly GCF_902729225.1). Taxonomy (NCBI): domain Eukaryota; kingdom Metazoa; phylum Chordata; class Mammalia; order Chiroptera; family Pteropodidae; genus Pteropus; species Pteropus medius. Next base: position 24,856,561 of record NW_024349802.1, on the reverse strand, counting down.
TTCAAATTTTACAATAATTGGGGTATAATCTATAAATGTGGCTTGAGTTTATGAGTTGTTTTGTATCATATAATATAGAAATGTCTTCTCTATTTTTTCTGTTTTTAATGTGTTTAGAGTAATAGAATAAAAATATAATTAATCATGACTATATTAGCTTTAACTAAAAGTTCTTTTCCCTGTAACCTAATATGGCTATATTATTTTTGTAATTTAAAATAATGAAAATAATTTTAAAATTAAGAAAAATTTTTCTTGCTTTAATCACTAACCATGACTCGAGACTTAGCCATAGGATAAATTAGTTCACTGAAATTTAGACAAAATTTAATTTATGATTATAGCTTGAAATGTGAAAAATAGAATTAAATTCTAAAGGTTTACTGAACTTTGTGAAAAGGTTCCAAAGCGCATTGGAAATGTTATTAGAATTATTTTTGAATAAAAAAAATGGAAGGGCATTGTATAAATGTTTGTATAAAAGGGTAGGGAGGATAATGAATTAAGATTTTTCTTTATTAAAACAGAATAGAATAGCAATGAGAAGTTGTGACAAGAAAACTGAAATATTATCACCTAATGGATCATTGTTTGGAAATTACTTTTGACATAAAAACTTGGTTAGAACTATAATAAAGAACTGTCATAAAAACACTTCTTTCACCAACTGGCTTATAGTAGTAATTAAATCACTTCTATTTCAATGCAAAATATATCTACCATACTTGAATAGATGTGTTTTTACTTCATGCAGTTCTTAACATAGTTGCTATTTTTATTTTATTACTGTTTTTTATATTCCCAGTCTAGACAGAGAATGACATAAAAGAACTTCTTTTGATCTCAATATTTAGGGCAAAATTGGAAGCCAAAGTAGTTAAAAATATATCAGTGACTTTATCTCCAAATGGCAATCTGTGAGAACAGAAAGTATGAATGTCAGAAAATGAGTATCTTTACTTTTCTTTTGTAGCTGACTGAATATTTATTGGTGTGAGGATGTAAAGGTTTAGATGAGCAGTGTATGCTCTATCTCTCTTGGGCTCTGTTTTTTTAGGAAACAAGTAATTTATTTTTTTCAAGCAAGAATATGTCAGAATATAAGAAAAGAAGAAAAGCAGATTGATTTTGAAGAAAATGAGTTAGATGCATTCTTTGCACCTAACATATTCTGTGAAATGAAAGTGCATCTTTTTCTAAATAGTTCCTCAAACCACAAAGCTGTCGAAGGTCATTTGATTCTGGATGTACTTTAAAACTTTTCATCGCTTCTAAAGTACACTGATTAATGTTTTACTACATGGATGAGGATAAATCAGGATTCCTATTTTTCAGAATGTTAATTAAATAAAACATTTAGTAAGCATGAGAATTTTATGTTGTCTCTAGTCTTAAAAAAAAAAAAGAGAGTAATGAATTAAATAACAATTTACAGATGTTAAACTGAGATGCAGATATGGTAAATGACTTTGTCATTCTCTTATCAACTAGGTCTAGATGCTACTCATCATGTCGTATTGTCTTTCATGACAATCCCTCTATGTAGGAATAATACTGGAGATACAGTAGTTCCCCTCGTTTTTGGTTTTGCTATGCACGATTTCAGTCACCTGTGGTCAACCACAATCCATAAATATTAAATGGGAAATTCCAGAAATAAACAACTTATAAGTTTTAAATTGCACAGTCTTGTGTAGTGTGAGAAAATCTCATGTGGTCCTGCTGCATGCCCCCAGGACATGAATTATCCTTTGCCCAGTGTATCCCCACCATACATGCTGCTCACCTATTTATTAGTCACTTAGTAAACATCTTGATTATCAGCTCAACTGGTGTGGTATCACAGTGCTTGTGTTCAAGTCACTCTTATTTTACTTAATAATGTCACTAAAGTGCAAGAATAGTGAAGCTGGCAATTCAAATATGCCAAAGAGAAGCCATAAAATACTTCCTTTAAATGAAAAGGTGAAAGTTCTTGGCCTAATAAAGAAAGAAAAAAAATCATATGCTGATGTTGCTAAGATCTACAGTAAGAATGGATCCATTGAATTGCCTAATTTACAAATTAAACTTTATTATATGTGTGTATGTATAGGAAAAAACATAGTATATATTTAAGGTTTGGTACTATCTAAGGTTTCAGGCATCCCTTGGGGGTCCTGGAACATATCCCCTGGGATAAGGGGGGACAACTGTACTTCGTTAGGTGTACTGGGTGCTATGCTAAGGAAAGGATGAAAGACAGCAAGCCTTTGCTAAATTAGTTAATGGACATAAAAGCATTTAATAAACTATATACCTCTACAAATTATTAGCATATAATTCCAAACTTCAGGTTGTTTGTCATTAGTATTCCTTCTCCTGGTTATACCATTTTCCCTCACAGTAGCCAAGGATTTCTCCTCCCCAAGCCTCATAATCTCATAGTTTTCTTCTTTATATGACAGTGCAGATAATGGCCTATAAGTTAGCCTGTATTTTGCTACATATAACTAAAAATAAAACAAAACAAAACAAAACAAAAACCTAGCCACCACAAGTTTAAATAATAAAAACATTTAATTATCTAAGATAGCAAGATGGTACCTATGAGACCACAAAGTGAACATATCAAGTTAGGCAGCAGGATTTTTGAGTCTAGAGTTGTTAGAAGAGGCCAGGGCTGACGATGTGGAATAGGATGAGATGAGATTGCTTAGGAGGAGTGAATGGAGAAAAAAACAGGAGACCAGTGGTGAACCTTGGCCATCCCAATATTTAGAGATCAAAAAAAGTGGGGAGAACCAAGAGGGAGAATAGAGTGTGAACTAGAGAAAGCAGGAAAGTGTTCTATCCTAGAAGAGATCTCAGGACAGGAGTGGTCTACCATGTCAGTAGGTGCTGGGATGTTAAAAAAAGAATTAGCTAATATAGTATATGTTCCATGTTTTAAAACTCTTTAATGGACGGTTTTAAAAATTGGAAGTTTTAATCATCCTAGCTGTCAAATAAAGGAAAATTTTTTCGAGTAGGGATAAATTTTGTGTCCTTCAGAGCGCACCCTTAAATGACCACGTGTTCAAAATAAATAAATAAAGTGAAATATTCCAATAAATATCTCAGGCAGAATATTTTCTTATTTGGTGATATGTGGAAAAAGGCAATGAGAGATTATGGCACTAAATCAGAAAACAGAAATTGAGGAAACAGACGTGAAGAGAGAGAATGGAGTGAAGGTCAGAAAAAGCACTTTTTCTTTGGAACCTTCTAGATGCAAATCATCTGGACTGCTACATATTGAATACTTAAAGTTGTATGTTTAAGCTATATGTCACTAAAGTAGCAATGTTTTGGCATACCCTGCAAGGCCCAAGCATCCAAAGATCACTAGGTTGTTGAACACTCCCGCCCCCCCCATCAACATCTGTTATCCATTTTAGTAGAATGAGACGAGAAACCTACATATACTAAGCAGGTGCTAATGACCATTCACTATGTCCTTTCACAGCTATCACTTCTTTACATACCTAAACGGCTTTGTGAAGGAGGTGTTTCCAAATCTTTTAAGAAGTAAACAAATTGTATTTCAGAGGTTTAAGTAACTTGTCCAAGGTCGCACAGCTAGTAAATACTGAGATCAGGGTTTGAACATATCTGTCTGACTCTAACTCATCTTACATACCCTGTTTTGTTTTATTGTAAGACCTTTCTTCTCCCATGGAAAAGGGAGCCTGGAATCTGTATTTCACCTTCTTAGGGAGCTTTCTCACGTTTAGAGATGTATAGAGTGGAGCAAGCCAGGGGTTTCTCACCTGTCCAGGAAGGTTAGGGGTCTGTTTAGAGCTGAGGCTGCTCATGAGCAAGAGATCTTGACTGATGATTCATTCTGATAGAAGAGGGGCAGGGTGGGGGTGGGGGAACTTCAAGAGAATGCAAAGGGAAGAAAGTCTAGGTAAGACTCCCCAGGTACACTGGAATCCTGGGATGGGAGGAGAAAGAGTGTTAGAGGGTAAATAATTTATTTTTGTCTTGAATCCTCTAGTGTCTAAGAAAGTCGCTTCTTCTTAGACTCATCCCGCAACTTCAAGACAGTCCCAAAGAATTCTAGGACTAAAGGTGTAGACCAGATATGGAGGTAGCAAGTCTGTAGCATGTGGGAGCTCTTTTACCACAAACTACACCTTAATTAATCCAGCCTGCATGCTCTCTCTCTTCGCCTCTCTCTCTCTCTCTCTCTCTCTCCCCTCCTCCCTTCCTCTCCCTCTCCCCCTTCTCTCCCTCTCTCCTTCTCCTTCCTCCTCCCCACTAATTGCAGGCCTGCCCCACCCCCGCTTGTATTTATTCTCTCTCTCTTTCTCTTCTAAAATTCATATGTTGAAGTCTTAACACACAGCATCTCAGAATGTGACCTTATTTGAAAATAGGGTCATTGTAGATGTAGTTAGTTAAATTAAGATGAGGTCATTAGGGTTAGCCCTAATTCACTATTACTGGTGTCCTTATAATAAGGGAAAATTTGGATACAGAGATCAGCATGCAGGGAGATGTCCTGTGAAGACAAAGGCACAAATGCTTCTATAAGTCAAAGAATACAAAAGATTTCCAGCAAATCTATGTGCACATGCATGTCTGTGTTTATGCACCTTTTTTTTTTTTCTGATCAGTTTTAGTTTCTATTGGAAAGTTCCAGATTGTCAGAGAAACCACCTCATCCACAACCTGATTACTATGATTTTATTTTAAATTCTCATGGGTATATATTTCTTAACATTTTGTCAGCTTCCCCAGATCTCAATGGAAATGGTCAGCAAATCTGAAGTTATCTTTTATTGTTTTGGGTATTATCAGGATATTTATTAATATCCTCAAGTAATAAGAGTTAGAGCAAGAGTGAAAGAGAGTGAGTGAGAAGGGGTGGGAGTTGTGTGTGATTCAGAAAGAGAATATATCAGTTTTCTTACTGATAAGGTCAATGCTTCATGAAGAATGATGTGCTCTGTGCAAGGAGGCACTTATCACTTGCATCAAGAGAAAGACTGGCTTCCCTCTGGGTGATGGAAATGATAAATAACCTTAGACAGGGTAGGCTGTTTATCATATACTGGAGCATTCAGAAAGCGTGTGGTCAACTCTCCTGGAAGAACATAATTGGACCAGCTGTCTATTCTGGTCTTCAAAATGTTTTTTTTATTTTTTGACACAGGAGGGCATTCTGTTGGCAAAGTCAAGAGTGATTTAATTCCTATCATACTCTAACATTCAGAAATGGACTGAGTCTCCTGGTGAATATGGTCCTTTCTTACTGCTTCTCAGACCCTCGAGTAAGTATTAGAAATCATATTATTGTAAAATAAAAAGTTCTAACCCCTTTTGGGACCCATATATGGACATCAGATGGAAGTTTACCTCCACAAATTATGTGCAAAATATTTCCTCTACATGGATGTGTGCATTTTAAGAGTGAGACTCCTAGCTTCTAATGGATTCTCCAAAGTTCTATGGCCCTTTTGACCTGTCCCCTAACAACAACAACAACAGCAAAAACGGGCAAGTAGCATTAGAATTCTCAGAATATGTGTACTATTTGGCCTCATTTTTCTTTTTGCTGGTGGTCATCACAGGAGCAGGGGAAAAGTTTGCCAAGGACATTTTTTGTGAACACCATCCTAAAAGCACCAGAGATCTCAGGTGGTATGTGTGCAATGTACTGTCTTAGGACAGAAAACTACTCCATGTTACAAAAATACTGTGGTACATAGAGTGGCAGGACCACACAAGGAATGTCTCACTTTCCTGGAGAAATGACATTACTTAGTAAATCCATCAAGAATCCCAAGTCTATCAGAAGTTGCCATGTGTAAACTGAACTTTGTTTGTGCCTGTATTCAAAAATTTCGTTCTTTCACAAAAAGTAGACATGATTCTAAGCTATTGTCATTAATCAGATGACTACAAATCAATGTCTTTGTGGAATTCATCTCGATTTTACACTGGGAGCTAGATCTGAAATTTGACATTGTTAATATAAATATTCACACATTAACTAGATTCATCAAAACTTTAAGTATTCTTTGAAGAAGTATGAGACACAGAGAGTTAGGAGAAATTGTCTTATTGGTAACAGTACCCTGATATACAAGGTCAAACATTATTTATTATTGTTGTTTTTTTATCTTTTGTTTAAAAAGGAAAAAAAGGACCAGATATAAATCTCTTGGAGTGGAGTTACATTTTATCCAGCTCAGAAGCAAAGGGTTGATATAGACTTTGGTACTATCCAGCTTAATACTTTTTCGACTTAGCTTTATGTTTAAGAACTTTGAAAAGAGGTATTTAAAAATATGAATAAAAATTTAACACAAATTAAAATTAGGAAAAGTGGTACTAACTTCACATATGGCAATAAAAGTATTAATACCTGAATATATAATTATCTCTTAAAAATAATTATGGGAAAATTTACCACAATTAAAAAATATCAAGTCAGGCAGTTTATAAAACAATAAATACAGTTAAATGATATGAAAAATTTCACATGAAAAATTTCAACCCTACCAATAAAGAAATTAATAATATTCAGTTGTTAGTTTTATACTGTTATATTTAAAAAGGTAAAAGTGATAACACTAACTGTTGCAGAAGGTTTGGAAAATGGTTCTCTCAAAAATGTTGTTGAAAGAAAAAATGTTGCCATTTGTTTGACTGATAATGTGGCAACAAATAATAAAAGCTTTAAAATGGTCAAACTTTTTGATCAAGAAATTATATTTATAAAAATGTAACTTAAATAAATGATTAGGAAGTCAGTGAAAAGGATATTCTTTATAATAATATTTATAATAACAATTTAAAATCTCATCGATCTCTAAAAATAAGGCATTAGTTATATTACCAAATAATGGACTATTAGGCAGACTATAAAGGTATAAATGTGAAATTACATTTATAACATACATGTTTTTGCCATGTTGCAAAGAAAAACAGATTATAATACTATGAATTATGATCACATTTTTGCATGCATCTATCATCTACCTACCTACCTACATACTTACCTATATATCTATCTGTAAAATATGTGTGTGTGTGGGCGAGGGTAATCTAAAAGGGTATATATCAAATGTTAACAGTGATTATTTCAAGATAGTGAAAATACGAGTTATTTTTATATTAATTTGTTCTTCTGTATGTTCATCTCTTTCTAAAATGAGCATCCATTTTTTTGTATAATAGGAGTAAAAGTGAATGTTTAAAAAATTTATATATTTTTCTTCTTTTAGCATTGGCAAACTACTTGAATAAGCTCTGGCAATTTAGTGTATTTATGCTGAAGAGAAAAAAAATATTAAATTACTTTCTGTTTCCCAACTCCAACTCCATTGAAAGAGAGAGTTTAGATAATTTATGATCAAGTAGAATAAGTAAATACAATTACACAAATCTTGGAGAGTTACGTAAACATTAAATGAAATAACAAAGGGCACAATCTGATACAGTCAGATTTTCCAAGTGCCTGTGGAAGGCAATTTAATCCAGGCCATACCTGGCTAGTTTCATCAAATAGAAAGGTGTTTTATGGCAAAATGATTCCACTTTCCAGATTACATTTCTCCTGTATCCATCATCTTATCCACTGTTAAATGGCCAGTTGAAACCCTATATGAAATAACTAAGCACAGAATTTTACTACAGCCAAAAAAGCAGAAAGAACAAGTTTTACTTAACCAAAGCAGCAAGATAAAAACGTCTTCTAATTTCCATAAATTTAAAACCCGCTGCAAAATTTGCAAGGTTGGCATTAATTCCATGCAGACTTTCCCTGAGGTCTGTTAGAAATGTTTTCTTCATAGCAGCTGCATAGCTTTGAAGGGGAGGGAAGTCTTTGATCAATGAGAACCTTGACAAGTAAGACGTAAAAGGATTCTAACTACAGTTGTTCAAAGCAAGGTTATTTAGAATGACCCCAATTCATCGTGTCAAAATTTTACAATGTGCCTCAGGTGGGTATAGGGGTCCAAGAAAGGCTTCTTTTTTTGGCTTGCACCTAGCCTGGTATCTTTAAGCAAGATTCCATATGTAGATTTCCAAAAAATGCTGATGTTCCCACACCTAGTCTTGGGACTGAATAATGGATTAAGCCTTTGTGAAATACAGAAATGGGAGAAAACCTGGTAATACCTAACTAAGCTTTTACTCAGTAAAACTGGGATTTTTCTCCCCAAAGGATAGATAAAATACTCACTTAGAAATGTCTATGAAACTCTTATTGGATGCCAATTGTTGTTGTTTCCATTTATTCTTTATGCCATTAAATATTCAGCAAAAGTAACTGAACAAAACCATGATTTTACTCAAATTGATAAATATTCTAACAGTCAACATTTACCATAGTCTTAATACACTTTTGTTTTTGAAAATTAAAAGGCAATAAAGATTACCCACTATCTTCTTGTTTAGAGATGACCACTTTTAATATTTTTATATATTCTAATCTAATAGCATTTTTGCAAATCAGAATCAAATTTTACATACTGCTTTGTAACTAGATTTTTTGACTTGTAAATCAAGAAGCTATGACTACTTAAAATAAATCCTGAAATAAATAGTCTTTGAAAAAAAATAATATTTCTTAATTTATTCAAGGCCCTTATTCTACAAATATGTGAAGGTGGAGTCGGTGATCTAGGCACTGTAAAGATACAGTGATTGGGAAGGTACAGTCTCTGATCTCAGTCAGTTTATATTCTAGCAGTGAGAGAGCTAGAGAGTAGTAAACAGAAATGAAGGTGTCTACTATGAGGCATGGTAAGAAGAGACAGATCCAGGCTTTGTTTATGGAGTGTCAAAGAATAAGAGAGCACCTTTGTTCTCGAGGACTAGAAGGAAGTGTTATAATGGTTAGCATGATCACAGAATGTTTCTTATCCAATGTGGTTGTGTCAAGTTCAAATGAGTTAACTTCTGTTAAGTGCTTCAAATAGTGCCTATCATGTAGTAAGTGCTCAATAAGGCTTCACTATTATTATTGTTGTTATTATTAATACTATCATTATATGGCAGTTTAAAGAAAATATTGGCTATGATGCCATCTGTTTGAATCCTTTCCTCACTTCAATCCCAAAATTCAATAGGCCACACCTTTCTGCAGCAAATGGGCTTCAAGACTCAGCCACTGTGTCCACTGATGTCAAGAAGTCAAGCTGTCTGCCATCCTTTAGGCTCCGAATACCATTTCTCCTCCAGTTTTCAGTTGCCTAAAATAATCCAAAGAGCTATAAACTTGATGAGAGTATTTAATTACTTCAATAAAATAGGCCCATGGTCCTCCATACTGGTTTCATAACTGCATTTTTATGCATTTTGAATTACAATATGCATTTTAAACCAGTGATACTTATTTCTTTTTATCATCATTCTCGCTCTGTTAATATATATTTACCTTATTTCATTCTCCGAAACAAGTACTTATTAATCAGAAGCCATTTGTATGCCGATATGCCATGTTCCACAGTAAGAAAACTGAAAGAACATCAAGCAGCCAAGTATACATAGGTTCTTTTCCTTTTAATTAAAAGCTGGTTTGTACATATAATTCTTTTCCTGGCATGTTATGTGGAGGTGTTAAAATTAGATTCAACCAGAATAGGATTACTATAAACATAACTAAAACTTCATGAGAGTCATGTTTTAGGGACTTTACTCAGCGATATATGACAAGTTAATATATTATGACTGGTTGTTCACTAATGGATTTCTTCAAATTTGTAGAACTAAACCTCGATGTGTAGAAACTCTGGTTTTTCCTCCTGACCTGAAGTGCTAAGGAACCCAAACACACTCATGACCTTGGGAAACATCTCTAGGTCTGTGTCTCGATTGGCTTTCAATCTTCCTGCAGGCCTTGATATATATCTTGGAGATACATTAGTTTATGATCCAACATAAATTCTAAATTGCAGTATGTGGTGAAGTTAGTGGTTAGAGGGAAGGGGCTTCCTGAAGAGGTCAAAAACATTCCTATAAGCACAAAAATGTAGGAAACAGTGAGAAGACCTCATGAATAGTAATGTAATTTAGCCTTATCTCTAGATGACACATTGTTTGACAATAAATATCTTGAGGACAAGAGGTGAAGGAGTCTAGGCATTCTCTATTACAGGACACCTAGTGGCAAATGCTTTTGTTTTCATAGCTAATCTCTTTCATAGAGAAATCTAAAAGGTGTGGAGAACCTTTGGTACAAATAAGTTGGGTGTTTAGTGAGCACCCTAGGAGGCAGGTCCTGCAAAAGTCTTTGAAATAAATCTTAGCAGTAACTTCTGTAACCCTCCTTAAAGACACACACACACACACACACACACACACACACACACACACACACACACACCCCTGTAGGCATCTTGCTAGGTTCTTTACTGGACTGAAGCAAATTGGGGTGGTGCTGCACAGCTTTGAGGGAGTATGAGCAAGCCAAGGTCTCCTTTAGCATCCTAAAATGAATCTTCATATTCTTAAAACTTAATATGAGAAGGAAGAATAGACATCTCTGGTCCAGCTTTCTATTTTATAAAAGAGATCCAGAGAGCAAAGGTCACCTGCTCTAGGGTGTATAATATTCATACCTGAATTGGAAGATGAACTCAGTTTTTCTCATCTCTGGTTCTATATAATCCATTATATTAGGCTAATTAAAAACTAAAGATTATTCAGTGTAGACTCCCCTGAAAATGGCTTTCTTTATTTCTGAATAACTCTCTTTACATTAAAGACCTTTCCTTATAAGGAAGAGAGTATAAAAGCTTACCAAAAAAGTGGACTAAGTAAAATGGCAGTGCCAGGATCCACGTTAGGAAAAGCAGATGCCCATTCTGTTGATGAGTTTTACAAGAGATGAGCTTCACTGAACGGAGATCTACTGTTGGGGATCAGACCTCCAATTCAATGGCCATTGAATAATGAACAATGATGCTGCCTTTGCCTTTTTTAATGTAAAAGTTTCCTTTGTGTTCATACTAATGGAAATTAGGTGCTGTAAGACCAAACCCAAAAGTAAACAAAACTTAGCAAAATGTTTCCTCTGTCAAAAAGAGGTCAGTGTTTGTACTCCATCCCTTGTTGATATCCATGGCAAGTACCCCAACCATTATACCTTTGATATGGTTTGAACATTGATTGTCTTTCAAAATAGTTCAAGAAATTCAGCAGAATTTAATGCCAAGACATCAAATTAATCAGTTTCGAGTGAGCTCCACAATCAGGAAATACTCAATGTAATTCACACAAAAGAATCTAGGTTGCTTGCAGCTCTACAATTTGATTTATCTGAATCTTACACCTATTTAAATTCCATATTTCTTCCCCAAAGTTAGAGAGTTATAGTATGGTGGTAGGCCAATTGAGAAAGCAAAACTACCTAAAAAAATTTTACCAGCATAGATCTGGGGTTATGAACATTAAAATAGCAGGAAGTGGCTTTCTATAAAGTTCAGAATCATAGCAACAAATTTTCCTCTCACATCTTATCAACTCCCAGGCACCTGCCCATGAAATTGGCAACGGAAAGATTTTCCATGCTGCCAGTTACAGGTTTCTCGTCTTGCCAACATGCTTTGTCTTCACAACCTGGCAAAATATAGCTATTGGCAGGAAAGTGAATATTTGAAAATGATTACAGTATATAGGGATTTTTGGTTCCATAATGTTTCATTAGGTAAGTTAAATACTGTTTCAGCACTAGGGATTGATTTGCTCTCTACTTTATGATAGGCAGTGTGCTCTGTAATTTGAGTCCTTTGGCCATCAGTCCCTCAAAGAAAGAGCCAAAATGGGGTCTTCAATGAACATTATCTGCAAAAAGGATAACTTAGCTAAATATTAATGACCTCTGTACTTGGTAATTTAAGGCCGTAACCATCCCTCTAGCTAACCTGAGACATCCAACCATCTGTTGCTGTAGAGGAAGGGGGCAAAAAGCCAGGACTTTTTTAGAAAGGCATTTTCAAATATCTTGACCATTTCTAGTACCAGTAAATAGTATAAAGAAGATACCGTGCCTTCCTATGGCCATTGTGCTATTTGGCTTGTTGCCTAGGGTAAGAGAATATTGCATATAGGAGAAGGGAAAGCTAAATATACTTATCTTGGTTTGAAATGATTGTGAAAGGATGTAAGGAAGTAGGATAGGGATGGGAAATGTGAGCACTTTAGAGACATTGGGGTGTTAGATAAGGGGAATACCAGAAACAGGGAGCTATTTTAAAAAAAAAAATCACTTTAGGGATTCCGGAAGGTAATAATCTCATGGCATGTCATTGACCGTATCAAACCATATTCAGGTTAAATGGAAAATACCTAAGTTTAAGTTTTTCTGAGCGTGGCTTGGTTCTCCTCTGGCCAGTGGTTCTCAGAGTGACAGCAGCATCAGCGTCAGCATCACCTGGGAGTACGTCGGAGATGTAAATTCTTGGACCGTGTTATAGGCCTATTGCATCAGACTCTCTTAGCATAGGGCCCAGAAACCTGTGTTTCAACAAATTCTTCAAGGTATTTCTTGAGGACTACTGTCCTATGGACTGATTTTAGATTCAGAAATTTTTACAGGTCTGTAGAAGCAGTCACCAAGGAAGCTGAACTGAAGTCAGTGTCCCTGCCTTAAATTTTACCCAGGTAAGAGGCAAGGGGCCTATGGGGTGAAACACCTAAGCCAAGGGCTAGCCAGAGAATGTGCAGATATTCAGAGGACTTTATGACATCAATTAGAACAGAAGGAAGGTTGAGACCATAAGGGAACAACACCGAACCTTGACCCAGCTGAGAGAGATCAACCTGCCAACTTCAGGTACAAATGGCAATAGGACACATACTGCAAAAGCTACCAGACAAGGGACATGTCCTCAGGAAGACACCTGAGGAAGCAGAGGACACACAGCAATGCAGAAATGCTCCACTGTCCAACCATGAAGTCATACTAGTGACACCTCTCCAATCTCACTCCCGAGTCACCCAAATACCATTTTGGAAAAGGGCAACGGGAAGGAGAGAGAAAAATGAAAGCATAGACATATTGTTTGAAGTCACAGCCTGTCCTGAAAAACCATTTAGGAGGTTCAGAGACCTGATAAAGAATTCAACTTTGAATAACAGAATGTTTATACTGAAAGGAAACTATTAAATTGGAAGAATCTGGAACTTCATTAACTGGCAGGTCCTGTTTTCAGGGGAATAGGACTCTTAAGGAAGCTTAGGGAAGTGTTAGAGAATAAATAAACTATCTGCAAGCAAGATGCAGAGATCTGTTGCTATGCTTATGCTTTTGTAATTTTGTAGTACAGTTCTTACATTTTTGCTACCCAGAATGCTCTCTGGAAATCCAAATATTTCAGTAGAAAAAATGATAAGATTTAATAATGTTAAAGGGATCTTAAAATTGTGAGAAATGCTCATGACATTTTTACAGTTTGTCCTTGGCAAATTCTCCTCTACCCTCCCTCTCTTATAGATAAACCATCAAACAGATTTGCCAACAGAGGCCTGACTCAGAGCCGTTGGGTGGAGGGAGTTTGGCAACATTAAAATGGTGGGCAAATTGGTAAAAGTCGGGCAGGAATTCCTTACTTGAAAACTCATTAAGCAAAATGAATATGCTGGGCCTAAAATAAAAGAATATAAAAATAAAACAAAAGGCAAAAAAGCAAGAAGGTGGTGGTTTTCCTTGTTTTGTTTTGTTTTGTTATTGTTATTACTAGGACTAGCCAATCTGCACTGGAATTTTTCAATTACTTCAAGTCAAGAGCATGATCATGGTAAATGACACCAATGTACCTCAACAGAAAAGTATTAAAAGCTCTTAGAAATGTTTCCAGGCAGTGTGTTTAAATATTTATGAATGATTTCTATAAATGACTGCTGGCCATTTGTAGTAATTAGGCATATTCAGATGATATAATAATCTTCCCATGGCCTAAATATGTGCTGACTATATAACACTCACCATGAAACAGATTCTGTTCAGTGTACTGACCTGATTTTTTTTCTTTCTGAAAAGATTGGCTTTACTTTTAATTAATTTTTAAAAACTAATCAAGGTATAACTTTTATATGTTAAATTCACAAATCCATACGTTTAGATCAGTAAATTTTTACATATTATATACACAAATAACTTCAATCCAGATCAAGGTATTTTTAGCACCCTTGTTTCCTTCTAAGGAAATAACTCCATTCCTAAACCAATTGTTATTCTTACTTCTTAACTGTCAATTATTTTTTTCTTTTTTTTGAACTGATGTAAATGGAATCGCATAGTAACAATGTGTTCATGACTGTTTTTTTTCATTCAGACTTGTGTCTGTAAACTTTATGTTGTTGCATTTGGTACTAGTTTGTTTCTTTACATTGCTGTATAGTATTCCATTGTGCGAATATATCACAATTTTCTTTTTATGAACATTTGGATCATTTCCAGTTCTTAACTCTTATTAATGAAACTGCCATGAGAATTCTTGTATAGGTCTTTTGGTGAACATAAGCATTGGTTTCTCTTGGGTGTAAACCCAGGAGTGGAATTGCTAACTCAAAGGATATATAGCTTTAATAGGCACTACCAGATTTCCAAAATGATTGTACTCATTTAAACTCATCCAAAAGGCTGGCTTTTTAAAGGAGGCATTGTATGCTCTCAAGACAGGCCTTTCTCAAACCTGGCTACCTAAGGGTGGTTTGTTTATACTCTTAGGCAGGGCAAAAATGCTCTAGAGAAGAGTTTTTCACTTATTCATTTTCAAATTCAACTATGTATATGCCCATTAAGAAAAGATAGGCATTCAGGAAACAATTTTAACTTCTCCAGAGCCAACAAAATTATCATTAGGTGTCCATGTCCTTGGGTATAGATTTTTCTCTACATCGAGCAATATATAGGATCAACTCACCTCTCAGAGCTTTTCTTATCTTAAAATAATACATTTCTTCTTAAACCTTCATTTTTTCCATATTGAAAAGTATATATGAAAATGGGGGAGGCTATACATGTGTCAAGATAGGGGATATATGGGAAATCTCTGTACAGCCTCCTCAATTTTGCTATAAATTTAAAACTATTCTAAAAAATAGACTTAAAAAAAAGGATATATACTTACTGAAGAAAATTCAGAAAACACAGGCAAACATGTCATAGAGGATAAAGACCCATAATATGTCTGTGAATATTCTGACAATATTCTTCCAGAGCTTATTTACACATGAAAGAGTTCTAGTTACATGGAAATTGTTTCCTTATGAAGGTTTTGTAACTTGTGTTTTTGTTTTTTGTTTGCTTCTTTTGTATTATTTAAATCTATTCATAGACGTCTTTTCATGTCAAATACTACAGATATGCATCATCATGTTTAATGACAGCAGAGAATTTCATTGTACATAAATACCATAATTGATTTCATTATTCCTCTATTGATGGATATTTGTATTAATGTTTTGTTTCTCTTTTGAAGACAGTGATGTAGTAGGCATTTTTATGTATATACATCTTGTGCGCATGTCCAGTTTTCCTTAGGATATATTCCCAAAGTTTAATTTCAAGGTTAAAGGCAATACATATATTCGATTTTAATATATATTAACAAAATGCCTTCTCACGTTCTGGGCCAGTGTACATTTCCAGCAGTGTATGAGGGTGCACAATTTCTAAACTCCAGTGCAGTTAGTTTCAATATTCTTTTTAGTCTTTATTGGCCTTCAATAATGCCCATTTTTATTAACATATTTTAATTACAAATAAGATTAAAAAATATTTCTATAATTTTGTTCATTTGCAGTTATCACTGTAAATTACTTGTATGCCTCATTAGCCCATATTTCTTTTGCTATGTAAAAAGTTTTATATGCAGAAAATCTATAAACATGTGCCTGCCATGTTTATTTTAAATATTTTCTTTTCTTCACAAATTAGTATTTCCATACTCAGTTTTTTTATATTCTTAAGTAGAATGTCGTGATTTTTTTTCTGCAGTCTTCACAATTCAATCTTGATGTATTTTGCATGATTGTTGCTCATTTGAACTATATTGATTATATTACTTTATTCATTATGGTATACACTAGTTATTTATTAAAATAGTGTTAATTATTGATTTTTATGAAATATATTGATATTAATTTATTTCTTTGGTCAATATTATTACTTATTTTTTCTTTATACACATTTTTCAATTGATTCTCTTGGTTTTTCCAGCTATAAAATTAAATTATATGAAAAAATTCTCATTTTCAATATTTATAGCTTCTATCTGATCACAATGGAACACTTCATTAGATAATCATGGTGAAAAAGGACACCTCTTCTTCCTAATTTAATTTATTTCATTATTAAACTTAATACTGGCATTAGATTTGAGTTACAATGTTTTTCTAAAAAATGCTACTAAGGGATTATCTTATTTTTTCCTATTGTTCTTAAGAGTTCTGCCAAGCATACATAATAATTATTATTGAAAATATGTCTTAAGATGGTCATATGAGTCTTTAAGTAAATGATAAGTTGATTTGTGTAAATATACCTCCTAATACTGAATAGCTCTTGCATTTAAAATATAAACTCTACTTTGTCGTGGAGCTTATATATACATATACATATATAAAAATATATATGTATACATAGAGCACATATATACATATATAAAAATATACATATATAAAATATATATACATACACATATAAATACACACACACACACACACACACACACACACACATATATAAAACTTGGGATTCATTTGCCAATGTTTGGTTGAAAATTTTAGACTTTCTATTTATAAGTAAGATTGTAAGTCCACAGTTTCCTTGTTTGGTAATCTTCTTAGATTTTTCTGAGTTCTGCTAGTTTGGCAAAATAAATATGGTAGAATTTATTTATTTATTTTTTTGTTCTGTGAAATATTTTCAATAGCAAATACCATTTCCATTTTCTTCCAATAATACTTATATTAAATGTCATTGTATGCCAGGTACTGTGCTGGGTATGGATATACATGCACATACTTTTATCTCTTTGAGTAAAACTTATACTGCAATCTGTTTCTTGAAAGTTTGAAAGAATTATACTGGCCCCAGTATTATGAAGTGGAGGGAGTGAGAGTGTCTGTAGTTTTTGACAACCTTTCTCTTTTTTTTTCCATTTTAATGAGTATATTTCAGTTTTCTACCTTCGTCATTCATATTTTCTTGGAAAATGGTTTCTCTCAAGGAGAGATTAGTGTTGTCTTTTAATAGAATAATCTTCTCTGTCTATGGTTTCATCTTTCTTTTTCTTCCCTTTGATGTGGTTGTTTTGGTATTTTTTTTTTTTTTTTTTTTTTTTTTTTTTTTTTTTTTTTTTTTTTTTTTTTTTTTTTTTTTTTTTTTTTTTTTTTTTTTTTTTTTTTTACTATAAAGCAAGGAGCAAATTACCTTTCTATCACTACAGACTGTTTTTGTCACATCATTGATAATATGACAAAGAGATTTTCCTCTGAGAGGAAATCATGAGTACATTGAAGATGATATATTTTTTAAAGATCCCCGTGCTGTGTCACCTTAGGCAAAAAACTCAGTTCTTTTCTAAGGCTTAGTTCCTATTTAATTACTTGAGAAGAATGTAAATTTCTGAAAACCAGGAGCCCTCTTTTTTTTTATCTTCCCCAGGACCTAGGACATTGACTTTTATCGGACAGGTTTTCAATAACAATTTGTTGAATCGAGATCTCTGCTGGAGGGCAGAAAGCTTGATTAGATGATTTCTCGAGGTACAGTCCTGGGTTAAGAACTACAATATTATATTAGAAGAACAATTACAGTGATGAAAAGAAAGTATTGTCAAAGAGTGAAAGGCATCACAGAAATAAATAGACCAGCTAGGGGTTTCCTTTTTATGAACCATCCAGCCACATCATCACTCACTCTTAATTTAATTATTTCCTAGCCATATTGTCGGGAAAATATTGAATTCTTTTATTTTTAATCCAATAAGGCCAATTTTTTTGCCATTATTTTATAAGGGGAAAATTAAATGGTTTAACCTTATGACTACAAATGAATAACAAGTTGTTTTATAGTCATGCTGAAATCACTGAATTTTCCAATGTCAGTATATTTTGTTAGTTGATTTTTTTTCAAACCCACCCTAGAGTAGGTGTTCAAGTGGATAATTCACATGGTTTTGAATTTAAAAACAAACAAACTCTCACACTTCAATACTTTCACAGTTCCTTATTAAGAATTAACTTGAGAACGAACTTAACAAGTTATGAGAATAAAGCATATTTCTGTGTTATTCTCTCTTACTAACACATTGACCCATGGCTATCTTTGTGTTTTGTTTGTTTTCACTCATGGAACATTTTCTTCCACATGAAGGTTGTATTTCCAAGAGCAATGTCTACTGGCTTTATTTTAGCTTTAAATGGGAAATATTTTCTCTCACGATTATCCACAGTGAATAAATGTATTTATCATCAACACTAGATTTAGGGCAAGATGTGCTATATCTGACTCTTACATAAGCAATTACTCACTGGAAATTCCATAGATTTCTAATCATGTTGAAAAACAAAGTACTACTGTAATCTTGTAAAGAGTATTGTTCATATTAGAGAAATGTTTCTTAAGCTTCTGGATTTGGAGGACCTTACAGATTTCTTATATAAGCAACTGGTAGTTATAAAATAGTCACCGGGATGTAGAGTACAGCATAGGAACTAGAGCCAATAATATAATAATAACTATGTATAGTGGGTACCAGACTAATTGGGGGGATCACTTCACAAATTTTATAGATGTCTAATCACTGCGTTGTACACCTGAAACTAATATAAGGTAATATTAAATATATCAAAAAACATATTCAATTTTTAAATTATTGTTTTGATGAATTATATTAATAGAAGCTGTAATATTGGAAGGACTCCTACTCTGGACTCGATCCCATTTTGCCTTATAAGATTACAGAGTGAGCAATTAATTATTGTTCCCAATCAGATACCTTTCTCTCCAAAAATATCAGTTTTTTTCTTTAAATGAAAATAAAATGCATATGATCGTCTGTATATATTATTTGATTAAGCACAATAAAGACATTTTGTAGAATCTTTTCTACAATCCTTTCCATAAAAAAAAAAAAAGAAGTAAGAGCATACATTAGCTTAGCTTTAGGCAAAAGTGATCACAATGTTTTAGGGAAGGAGAGTAATGACTCGGGGGGAAGGGATTCATCCATGATACCCAATGTCAAGGTTACTTTCAATGAGATGGATATGTAAAAGCATTATGGCAAAAACCCACTCCAGCTCTCAATATCCCATCTTGTAAAGAAAGAGAGAGGTATGCAATACCTAAGTTTCTTCTAGTTCATATATTCTATTATCTATAAATTTATTTCTGTGAGCTCTCATAACTAATGTTCTTATTTAGAGAAATTGTCGAGAAAAAGAAAGGTAAACTATAACCTGAATGACAAGAATATTTGAGTTAAAGAGCAAATAGGTTGATAATGCAGTGGATATGTATCATCATTTGGTAAGGTTTCGGACTCTTGGCTTTGATTCAGAATGGATGGTGAGAAATATTTATGCATGGCAGTAAACTGAAGAGGCATAAATCAGAAGGAGCTGGTGGACTCTGAGTTCAGTGTTTTTATTATGTGTAGAAGCATGAAAGATGCTTTACAACTGAGTTCTTCCATTCACTTTTGAATGATAGTACTCATTGATAGACAAGTGAATACCAAGGCAAGGAGAAATTTCATGTGAAATATTATCTGCAGAAATTTCCTTCTGAAGCCCTGACACTTCCCCAATTTCCTTCAAGTAATCCACACTATGATGGCACTTTGGCATGAAAGTGAGTTTTCCATTTGATTGCTTGCTAAATTGAAGCTATTTGATAAATGGCATACATGCCACACAATGGTGTACACAAATGCTGTAATGTTTGGCAGAGAGCAATTTTAAAGCTTTTATTTTTGCATTTCATGTATTTATAGTCCAAGTAACTTTTGGAAATGGCTGAAATTTCACACCATATACATTTCAAAATAGGCTTGAATATATATTTCAGATAGGAAGGAAGTGTAAGTTTATGTTCTAGTTAAATAAAAAATAAATTAAAAACCTAATTTTGTATCCATTGACCACATATCAAACTTCACTGTGTACTTTAGATTTAGAAATCATTTTATCAAAAATTAATCTTACATACTTTTAAAAAATAGGATGGATTTTAAGTATCACACTGATATCTTTTATAAAATACCAATGGTGTGTATGCTAAGACAGTTTATAATTTAGTGTTGCTTGGCTGTTATCCTTTAAAACTGTAGTTCTGAAGATCATCTCAACAAAATGCTAAAAGAGTACAAGAGCATTCTGCTATCACAGTCTTTTCTTACATTTTTGGCATTTCACTTGTCAAATTTAACCTTCCCTAGTCCCTTAGTAAGAGAAAAATGCATAGCTACTCTTGAGAAAAATTATATTAGGTAAAAGATTGGTGATGGAAGCCCATAAATGGCAGCTAATTGTCAGTACTGGTTGAAAGTCAGTAAATTTATGCTCATGTAATTTTGCTTGCAAATTTAGTATGACTGTGTCATGTTCTCTTTTCTGTTATTTTCTTTCTCAATTTAAAAAAAAATGAGAGAAAATTGAAAAAAAAAGCATAGTGAAGTTAACAGGAAACACATAGATATATAATAATTTGTGAATTTGTGGGAACTTCATGTTAAATTAAAAATCTTTCTTGGCTGGTGTTCGAGACACAGCATAAAGTAATATTATTGCTGCGTAAATTCTCAGAACATCGTTGAATTGATAGGAAATAGGAAATCTACTGACTGTAATAGAGGGCACCAGAAAGATCTCTATGCCTATCACAAATTTCTTGTAGAAAGTGGAAGGAAGCATGGACCTTGAGGCACATCACACCTCTGTCCAGTTCTAGCTCTGCCACTAAGAGGCTGTATCATCTTGCCTAAGCTACTGTGACCATCTTGAGCTTCCATTGCCTGCTATATATAATTATCATGGATGTATCTAGTAGGTAGAGTTGTTAAGATTAAAATTGGTAAAATATGTATGGTGTGCTGACTTAGTGAGTGCTCAGTGAATATTTCTTTCCCATATTTTTCAGTTCTAGATAATTTACCAACGGAATGTTTTAGGCATTGTTAGGTACTTGGAGTCTTCCCATATCAAAAGCTACTGGAAGGGACAAGGATTTAACCATTAGTAAAATTAGTCTTCCCTTTTGGCAACTTGATAGTAGATTACTTAAATGGGTGGTTTCATGGAAGGAATGAATACATAGAGATCTCTAGCAGCACATATTTGACCATTTATTAATAAATTTTAATTATTAAAAAATATGTTAATTTCAGGAAAAGTTACCAACGTAGAAAGAATTTCATTTATAAATTAAGTTCGGTGTCATGGGCCGAAGACTCATTTTGTCACTCTTGCTTTATCATACCATTGCTCTGACTTCTCTTCATTTACGTTTTTACTTCTTTGGAAGTGAGCTTCAAATCAAAATAAGATTATTTTTCTCAGCGCAAAATACTGACTAGAATATAAATTCTTTGTAAAAGAGTGTTAAATCATTGCTCTTCTATCTGAGTTTGTGAGCCATCTGAATACTTTGGTTTTCATGCTTATAAAAACTGCAAAACTATTCAAAAATTAGACTTCTTCATTTACTTAAGTGCTGGTCCTGCCAAGAATAATCGGACTACAGTGGTGAAGAAAGCTAGCACTGCTACTGTTAATGGACCTATGAAGCTTTGCAAAGTCCCCTCCAAATACAATTTTTATAGAGTTAATAGGTGATTATGATGATCCGTCAAACCTCAAGCCAAATTTGGGAAGGAAGTTTTAAAATTGTTAATGCCATCAAGGATTGAGTAATTTTAAGTTTGAATCATAATGGTTTCTTTAGCCAAACTAGCATAAAAATACTATAATTCAGTACAAGTCTTTGTATAGTGATTTTGAGGAAAACTGGATTCCAAATATAAATTATTTCCTCATCCCTCTCTATGAAACCAAAATAAAAGAGGAAATGACATTTATTATATCTTTTCTGTTTTTTGATTCCTATAAAGAATAGTTGCATCTGAGTGATTGGGAAAAATTATCCATTCTTATAATGAATCGTTGGATTTCTTATTTGTTTCTTCACATTTTTATTAATAGTGTTTGTGTTTTATGTGAAAATATGATTTTTATATCTTGTTTACATTCTCTGCTAGAAAATCAGTGTGTATTCATTGTATATTATATAGAAAATACAAAAATTTATAAGGACAAAAATAAAAATAATATTCTCACCAGATATTATAACTATAATTATGTTAAAATGATTCTTCCATAAATTTTCTGGTTTAGTTTTTATTTTTACAGTCAAGTTTATATTAACATGCAACTGTATAATAAGATGTCATTTAGTCTTTAATATATCTATTTCTCCATCTATTAGAAAAGTCTTGAAAACATTATTTTTATATATCATGGTATATATTTATTTACCCATTCTTTTTTCTTTTTAAAATATTAGACTATTTCACTCTTTTTCTTTTTTTTTTTTTACGCTATAAGTAGTATGGCAATAAGCAGCTATGTGCTTAAACCCTTTTTCTGAATTTTAAATTTCTTCTTTTTAATATATTTCTAAAAATTACTGAATCAATGAGCATAATAAACATTTTAAGGCAAATTGGATTCCAAAAGGATTTTATCTGTTCACTCTCCTGTGAGCACTTTTCATTTGCTTTTTTCCCACAGCCTGACTTGCCTTGAGATCTGTGGTGTTCTTTCATTCCCTTAATTAAAAAGTTCTTGAATGGACTGAATGTCTCAGCACCAGCTTTTCTTGGTTTTCAGTGAAGGAATAGTGAAGCCCAGAAAGGGAGCCATGACCCCAGAAACTTTTTTTAGGAACTGAGTGTTAAGATAAATGAGAATAAAGGATCACCTAGATTCAAAAAGCAGAGGATGCTGGGAAGGGCTAAGAATACGAAAAGGGACGATGTACTTAGAAAAGAAAGACAAGAATTAAAAAGAAAAAGAAAAAAGAAAAAGGAAGTGGTTGATTTCTCACCAAGAAAACTAGTTCACTTCATTTGAATTATTGGGGAATAAACTGGAATTTCCTAAAATTCCAAGGAAATTTGGTAGTAGAAAAAAAAATCTTTAATTCAAAGGTCCTCCTAGAGCTCTCTTTCGCGCACTCTTCCAGAGTCAGTAGTATCACCAGCTTTTGAAGCCCAGTGCAGAGATGAATCTCTCTGTGGCTTATGTCACTCCCTCCCACACCCTTCTTCTACATTCAGGGTCAAAGGTTTACCTTTCAGGTTGCTGTTCTACTGTTCAGGTCGGCCTCTCGCATAGTGATGCAACCCAGTTCTCCCGCTTTCTTCCCATGTAACCAACACTTCAATCATTACCAGGACACCAAAGCCTTTCTTCCAGGTTGTCATATTACATTATCTAAATTTCAAGCTATGAATTATTTTCTTTTCAGTCCAAGGCCTTTCTCTCAGTAACTATCTCCCTGCAAAGGTAACTGCTATCCTGACTTACTACATCAGAGAATAATTTTGCCTGTTTCAAAATTTTATATAACTGATATAATATAGTATATACTCTTTTTGTCTGATTTCTTTTGTTCAACTTGTATTTGTTTTTATGTTTTTACTTGTAACAGGAGTTTGTTCATTCTCATGATATATCGTATTCTCTTATATAAATATACCATATCTTATTTATCCATTTTATTATTGATGGACTTTTGGGTTATTAGAAATAGCGCTGCTATGAACATTTTTGTGTATGTCTTTTGGTTACATATATGCATTTTGGGGGCATATACATAGTAGTATAATTACTGAATCATAAGAGATACAAAAGTTTTGCTTGACTAGCTTCTTCTAAATACTTGTCAAAGAAGTTATACCAATATATACACTTCCACCAAAAATGTATGAAAGTTTTAGTTGCTCCATATATTCACCAGCATCTACTATTTACCTGTCTTTTTTATTTTAACCATCCCATTGGATATATTATATTTTACTGTGGTTTTAAATTGCATTTTCTTAATGATTAATGAAATTGTTCATCATGATATGTGTTTAGCAGCTGCTTAGAAATCTTTTGCAATATAGCTGTTGAAATCTTTTGATCTTTTTTGTTAAGTTTCTGCTTTTGTCTTATTGATTTGTAAGAGCTTTTTATATATTCTAAAAACAAGTCACCTTTCTGATCCATGTATTGCAAGTATCTGATCTTATTCTGTGTCTTGTTCTTTTATATTCTTAATGTGTCTTTTGATGAATAAAAGTTATAATTCTAATATAGTCCAATTTATCAGTTTGCCTTTATAGTTAATACTTTTTGTATCTGTCTTAAAAAATCTTCACTTACTCCAAGTTCATAAAGACATTATTCTGTGTTTCATTTAAAAAGTTTATTATTTTACTTTTTAACTTTAGATCTTCTGGAGTTTTTAAATGATGTGAAGTAGAGGTATTCACTTTTTCCTTGTGATATCTAATTGACCCAATGCCATTTACTGCACTATAGTATCACTTTTGCCATTTATCAATTTACCATATATATGGCAGACTTGAGTTTTAGATTATCACCTCTGGCTACAAGGTAGAATAAGGTGTGTGTGTGTGGGGGGCAAGAATGAAAATTGGGAGACCAGATAGGAGGCTTCTATTAGAGTACAAGTAAAACGGTGGTAGCTTGAGTTAGAAAGGTAGCAACAGAGATGTCAAGAAATAGGTTAATTTGACACGTGCTTTCAAAGTTGATATAAAAAATATTAAATGCAGAGTGAATCAGAGGGAAGGGTGAGAAAAAGGAAAGAAATAAAAAGTATTTTAATGTTTCTGGCTGAAATGTCGAGGTGATGGTAATGCCATTCATTAAGATGGAAGAAAATTTGGTTTTCAAGAATTTAAGTTGGTTTTTCAAGAACTTACATCTTCCAGACTAGAAGGCTTTACACCTCCACCAATAACTTATGATATTATGTATGACCCTTTCATAGTGTCCTAAATAAACTTAAGAGAAAGTTAAAATGGTCAAATCAAGGATGGCACAATTATCATTTTTTCAAAGATGACGAAAAAGAAAAGAAGGACAAAAAGTATTATTTGCAAGTAGAAACCACTCTATGAACTAGATAAGGATATAATTGGCCTGATCCTTAGCAATACCTGATTTTCATATGAAATGTAAACATCATCTTCACCACAGCCCTGGCTCAAAAATGTTTTATTTGTGGGTTTTTAAAAGCAAAGCTCAAAATCTCTTGGAGGTATGTAAATACAAATTGAAGCATGTCCATCTCTTTCTATTTTAATTGAACTGTGGAGAACTACCCTCCCAAAGTACCTGCATCAGGGTCTACAGAGGATTTTACATCCACGCTTGAACCAGGGACTATTATAGTAATTCATTTCCCACTGGTGTACTGTGAGATGAAAAGTATACTTAGAAATGGTGGACTGAGAATAAAGTATTAATAATTGATGCATCTTCAGTTCATTTAATCTTTGAATCTCACAGCTAAGTTGTCATATCGTATTATCTAAATTTCAAACAGGAAAACTTCACACTGATTTGCACATCAAGGTAGAGATGGAGCTTGGAAAACCTTGAGGGTGGTTTATTATTCGGTTGCATGTAGACAGCAGAGCTTCACAGGCAGGCTGAGATTGGATTTAAGGTGTGTAAAAAAGGATTCTTTCCATCAGCCTTGGGGCATTCAGGTGTGTCTTTTAGGTTGATCATCTCAGATCTTGAGCAGCCCCCTTGGGGTTGAGCAGTGAGTGTCTAATGGCAGACCCCACAGTTCTAGAGCCAATGAGCTTGATGAGTGACTTCTGGCTCCTGTTGCTTTGCTATTACGTGCTGAATGCCATCAGGGAGATGATCTACCAACAGCAAAGCATGCTGCTGTTCATGGACAAGATATCCATGGTATGATTGAATGAGTTCTTTCAGGATAGCAGTGGGCATTCCAAAGCCAGGGAGTTGGGAGGGAATGGTGATAATGAGCAGAAGAGCCTGGATGAGGGCTTCTGATGGACCTTGCCCCAGGCAGCAGCTCTGAATTTGTCTGAGTCTTCTGTCAATTTGGTTCGATGAATTCTTTTAGTGGATTCCAAGCTAGCTACCAAATGACTGCTTTAACAATGTGTATACTTAGAACCTCATCATTTTGAGAAACTTGACATAAAAAGTTTTCATCAGTTTCTTAATCATTTGTATTATCATTAGCAATCAAAACCGTATTGATTATTTCAAAATATTGTCAACTGTTGGTCAACTTTGAGTGGTTGTAAAAAAACATTTCATTTTTCTATCACTTATTTCTGCAAAAAAATTTCTTTATTATAAAATATAAAATTCAATATATATAAAATTTTAATATAAAACTTGAGAATTTAGAGATTTTCAATAAAAAACTTGATCAAGAATTGTATAGTAGCCATTCTTTCCATAAAATTTGATGTGAAAAATTATGTTTGTACATCTTGTTGTGGGTGGAATTGCGTCTCTCAAGAATGTATGTTGAAGACTGAACCCAAGGACCTGGGTGACTGTGGCTACCATCTAGCCCAGCTTATAATGACTTTCCTTACCAGCCCAGAGTAAGCTGCTGTTGCCAGAGTACTACCCAGGTACATCTTCAGCCTGAGAGCACTTAGTGAGTCATCGCAGTGTCAGTCCTTGTCATAATTAAAGTGTGAGCAAAGATAGGCTTTGGCTATCTGTTCCAAGGATTTTCTGAGAATTGACAAGTATCCAGATGTCAAGTCTTTAGTCAATCATGATAAATGTCAGCCTAAATATCCCCCGAGGAAAAATAGCTACTCACTGAGCACTGATTCTATATAACAGGGGAGGTGGTTCAAAACAGGGAAAAAACTCTCTTTCTTAGCCTGCTTTTGATATTGACATGATGGTTAAATGGTCATGTAGGTGGGAAAATTCTTTTTTACTCTGGTCCTTCACTTTTTCATCACCTATAAATTTAAGGGCTTATTCCATCAATTGAATAATTAAGTATCAAACAATTATTTTATGTTATTATCTGCTTCCAACGTTACCTTCTACTCTCTGATCTCAGAGATAAGTCTCCTTTTTGGTTACTTAGACCAGCAGCCCCCAACCTTTTTGGCATCAGTGCTCCTATGAGAATCTAATGCCTGATGATCTGAGGTGGAGCTGAGGTGGTGATGCTAGTGCTGGGGAGTGGCTGCAAATACGGATGAAGCTTTGCTTGTTCCCCTGCCACTTATCTTCTGCTGTGCGTCTTGGTTCCTGCTGTGTGGTACTGGTCTGCGGCCTGGGGGTTGGGGACCCCTGACTTAGACTTACATCTGATGAGCCAGATCAATCCCTATCAGATCTTCTTCTTTCTGTTCCCAATTCAGAAGGATCATGGAACAAACCCAAATAGTAGCTACTTAGAATTCTATAACTGAGCAGAGGGGTCCTACTGCATAACAACATCATCCAAATGGTCCTGGTCACGGCTCTACAGGCTCTTTGGCACCTACTCTGTCCTTGGCTCCCTCCCATCAAGGCTGCTCTGGACTATTCTGATGCCTAAGCTGCTAGATTATTTTCCTTCAGCCTTTAAATATCTAATAGAAGGCTTTTAATATCATTTCTAAGGATCTGAGTTTCTGAGACTTGTTATTTACAGCTATTGACCCTATTTTGCACAGAAGACTAAAGCCAACCAGCGTAATTTGTTTCATCTTTCCTCTTCATACCCTATCCTAGATACAATCATCTCTGCAGCTCTCCCCCGAGACCACCAAAAGGCTAGGAATTTGAGGTTTAGCTTTTTTAATTTTATAAACCTAATCCTTCTAAACATCTGAATTGTACCCCATCCCACCTACTCGAGAATTAGGTTTCAACCTGTAACCTATTCTTCCCCAGTACCCTCTGTCTGTGTGGTCTCCTCCCATTTACCTTCAATCAGGTACAGTTCTCCCCTGCATGTGAAACATACACATTCATTTTCTTGGTCATTTAGCCCATTTGATTGTCTCATTTCTTGTAATGCAAACTCAGAACATGTATATGCTACTTGCTTGTTGCTATCCTGCCCTAGCTTACCCACCAACTATTACCACTGCAGAAACTACTCTCTAAGGACACCAGAATAACCTTCTATCAAAGGCAATAATTTCTTCTTGTTTCTTCTTATTCCTCATTTTCTATGACCTATTGGATTTGACAGACTTTGGTTGATATTACAGTAGGTAGAGTAGATATAACAGGCCTTGGATAATTTGAGCAGGAAAATCCAGAAAAAGAAAGAAAGTAGTAGCCGTCCATGGAATTTAGTGGGTTAGTTCCTGCTGCTGGTATATGTGAAAGGCTTGGTAGGCATCCAGTTATTCTACTTTTTGCAGCAGTGTGGACCTATATTATTGTCTCAGGAACAGTGAGTTAAAGTTGTTTTATTTTATCAAATTGGGAGTACTACGCCAGCACCCTAATGCCACAAAAAGGAACCTCAACATTGGCCATCTCTTTTACAACTGCTGTTCCCTGTAGTCTGAGACTTTAGGTCTCCAACTGTCTCCCTGGCAGTTTCTCTTGCGTGTTTTACATCCCTGCTCCCTCTTTTAGTTCACTCTTGAGTTTGGTATTGTACTTGAGGGCCCTCCAATTCTCATTTGCAGAACAGAATTTGCCAGCAGATCGGGTCACAACAAAGTATGAAACTCCAAGAAAATAAATCATCGAGATTATGAGTATCTGAGAAAGAGACACTGGCATTATATCTCCTCGGCCAGATGCCTGCTGCATGGCAGAGCCTGCAGGCCCACACTGATGTTGCCATCAGACAGAATGGAGGCCATTAAGAAGCTTATAAATCAAAATGACAAAGCACATTTTTTTTTTTACCACTTATCCCCTCTAAAGTCCCACCAAAAAAATAATAAAAGAAATATAAAAATATAAATTAATCATTAGTAGCACTAAAGAATTGGAGACTATCAACAGATCAAAACTGTCAGAATATTTTTACTTCAGTTCAAATCCACAACACAGATCCTTCACAGGACAGGAGAGAGATCTACCTGTAGAGAGCCAGAGAGCTTTGCTTCAGGTGACTTCTAGCACACTATGACAAAATGGAACCTTCCCACCCTAGAGAGACCAGTCCCTTATCTCTTTCTCCATTGCTACCACCCTGGTCCAAGTCACCTTCCTCTCTGATCTGAATAATTGCAAATGCTTCCTGATGAGTGTTCCCGGATCAGTGTATGTTTTCCTAAATTCTGTTCTCCACAGAGCATCCATCAATTCTACTAAAACATAAAGTCATATGACTCTTTTTTAAAACCTAATCCTAAGGTTTAGTAAATACCAAAGTTGTGATAATGACCTTTATGGCCCTATACTATCTCACCGAAAACAAACTAATGGACCATGTGGTTTTCATTCAATCACAACTTGCTTTAGACAACAAGATCAAAAGAGCTGTATCCATCAAAGGTTGGCAGATACGAAGAAAAGAAGGAGAACTGACAAGAATGTGATTAAAATAACCAGTCATAGAATATAAGTTGGACTGGGAGAAAACATAGGAGATAGTGTGGACTGAAGTGAGATGGGAGTTGCTCGAAATGATGACGTGAGTCAGAGTGAGTCCTGCATTGATTTAGTGGAGAAAATGGCAGCTATAGGAAAGGTAGTCATGGTAGGAGGGCTTCTGAATTAAAGGAGCTGAGGTTTGTTCAAGGACATAGAGTAGTCACGGTCTGGAAGCATCATGGAGGACAAGGAAGGGAGTAGCTCCGACTCCAGCATGATTTACATGTGAGATTAGAGAGATGTGACTTGAGAAGGATGAAAAGGAAACTGTGTCACCCTTGCTTCCTTTAAATTAAGGAATTGGAGGAGCTATTTAGGAGGGGTATTGAAGAAACAGAAGAGATTATTGCGGGGTATTATTATAGAAAAGTAGTTCAAAGGATTTGGGAGAGAGGAAAGAGATATCTTAAGTGAAAAAGCAAGTTTCAGAAAAGTGTGTATGATTATATATATATATGTATGATTATATATATAAAATCATACATATAATCACATATATATGATTTTATATATATATATATATATATATATATATATATATATATATATATAGACCCTATATCTATATGTAGAAGGATGAAAATACCAATATCCTAACAATAGATTTCAAGCTGTTTTACTATCAAAAAAATATATTTCTATATTGGTTTTACTTCTGGCAGTTATCCTATATTACCTCTGTGATCAAAGTAAACAAAATAGAATTTTAAAAAACTTACTAGAAGCAAATTAGAGTAAATATCATCATGCCTCTAACAAAGATGGAGAACGTCATGGAGTGGTCACAGATTTTTAAGGAGCAGGTGCTAAGGGTGTTATACTCCTAGGGGCATTCTTATCTTTCAACTTCAAGTTTATGAGTAAAGTTATTCTGTGGGAAGCAGTAGGGTTTAGTGTGGTGATTTTTTAAGGACATTTTGTCTTCCTTTTAAAAAGGGTCAGGACACCACTAACTTTCTGAAATGTCAATGTATTAGTTAAAAAATAGTGGATTTTTTTTTTTTTTTTTTGTAATTAGAGCATTCTGAACTTAAATCTTAGCTCTACCCTTTACTAGCTATGTGACCATGGGTATGTCACTTAATTTTTCTAAACTAGTTTCCTCATCTGTAAGATGGTGGTAATAATAGTCGCCCATAGGCTTGTTGTAAGAATTTTAAAAAGGCAAGGATTGTAAAGTTCCTAGTACAATGCTTGGCACAGAGTAAGCCCTTAATAAATTGAGCCTCTCATTAGCTATTCCTACGTGAATTAATTCTGAAAATATCTTCAATTATTTGTACAATTGTATTACATTTGTAAAACTTTGACCAAATATGTAACTAGAATAAACCATAATATACAAAAAGCATATGTAGATTGTCAAGAAAACCATTGGCCTATCTCATTGATCATTTTTACTTAAAATTAAAGAGATCTGGACCTTAACAAAACATAGTAAAATTTGGCAAATATTATCTCAAATACTCATGTTTGCATTTACTAAATTAGAATGCATCTTCTTTATAAACTTTCTTTAATTCATACTTGATGTCATAGAAGTTTTTTCTACAAAATTTCGAAATGAAGCCAGAGATATTTCAAATGTCTCATTTCTACTCAAAAGAGATTTTCTTCAAAACCAGAACGCATAATTCATTGTTTATAATCTGAGAGAAATTATGAATATTTCAAAATTTTCAGAGATAGAACAGTGAAATTATGCTCCCAAATCTTCAAATAGATTTCAAAGGCAAAAAGTTGTTCTTCAGAGAGAAGAAAAATTCTGGAAACAACATATCATTGTGACGATTTAGACAGTCCACTTTTAAAACATCACTGTAAAATAACACAAAATTATCGATTACTGATCATTGAATACTATATCGCTAAATTTAAATTTATACTTCCAGAATGTTCAGAGTAAAATTAAATAAACTGGAATTACTGTTGCAATG
The DNA here is from genome assembly GCF_902729225.1 of Pteropus medius. Taxonomy (NCBI): domain Eukaryota; kingdom Metazoa; phylum Chordata; class Mammalia; order Chiroptera; family Pteropodidae; genus Pteropus; species Pteropus medius. The sequence goes on along the minus strand of NW_024349802.1, from coordinate 24,824,981 downwards.
GAAGAAGCAATTACGTGAAGGAAGAATTTTACAGGCAATTTAAATATAAAACCCAAACTGCAATTTTACATGAACGACATAAAACCCAATTTGCGTGTGTGTGCATGTGTGTGCATGTGTGCGTGTGTGTGTGTGTGTGTGTGTGGGGTCAAATCTACTACTTACTGGTTCTTACTCAATGTGGCTTTGAGAAATAACCTTGTGTCTGTTTCCTGATATTGCTTTGACTTGGTCAATCACTACATCAAACATAGATTGCTAATTTCTCAGATTATACTTCTTATGTAATGCCGTAGGGGAGAGCACACTTAGATTTGGTGTTCTTATCTATGGAGCAGAAATTGATCAAAAATATTTATAGAACTTCAACAATTTGTCATATCAATTAAGAAAAAGAAAGGAGTAGATGAATATGAGATAAGAACAAGATAAACATTAATAGTCTGTTAGAGAAGTTACCTGAATTCTAGAGTTAACTTACATAACAAAGATGTTTTCTCTCACAATTTTCAATTAACATCAGTTGACACTGTCTAACCAATGTACTAACTCCAATCACGGCTTCAGGAAAAGTCCAATGATTAATTAGTAATGTCTGTCATGGGTAAAGATGACAATGTGGGAACATGTGCAAGGAGAGATCTTCACAGTAGTTCTCTAAGTGTGGTCTCTGGAACAACAGCTGCAGCACCTGGGAACTTGTTAGAAATACAGATTTTCAGGCCCTACCCAGACCAACTAAACCAGAAACTCTGCAGATGGGGCCCACCAATGGGTTTTAATAAACCCTCCAGGTGTCTCTGATACATGCTAAAGTTAGGAACCTCTGGGTTAGAGTAATGCCAATCACCAAACTACCTAAATTTATAGAATTATTCCTAACAACAATTTATCACATTTCTTAGCAGAGACTTCTCATTATATTTGCCATTTTAAAAATTCCATTTCATTGTCTTTCAGCTTCCCCATGCCTTGTTTTCTTAATCCTTAAATTCAAATCGAAGGCAATTTTAGAATGGGATATATCATGCTAGGATCTGACAATGATGTCTTCAGGGTCAATGTGATATTTTAGGCTGTTAGGCATTTTACACACTCAAAACAAAGGGTAATGTTGCAAAAATTGTTATTGAAAACTGCAGAAACTACCTGGAGTCAGGGAATCTAAAAACAAAGGATTAAGAGAAGTGAATTTATAGGAAAGAGTTTCAAAGCATACCCAGAAAGGGGTCCTGGAAGCCATTATATCCCTTGGTAATCTAGCATGCATAATGAAATGCCATAAAATTTATATGCCTTAAGCAACAACCATTTTGCATGCTCAGAATGAGCCAGAAATTGGGACAGAGCACAGCAAGAATGGCTTAACTTTGCTCCACGTAATATATGCTGAGACTGGAATATCCAATATCATTCTCTCATTCACATAACTTGACCCTCCCCCTCCCAGTCAGAACAGCTTGAAAAACTGGGGCCTCATTAAGTGTTAGAGTCTCTAGCAGAGTGTAAAAGGCCACACAGTGGAGGAAGCAAACTGCTACTTAAAGGATAGGCCCCAAACTGATACAATATCACTCCTCCCATATTCTATCCCAATTTAAGGGGTTGGAGAAATTAAGTCCATATTTCTGGCAGAGGAAGTGAAAAAGAATTTATTGCCATCTTTAATCCAGTACACCAAAGGTTAAATTCTGTCTGTTAGAGGATCTTAATAGAAGAAAATATAATTTATTTCACAGAAATTGCTTTATTTTCACATTTAATGCAATCTACATAATAAAGATTTCAAGGACAATAATTGAGTCTTTCCCATTTTTGAATTCCCATTACCTAGTCCTGTGTCTGGCATACTGTAAGCATTAATAAATGGGTGTAGAGAAAATAAATAAATTTTATAAATGTGGGTATATCAATGTAGGTGAGATTATGCTGTTGTAACAAATAATCCTCAAATTTTACAACCTGTCTATCTTGAGTGAGTGAATGCTCTATTCTAAATTGTCATCATTCTGGAACCGAGACTGAAGGAACATGCATTTTTTAAGAGACTGCTGGCTTAATAGAAGAGGGAATACTGAACATGGCAGAAACCCAGATGGCTCGTAAAGCTTCAACTGGAAATGGCACGCATCGCTTCTGCTCACATTTCACTGGCTAAAGCAATTTAGCAACTAAGCCCAATATCAATAGGCAATGATGTGTAATCCCCCTGAAGAGAGAAACAATGAATAATTTGAGTAAGACAATCTATCACTAAAAAGATACCTATATTGAAAATATTACATTATTATCGGTTTTACTTTTTCTAAACAATTGTAAGACTGCAAAAACTATTTTTTATAAGTATTGTTAGCATTGTTTTTCATATGATATTGTTCCAAATGCTCTTTTAAAAGAATTACTAAGATGTAGTTCCTTCTTTGAGAGAAGATGTTGACACATAATCACAGCAAAACAAGTCTATTGAACTAGGACTCTGGTAGATAGTAAAAAGTAGCTAAATTTATCTTGTAATTAATCTCTTTGTTAATAGAAATTAATAGATGTTAATAGAAAATAGAAAATACATGTTAAGTACAATAATACGTTTTGCATTGATAGCTGCTTCTTAAAATTGAATTGTCTTGAAGGGACAGGTCTGCAGTCAGGGTGGCCAGATAGCGTAAACAAGTTGTTTTGATTTTTAAGTTGCTTTTGTGCAATTTTGCTTTCTATGAATTTCAGCTTAGTTGTGAATCAAGCACACATAAGCCCTGAGGAAATATTATACTCAACCTTTGGTGGCTTCTGAAGGGATGGGGACTTCTGAAAACTCTCACATGCAATTGACCTGAACTTTGCTGAAGCATATTGTGTCCTGTTTTTAAATACATATGGGAGGCCCTTATTCTGAGATTATCTATATACGCTATTTCTCTGGATGGAAATGCTACATGTAATCTGGAAATGTGGGAGATCACTAGGAAATTTCATTCCTTGCAAGAGCAGTTTCCATTCTTTTTCATTTTCTGCCTTTGGCCCAAAAGGCCACAATGTCTGGAAAGGAAATAGTTTCTCTAATTGTAGTTGCCTGTGCTTGTGCTATCACTTCCCTGCCTACATGGCTTTCAAAAAGGGGAAAAACAGTTCTGCCAGTCAGAGAGCCGATTACTGCTCTGAAGTTGGTTGGCAGGTTAGTTTACAGATAAATATTTTGCTGATGCATATTTATGCCTAGAATTCCAAGTACTCACTTTATAATAGAACATGTGAAAGAGAGAAAGAGAGATGATAAAGTGGCACAACCCAGCACATCATCCCCATGGCAACTGTATCACAATGAAAAGTTACTGCGGGTATAAAGGCAAGATGATTTTCTCCTTGATGCAAAATATTTCCTGCGAAGTTGGCAAACTGGGAAGGAGGTCAGAAGAGCTGTTTTTCTCTCTTTTTTTCTCTCTCGGTAGCTTCATTATGTCTTCTTAGCTTTTCTAAACAACCTCTCTCTCCTCTCTTTTATGTAGCCATCAATAGCCAAGGAAAATAGGCATCTTTTTTTCTAAGCTTTCTTATCATTTCTAAGCCATGAATGCAGTTTTTAATAAGGCAATTATCAGAGAGAAAGATGACCACCTCAGATCCATGTGGATATCTTAAATATTTGAGGGGTTTATTTTCTAATAAAAAAAAACAGAAGTATTTGCCTAACAATTGCTCTGCACACTCATCATTTCTCCAGGTGGATTGTTCTGAGCCCGAAAGGGAAAAGCTCCCATTCATATTGATGAAAATATACAATGTGGTCAGTCTCATATATCCAGAGTGTAAGTGAAGGAACTTGATTGATATTATAAATCAAGTGTTATTTTCTCAACCTTAATACAAAAGACAAATTTCTTGTCCCTAGGACATTACAAAGTATTTCTGTGCACAGAGATTGCCAGTTTCCCTAAATCAAAGTCTAGACATTTCCCTTTAACTTGACCTAACTTTTCCAGTGAGTACTGGATGGCTATTTTTTATGTAAGTGTTTGCTTATGTTCCTCCTTTTAATATACTAGGCGTTTAAAGTGCCCCCTAATTTCGTTAACTTTGTCTGTATTGGACAAGGGGGAGGGAAAAGTCCTTTACTATATATATGGCACTTATGTCAGTATGTGTTGGTGACAACCACCAAAGACCTGCTCTTTTCTCTTTGCCAAATGCATACTGACAATCAGACCATAGCATATCAATTAGCGACATTGCCAAGCGCTAAATATTAGGCCAGAAACAACAAATCAGTGATATGTTGTTTCCACATGTCCAAACTCATCATGGATTGCTAACCAGTTTATGGCCCTCTCTTACTGAGCGCAGACACAACCTAAGAAGTTTTCTTAACTCAGCTCCCCAAGCAGCCACTGCCAATTCATTAGAACTGACCTATAACATAAAATCTACTTACTATTTCTAAATAAGACAATGTATCAACTATAAAAGGCAACACAGCAATAGAACAAGTCACTGCCAAAAATGAAACCTAGTTAACACAAGTTCAGCTTCATAAAGAAAGTCCAAGGTGTAGAACATGAAGATATTTGTGTCCTATTTAGATGTTCATGAAACGGTGACCTCAGAAGAGGATTTTAATAATCAAGTGGAGAAGATGACCCATTCTGTGGATAGCTGTAGGGCTTTTTCTCTAATAACTCCTATCGTTGTTCAATGAGCCAGTGATCAAAGTGGCCACGGTGACAGTAATAAAGGTTATGCATAGGCTCAGCAACATGGACTTTCATTGCCCAAGGTCAATCTGGCTATGACTAGTATTGACTTTTCAATCTGCCAGAAACTGAGCAGCTGATATGGCACCATTCCCTGGAGTGATTAGCCAGCTATCCTGTGGCGTTCGATTACATTGACAGCTTCCATCATAAAAAAGGCAGCAGTTTTCTTTCACATTAAATAGGCATTCTGGGTATGGATTTATTATCCTTCTGCCAAAACTATTATCAGTAGATTCATAGAATGTCTTATCCGCTACCATGGTATTCAACACAGGATCGATCCTGATCAAGGAACTCACTTTACAGTAAATGAAGTGCAGCAATTGGCCCGTGATCATGGAAATCATTGGTTTTGCCATGTTCCTATCACCCTGAAGCAGTTGGCTTTGATAGAATAGTGGCATAATATTTTGAAGACTCAATTTTGGTACCAGTTAGGTGGCAATACTGTGCAGGGCTGGGGCAAAGTTCTCTGGGAGGCTGTATGTACTCTAACTTAGAATTAAACATGTGGGGAGATTTCTCTCATTGTTAAAAGTCGTAAGTCCAGAAATCTAGGGTAGAAATGGGAGTGGCTCCACTAACTATTACCCCTAGTGACCCATTAGCAAAACTGGCTTCTTATCCCTGCAAACTTGGACCCTTCTGGCCTGGAGGTCTTAGTTCCAAGAGGGGTGAGGTGGGGGGAGAAATTCTTCTACCAGGATGCACGATAGTGATGCTATTGAACTGGAAGTTAGGACTGCCGCCCAGCTACTCTGGGCTCCTCATTCCTAGAGTTAGCAGGCGAAGAAGCGGGTCACTGGAACTGCTGGGTTGGTTAATGCTGACCACCAAGGGAAAATTTGAATGCTACCACATAGTGAGGGTAAAGAGGGGCATATCAAGAATGTAGGAGGTCATCAGGGCATCTCTTAATACTACTATGTTTTATGAGCAAAGTCAATGGAAACTGTAACAGTCCAATTCAGGAAGGACTACTAATGGCCCAGACTTTTCAGGAATGAAGGTTTGGGTCATTCCACCAGGCAAAGAACCACAACCAGTTGGTATGCTTTCTAAGAGCAAAGGGGATGTAGAATATGGATAATGGAAGAAGGTAGGTGTACATATCAGCTATGGTTATGTGACCAGTTGCAGAAATGAAGAGTATTATAAGTATTTCTTTCTTATTTTGACATTAATACATTTGTGTATATACATGGATGAAAAGGTATATATGAATAAGTTTTTGTGTATACATGTTTATATAAAATACTTTTTCTTTCCTCTTTTACCTATTAATATATAGATATAGATATCTTAATAATAGTCAACTTTACATCTCAGTATTTAAGTTATAGGAGCTTAGCCATTTAGGAGCTGCAAAGGTGACTAGAAGAGTGTGTCTGTGTGGTATGTTGCCTGGGAGAGAGAGCACAGTGGCCAAAGGGCTGTGGGGTGGGCAGCTGGACCAATAGTAGCCCCTCATTCCCAGGACAGAAACCAGAATCAGGGGAACAGAGAGACTTCTTCCATTGTCGCTCGGAAAGAGCCATGGGGAGATAGCCCCGTGGTGGAGGGGACGGGCTCTCTGGCCTTCTAGAATTTTCCAGGGCAAGCAATTCCCCAGGGCCTCTAACTTCTTTCATGCTGCTGGCAGTAATGGAGAGAGCAGGAGTAGCAGCTGGGTCAGCATTCAGGGCAAAAGCTCTTCATAAAAGTAGCTCATCTGAGCCCCAGCCATACCGGCAGCAACATTGCAATCAGGACTGTCTTACAAGTGACATGAGAAACTGGGTGAGAAAGAAGAAATTAGGGGCATATTCTGGGTTATCATGTTTCCAGTATATTATAGGACTCATGAAATTATTATAATTCTATCTTGGCAACCTTAGTATTTTATAAAAAACAAACCAAGTGTCTTCACTCCAGTACCTGGAAGGCCCGTACAAGTAGCATAAATGCAGGGAGTGGATCAGATGTGGCCTCTGACAAACCAGAGAATGCCACATGCTCCAGTTAAAAGAGCTAACTTCACAGAGCCCTGGTTTACTGATGCCAAGAGGGAGGTTGGCCTACTTGCCTGACCGTCTGATTTATTTTTTAAAGAGAAACCAGGAAAAAAAAAAACAGACTTTAGTGAGAAATATTTCAATTTTTCAATGTACATCAAATTTTTTCAAGCATTATGTAGGTCAAAGAAAATACAACTGTGGGCATCTGTTTACAGCTCAGCTCTAATCCTTAGTGAAATTGGAGACAAAGTAGGATTAGCTTAATCTCATTTTCTTTCCTTTCTTTTTTCTCTTTCCTGTGGCTTGTGCTCTCCATCTCTGCTGTGTGATCTTTCTCTACAGTACTTTGGTTTCTCAATCTAAGATTATTGACTGGCCATTTTAAACATGTAACTAAGTAATTGAAAGAGAAAATAGTCCTCATTTTAACAACTATGAATAGAAACCACACAGACAAGAAACCACACAGGAAAATATTGAGATCCAACACATTCGATTTAAAAATATCAAGTGATGAATTCAAATGGAGCTTGAAGTTTTACAAAGTATTTATTTATTTTTGGAGTGTGTATGTCTGTGCCTTTTTTTTTTTTTTTTTTTTTTGTTTTAAGGTCTCTCTCTCAATAGTACCCAACATCATGAAGATTGAAAACAGATGTGAAGAGAAGCCCTTAAAATACTCTTGAAAGCAGTTATCTAAAAGAGTTTATTTAGATGTGGCTTCTTGAACATTAATTAGCGGCTAGCTTATCAAGGATAGCTGTCAGTTCTCTTATCTGTGAAATGTGCTGTCTAACCTCACTTACACAAACCCTGTTCTATCTGTGGTTAGCTTCTCAGATTCCTTCTGAAACACTACTTTGAAACTAGATTCTGAATCTATCCATGGGCTTCATGGATTTAAAAGAAAAGAACAAAGGAATTTTAAGTAAGCCTCTCAGAGAAGATGAGTATCAGTTAAGTTACCTGCTTCTAAAATATTCTCTCCTAGCAGAAATTTGAATATTGGCAGATGTTTAAAGAGGATGAGCTATTTCAAACCAAGGATCACAGCAGATAAATTTACCTCAGGAAATGCTGCCAATAGAGAAAGGAGTTCAAAATGCATTTTCTAAAATGTGCAATGAATTAAAATGTCCTGTATTGTTTTGTGTCTGAACGTTTCCTCTTAACTAAAATCAAGCATAGAGGAGTTTAAAATTTCATCACTTCCCTGTGGGGTATTTTTAAAATGGATCACTGCTTTTACTAAAGAAGAAGAAAAAACAAATGAAGTACACGGCTAAAGGTGTGAATTTTACAAGGTAATGAAATTCAAGTCCAAGAAGACTAAGTCATTAAAACTATATTCTCTTTAGCATTTAGTAATGTGTGAACACCTTGATTATACATACTGATAGAGACTTTTTTATAAATTATTTTCAGATCATGTTTCTGAAGATATTTACACTAGTAATATGTATTAACTATAACAGACAGGCTTGTCACAAAGGCAAAATAAAACAGAGAAAGGAGATGTGTAACCACCCAATTCACACAGAAAGCATAACCTTCAGGGAAAAAAGATTTGAGATCTGCAAAATCTTCTCAATAGTTATTGGTTATATTCACCAGATAGCTGATTTCTTCGCTTTAATTCACCTTTCCATTTCAAATTACATTCAGAGGCTATTCCAAACAGGCTATGCTTAGGCAGCTGCAGTATGCAGATCATCTTCTGATCTTTGTGTTACTTGGCCAACAAAGGGGGACCTGCCACATCCCTTTGTGGAGGTCAGTGTTCAGACACCTGCATGCACTATAGTTGGCTCCTTAAGATTTCAATATTCCACGTGGTCCCGATTATGAGCCTCAGTTAAGCTTAGGATGCTTAAGATACAAGTAATTGAGAAGCAGCATGAATTTTCTTAACAGGGATGAGAAAGGCAGAAAACCTGAAGCTTATTTTCCTTCTGTCCACTTACTGTACTGCTTTTATTCTTGAATATCTATTTCTCTACCTGTGAAAGAGGTTTAGCCATATCTCTCGATGGAGAATATGCACCCAGTGTGCATAGCCAAAAGCTGCACAGCCTGTGACCCTGGAACCTGTGTCTGGCCCTCCTCAGAACCTTGCACCTCCAAGGCACCTGAAAAGGACACATGAAGGCCTGTAAGCATCAGCACAAATGAGGGAAGAAATAGCGTTGGGGTAGTGCGGCTTGAGGCACTGCTCCTGCTCCCATTCTCCTAGCTTTGGGAACTGACAGCATGGGAAAGCAGTCAGCCCCAGACTCGGCCTGAAGAAGCCTGGCAGCTCCTGCTTTGGTTCTTTTGGAACACAAGCTATCCTGTTGGAGAGGACACATGGAGGGCGTGACCATGTGGAGGAGAAACCAAGTATTGAGCTGACAGCCAGGACGAAGTCCAGGCATGTGAATGAGGCCATCTTGGATCCACCAACCCCCCAGTGATGTTCAGCCAACATCATTCACCTGTGTTTTGAGCATCCTGAGATTAACTGAGATGAACCTTCTCCTCTGAGCTCTACTCAAATTTCTAACCCACGGACTCATAAGCAGTAGGTGTTTTCTTAGACTACTAAGTCTGGAATGGTTTGTTATGCAATAGAGGCTGACACATGAAGACAATACTATCTTCTCAAATTATAAAGACTTTTAAAAATAATATAAAATAGTAAATATAGAAGCCCTTATAAACTTAAAAGCAGTTAAATCATAGAGAATTAGTAGTACTATAACTAATATCTTATATTATATACAACTTTAAGATGTCTAGAATTTTTTATATAAAATACTGGTACCCTCCACAGTGCGGAGGGCAGGGAAAGAGAATGGAAGCAAAGAGATGAGGTGCATGTTTTAATAGTCATCATAGTCGCTATTATTTTTTGCCTATGTGCTAAGTGCCAGGCACCATGCTGGTCAATTCACAATGCCCCAGAGAGGTACAATAGAGTGGCCCCATTTTACAGTGAGAAAACCGACTCTAGAGTGAGCGAGTATACCACCTACCAAACTACATGCAACCAATAAATGGATGTTAGGATTATCCACTTATCTGAAGCCAAAGCTCATTTCCAAAAACTCTGTTTTTCTGTAACTCTCTTTCACAGGTGCTCAGTGACATAGCATCACTTCTGCTGAATCCTCTTGGTCCAGGCGAGTCAAAGGCCAAATTCATGGGGAGAAGAAACAGATCCCCGGGTTAAAGTTAAGGGCTCAGTTTCATGATTCTGCCTTCCCTCCATGCTCAGAAAGCAATCTCTAGTAGTGGGTCCGTTGGTTGCTCACAACTCTGTGATTTAGATACAAATCTGGGATTTCCACAACTTTCTTCTCAGTTTTGATAATTTGCTAGAGTGGTTCACAGAACTCAGGAAAACAGTTTACTTACTAGATGACTGGTTGATTGTAAAAAGATATAACTCAGAGAACATCGGATGAAAAAGAGACATACAGAAAAATAAGTGGGAAAGGGCGTAGAGATTCCTTGCTCTCTCCAAGCTTACCAAGCTCCTGACACCTCCACATCTTCATCAACCAGGAAACTCTCCAAACCCCTTCAGTTAGGATTTTTATGTAAGATTCATTACATAAGTACAATTGACTAAATCACTGGCTATGGGTGACTGAACTATTTCTCCAGCCCCTCTCCCTTAGCCTGGAGGTCTAGGATTTGGGTGAGGGGTGGGGTGGGTGGTGTGTGGAGGGAGGTGGGGTTGAGAGTTCCAACCCTCTAATTACTTGGTTGATTTCCCTGGCAACTAGACCCCATCCTGAGGCTATCCAAGAGTCCCCAGCCAACAATCATCTCATTAGCATACAAAGACACTATCTCTTTGGAAATCCTGTTTTTAAGACCTGTGTGCCAGGAAAAGTGGGGAAAGGGACCAAAAATGTATATTTCTAATTATCTCAGACTTCTCAGTGGTGCATAAACTCTAAAGTTGCCCCATGAAGAGCCAGGGCTTACTTTTGTTATTATTAGTTACTCCTCAAATAGCTCCATTAAATGGTGTGCCTGCTGCCTCAAATACTTTTCTTTTTTTTTTTTTTTGAAATATACCGATAACTAAAGCTTTCCTCAATTTAACATTTGTCTACAAATATAGACAGTATATTTTCATGTTTAATGCTAAAAATGCTATTTTAAAATCTTGAATATTTTCAGCTATCCATAGTTCTCACTTCCTATTATTGTACCCAAGGTCAATAACTTTGTAATATGCTTTAAGGAAGCCTCTATGCACACTTCAAACCAACTGTCCCCAGGTAAATGCTCCCAGGAGCTCTGAGGTCAGAGCCAGGTGCTGTGTCATTATGGTCAGTCTCAGACTTGAGGAGAGGGCATCAATGGCTCAGAGTTGTCATGTAATAAGTTCTGAGAGGGTGACCCAGAAGGCCTTACCTTAGCGAGGAACCAAATCCTAATTTTTCTATGAGCCATTCTGCCATGCATTTTATATACATAATCTCAGTTCATCCTCATGGCAACCTGGTGTTGGTACTATCTCCGCTTAACAGATGAAGAAACTGAGGCTTACTGAGTCTAAGTAACTTAATCTCCTTAAAAGATCTGGCAGGTAGAGTAACGGGATTTAAATCCAGTTCTGCCTAAAGCCAAAGCATTAAACTGCATCCTAAAAATAATATAACGAAATAAAACAAAAAGCAGAGCTCAATAGACCCTCCAAACCATCATTAAAGGAATCATACACAGATGATTTTGGTGACAAATAAGAATGAAGGTTTGACGTTGTAGATGTAAGAAACATCCAAACTTGTAGAAAATTTTTATGAGTAAATTTGAGACAAACTAACAATAATTCCCGGGATGCAAGGTCTTACACACTTTGGAGAATAACAGTTTTGCAGTTTCTTTTATGCATTTGAAACTGAGGCAACATAAGAAGATTATAGAAAGGTAGGAGAAAGAAAGGTAGGGCTAAGATTACAGCATAGTTAAGATTTTGTACTCTCTTGAGGGTCGTCTTGCTTTAGAAGGAGGAGTCTGAAAAGAGTCATTTTAAAGGATTGTTAATCTAAATGCACAAGAACAATGAACAGGGCTTGCTGAAAACCTTTCACTAAAGAAGATATAGGCTTGGGGTGAGACTACACACCAAGACCTTTCCAGTTAGGGAAGATAAGATCATCCTGCAAGGTTACTTTCTGTAGAATCCTTTTTTTTTTTTTTTGGTGGACAAAGTGAAGTTTTGGAAGGAGAACCTGGAATAATCCTCCGGCACAGTTCTTCTGGCAGTTTTCTTTTTAACTGTTGAGACTGAGACTGGGACTGAGGATTTAAGGACGTAATTTAGAGAGTTAACAGAACCTTCAAAGGAACCCACTAGCCCAAAGCAGCTCTCCCCACCAGAAAAGCCCAGGGGAGTGCAGGGAACCTGTGTGGATGTCTTTCTCTAATGGGTTCTAGACTGTCTCCGTTCTTTTTTGGGTCGCAGTTAATCTTTGCTTTAAAACCCCACCTTTTTGTAAACTATGAAAGGAAATACTTAAAATATATCCTCAAATTCCAAAATTCTTCTTTATCAACTATAAAGAAAAAAAAGATGATGGTTGTTGCACTATAATACTTTTTTATTTATATAAATGAAATTTCATGCTAAGAGAAATAAAACTAGAAATCATTTTTTTCTTAGAAAAGAGATTTCAAATATTACAATGATTATAATAGATAACATTTATCCAGCATTTATCACGTTAGAGACACTGTGCTGTTTTACAACATGTCATTTATTCCTTTGTGCAACTCAATGAGGTAGCTATTAGCTCAGTTTTATAGTGAAGAAACTAAAGTTTAACGGTAGGGTCAAATCTTCTGATTCCAATAGCCATCCTCCTATTAGCAATACATACATTTTCTTTGGAAGTGGTTCTTTATATGTCACTATATATGTCTATATCAATGAGTCTCAGACATAAGGCTCATAGGTAGAGAAATAAGTTGCCATCAAAGTAGCCTAGATGTTTGTCACCTTATTGCATTCCTTCCATAACAGTGCTTTGCAACTTCATATGCATATAAATCACCTAGGTATTTTGTTAAAATGCAGATTCTGATTCAGCAGATCTGGGGTTCCACCTGAGAATCTACATTTCTAACAAGCTCTCAAGTGGCTGGTTTGTAGGCCATGCCTTGAGGCTTTGAGTAGCAAGGATCTAGGAGCTTTGCTTCCAAGATTCAAATTATCAGTGTTGAATGAGTTCTAGGTGTTGCTAAGGACATCTCCACCTTAGGTTGTTGGGTGGGTCTCTGGATCTTGCACCCCAAACCTCATCAGGTCATGGGAGTTGGGGCTAAGAGAACTCTTCGAGCATATCTGTTCAGAGACGAGTAAGGGGAAGATTTTTACTCTCCCCACTCTCCAGCGGCTGCTATAGGTTTGAACTGCTGTGCTTCTATAAGCTCAGTTAGGATGTTTACATCAATACCTGGCCCAAGGGTTATTTATGTTCTATTGGGCTGGTGATGAAGTGCTATTGTAAGATTAAAAGTTCACAGCTGTGTGCCTGGTATTGGTAAATAAGATTTCTGATTATTATGTTTAGGTTTTCCTGGAGGCCAAATAGAGACCAGGCGCTTTACATTAATGTGAGTGGCAGGATAATTCTGCTCAGTAAATACTCAGTAAGGAGTGACTACAGACTTGCCTTATTGTAACAACTAATGGGCTTTGTAAGTCATCTTTTCATTAAATTTGTGAAATGTAAGTGTAATTTTCTCAATGATTTACCATGGCTTCAGATTGACCTTATATTATTTTATATTGCTGTCTAATGACAATGAGTCTTAGCTTAGTTTTTCTTTTCATCTAACTGTGTAAACTTGAGGAACTGTTACCTTCCTTGAGAAAAAATGTATGTACTCAAGAGGATTAGCAACACGGTGTTGCACATACACAATCACACACAGCACACAAAGCCCTAGGAGAGCTTCCTTTCTTATTTGCCAAATGACAGAGTCCCTTCCACCTTTATGAATCTGTAATATCATGATTCTGAAGCAATGCTTCTTAAACTTTAATGTGTATAATTCACTTGTGGGTTCTTGATATATTGCAGATGCTAATTTAGTAGGTCTTGGTTAAGGCCCAAGATTCTGCATTTCAAACAAGCTCTCAGGTGATTATGATGATGTTGGTACATGGACCAATGCTCTACTAAATAATTTTTAGCTTTTCTCCCATCAAGAAATTAACAATTTCTGTTTACAGCCATGCCACCTTGAACAAGCCCAATCTCGTCTGATCTCAGAAGCTAAGTCGGGTTGGGCCTGGTTAGTACTTGGATGGGAGACCACCTAGGAAGACCAGGTGCTATAGGCCTGAATAATAAAATAAATAAGGGATTGTAAGCTGACAAGGTCCTTGCAATCTGTGAGGTCAACCAAGGGTTGCCTCGCTTAAAAAAAAAAAAATTAACAATTTTTTCATATAGACAGAGAAATATACACTTAAGAGAGTTCTTATGTAAAGAAATTCAGATGAATCTTTGAACGCAATAAAAGAAAATCTAACCATAAGGCATTTATCAGCCTTTTAAAATATATCAGTTTTACCACTACTTCTTTATTAGAATGGCTAATTTTAAAAAAATTAAAAAATGACTATTCCAATTGCTGGAAAGGATGTAGAGGAATAGGAACTCTCATTCATTGGTAGGAATGCAAGATGGTAGAGCCATTTTGGAAGATAGTTTGGTCATCTCTTACAATGCTAAACATAGTCTTATTTTATGACCCAGCAATTACATTCATAAGTATTTGATGATCTGAGAACTTATATGCACACAAAATCCGCATGCAAGATAGATAGCAACTTTATTTATAATCACCCCAAACTGGAAGCAACCAACATGTCCTTCAATATGTGAATCTATAAACAAACTGTGCATATCCTTAATATGGAAAATTATTCAGAGACTTAAAAATAATGATTTGTCAAAGCCATACAAAGACATGAGTAATGTTAAATGCATATTGCTAAGTGAAAGAAACCAGTATGAAAAATGACATACTGTATGATTCCAATTATGTGACTTTCTAGAAAAAGCAAAATTATAGACAAGGTAAACAGATCAGTGATTGCCAGGGGTTCTATGCAGAGGAGGGATTGAGTGAGTAAAGCATAGGGGATGCACTTTAGAGAAGCAAAACTATATTGTACCATGCTGTAATGGTAGATACATGATACTATGCATTTGTCCATATCCATAGAATTTTATGGCACAAAGAGTAAACGTTAATGTACAAAATTTAATAATAACTACTTAGGAAGTTTAAGGACCCAAGTATGAAACTCAGAAGATGTATAAAAGAATCTGTATGAAACAACCTCATGAAAGAAGGTGAGGGGAAAGATGTTGAACTAAGTCACTTTGGAAGAGTAGAGTCTGTAGCACCAAAGAAACTATGCTCTAGTTGAAGTTATTTCCCATGGGTATATGAGTTAAAAATTATGAAACTTCTATATATGTACACTGGGATTGATTAATTAATGGCAGGTGATGAGAGCCAGGTTTTTCACTATTGGAGTGGGAATTTACGGATAAGCAAGTAAAGGAAGCTAAAATAATCCATGTAGTAAGGGATTAGAGTTGGAAGCTTCAGCATAAATTCATGTTTAGCTTAATACGAATACAGATAACTCGACATAGAAATATTTATACATATGTGTACACACACAGGTTAGTATACATGTATGTTTTTTTCTTGCTCTGTCAGCTGAGAAGACCTAAAAACAATAAGACCCCAGCAGCGACAATTATACCTAGCATTCAGGTCTTAGTTTCTAATACCATTTTCCAATAAGGGAACTGGGGATCCTTGGAGAAATGTTTCATTCCAGGACTGAAAAAGGAAATATACAACATAGACTGAAGACTCTTGTAGTGTCAGCAAGTAAGGAAATACTAAAACAACAGCAACAACAACAAAATCAACAATTATAGTGATATGTCAAAGGGGCAAAAAAGCCAACTGAAAGAGCTCCCAGTGGCCAAACTTGCAACAATTTGAGCAAAAAAATAAATAATGTCATATTTGAGTATAATTTGGAGTATAAAATAAATGTCTGTGATTCCATTGAACTTCCCAAAACCAAATAAGATTATTGTGAGGCTCACTTTGGTAGACAATTTGCCTTCATATTGAAGTTTTTATTTTCTCTATTAAGCAGATTATCGGTCTTCCAGAGATTGATGCCCTTTGAACATAGACTCTGCTAAACCATTAGCCAATCAATCACCCTAGAAGTTGGATAAGCCAATGGCACTAAACTCCTTACTCAATCCCCTGGGATAAAGTTGCATGGGCAAAGAGGAGACCAGGAGAATATTTGGATGTAGGAGATAATTATGTGACAGTATCCAGTTCAATGAATCCTTGCTGGTAAATGTTAAATCATTAGTCTTGGGCATATGTTCTCACAGAAGCACAGGCTTACAGGATATTACGGCTCATCCTTTGTAAGAAAGGATAAATGATTATGTAAAACTAATATGCATGATTGTCCCCCAGCTCCCTATAACCTGTCCCTGCTTCTCTCTGGAAATGCTAATGCTTAAATGAGAAATTTCAACCAGACAAATGAAATTCTTTGAGGGAACCATCCTTCTTCTTTATTGTGGTTTTCTGAGATCTCCTTTATGGAATAGCTCAAGGAAGCAGAAGTAGCAAATCAGATACTTTTACCAATCTGAGGTATTCTTTTTTTTTTTAACTCCCCATGAATTTCAAGCTAATTTACCCACTTTGAATGGTCCTAATTTGAAATGAAGCTCAGGTAGGTCAGGTGAATAGTCTCACTGGTCCAATTTTCTTCCATCACACACAGGCTACATCCTTCCTATTTGGAAAGTGTGTTTTGATGTTTTGTCACTAATGACTGGCCTGCTGGGAGTCTCTGAGGACAACAATGATTTTAAAGGGGATTTTAATTGTTAGACTGTGCTAATGCTCCTTGAGATCTTTGTTGCACACAGCAGTTACCTAATACCCTCAATATGCCTAGAGAATTAAACCAAAGCCTTTCTGTGCTATCTGGTATATCTATAACGTTTTTAAAAGGAAAAATGAACAAAACCTCTAGCATGAAGTTGCAATGCAATTACAGATTAACCTAAGGAAGAAAGAAATAGGAATGATAATTTAATCAATAACACATATAATAGATATCTTTGTCTCCAAAACTCTGCTAGTGAGAAGAATACGCAGCTGTAGAAAAATATTGTCTCTGACCTCAGCGAACTCACAAATCTAGTGGGAAAAACAGATGGCGTGAAGGCGAACTGTAACACAATGAGCAAAGTTGCTGGGGATAAAGCTAATGAGGAAGGACTGACTCTTAGTGGTAAAAGATGGGGCAGAAGAAGCATTAAGAGGAGATAAAATTAAATTTGGACCCAAAAGATGAGTATAAATTTCACAAAAAGCCAGGGAAGGCTAATCTAGGCAGACTAAATAGAAAAATCAAACATGTGGCAGTGTGAAGATGCTTGTATGTTAGGGAAAGTTTGGATAATACAATCAGGCTAGGACAGTGCCAGTAGAAGTGTGGACCATGCATCAAACAGCATCAGGATCAACATCTGGAAGCTCATCAGAAATGCTAATTATCAGACCCCAACCCAGACTGCCTGAATGGGAATCTCTGGAAGCGGGGCCCTGCAATCTGTTTTTCTCTAGCTGACTGATTCTGACACAGATTCATGAAGTGCTGGACTAGAACACTAACTGATCATGGAGACTGACCGCAGGGGAGAGAAGCAGGGGAGTAGATTGAAGGTGGGGCCAGGCTTTGATGCTTCATTGTCCTTAATTAAGCATAATTAAACAAATTGAAAATGTGATGAATTAAAGAATAAATCTGATCCTTGGCAAACAAAGTATGGGATAACTTCAGAAGTACAGGATATTAATGATGAAGTGCTTAATACAAAGTGGGGAAACTCTAGGAGAAAAATAAAAACAGAACCCGTGTTTAGGTAAGTGTTGGAAGTCACAAAGTAGACAATTGAGACCTAGACCGATTTCTAAGGGAGAAAGTCCGGGAGCTAATGTACAGGGATAATCTGAATACCTGGTAGAAATATTTGGCAGAGGAAATTGGAGATGTCCCAGCTGATAGAGTCTCAAAGGTGCCTGGCATCTCCACCTTGTGCAACCATTTCCAATCAACTCTGTTTCTGAGAGAGAGCCAGAGGTGTCATAGAGACAGAGCATCTCAGGCTAGTCAGTAATGGTGAAAGAACAGGCAATTTCCCTGTCTCTAAATCTGACATTTGTATTTATTCAGAAACATATTTGTGTATTTATATATATATGTATAAACATACATATTTACACAGTAAAAGATATTTTAGTTTACTTAAATTTACCATTTTCTACTTCCCCACGTGTGTTAGGTGCTAAATCATGTGGTTATAGTAACTTCTCTGGCCTAAGAGTCTTTGGAAAGAATGTGCCTTGCCCTAGACTGTACTTCAGGAATGACCTAAAACTAATGTAGGAGGGAAGTGCTCTTGGATCTTTCAATACAGGCAGCTGAATGAGGCTGAATAAGTGACTCCAATTAATACTACATGGAGCAGAAGAACCACTCAGCTGAGCCCTACCCAAAATCCTGACCCACATATTTGTGAAAAATAATAAATTGTTATTGTAAGCCCCCAAGCTTTGGGCTGGTGTGGTACATAGCCCCCATACCATCATTACTCTCAGTCAGAATATAATCTTAATTGGGGCCTGAAGAAAGAGCCACCATGCATAGTGAGTGCTAAGGGAAAGCATTCTAGGAAAGGCAAGCGCAAATCTCTGGAGGCAAAAAAAGGTTTAAAGTGTTCATAGAACTGAAAGCAGACCAGTGAGACTGTAGCACAATGAATGAGAAGAAGGTTGAGATGAGGTAGGAGAAGGAAACAGGAGGTAGACTATTTATTATACTATTATTATATGGGGTTTGAAGTTTATTTTTATGAGCAATAGAAAGTCATTGGTATATGTGTTAAAGATGATCTGATTTATTTTTAAA
This sequence comes from Pteropus medius, assembly GCF_902729225.1. Taxonomy (NCBI): domain Eukaryota; kingdom Metazoa; phylum Chordata; class Mammalia; order Chiroptera; family Pteropodidae; genus Pteropus; species Pteropus medius. Next base: position 24,806,184 of record NW_024349802.1, on the reverse strand, counting down.
AGACTCTGGCTAATCTGTGGATAATGAATAGTGGTAGGGCAGGAGTGGAGGCCGAGAAAGCACTTAGGAACTATTACGATGGACCAGGAAAGATGTGATGCTTAGATGAATAAGAAGCAGACTATGGACTTGGAGAAGGGTGAACAAATTAGAGATGTGTTTTGAAAGTAAAATGGATAGAACAGTGATTGATCTGAGGATGTAGTAGAAGAAAAGAGGAATCAATATGACTCCTGGATTTGGAGCTCGAGCTACCAGGTACTATATTTTAATAAACAAGACAGACTAGAGGAGGAGGAAGATTGTGGTGAAGGACATAGGAAGTCATCAAGGGCCCTGGTTTTAGTCATAAGAACTATTACAAAACCTGGTTGAACGTCAAGTAAATGGTAAAAGATTTGGGCTTGACTCCTGGGATTAATAAGATCTCATAAGAGGAGACTGTTGACAGAGAAAAAGAGAGTGATAGGCTAAGCCCTGAGACAAGGTGATCCCAAAAGGTTGGGGTAATAAAGAAAAACTTGCATAATACAATGGGAAGGGACAGCTATTGAGGAAGAGGAAACTTAGAAGACTAAAATTAGAGTGTTTCAAGAAAGAATGAGGAGTACACTGTGTTGCGTATCACTGAGAATCAGATAAGAAGATGGAGACGATGTTCCTTTGACTTGGCAACGTGGGAGGTGTTGATAGTATTGACATGAGCAGTTTCCTTAGTGTGAGGGAGCAGAAGCTGGATTTTACGTGATTGAAGAGTAAAGAGCTATAAAGAGCAAAAAGTATGGACAAGTCCTTCAAGAAATTTTTGTCCAGACAGAGAGAAAGGAGGTGAAGACTCCAGAGAAGGTAGGACTAAAGGGAGGGTGTTGCATTTTCTTCTTGTTTTATATCTTTATTTATTTATTTATCAAAGTAGTACATAGTCTTATTTTGAAAAACTTAAACTTAATTTAAAAAAACAAAAAACAGTAGTCCCTTACCCTACCCAAGGGGCAGCCATTTTTAATTCATTTAGCTATTTCTTCTTGTCATTGCTCTTATATTTTAGTAATACAGTTATATTACTGTTTCTCAATGTATTAAGATATTTCCTCCTGACTTACTGCTGTAAAAGGTTTTTTTTTTACCCCTTTAATGACTACTAGAGAAGAGATTTGCAAACTTTTTCTGTAAAGGGCCAGATATTTTAGGTTTTGTGAGCCATTTGGTCTCGGTCACAACTATTCAACTCTGCTATTGTAGCATGAAGACAAGCATAGACAATACATAAATGAATGAGCATGGCTGAGTTTCAATAAAACTTTATTACCAAAACAGACAGTGGGCTATATTCAGCCCACAGGCTGTAGTTTTCCAACCCCTGTTTTAAACATAATCGTGCACTTATGAGACTGATTCAAGAGAGAGGAGGTGATTGATGATGCAACTTCTAACTATAGGGTTTGAAATGGTAAAGGGCAACACACCACTTCACATGATGTTAGAGCTGTTTTCAATCTTCACATTTCACCACATCCTCAACACTATGGCAGGAGATCAGGAGCTCTCTGCTTGGGCAGGAGCACAAAACTAGTGTAGACATTCCTGCCCCATTGGGTATGGCTCTTATTAATATACCATATTTCAGTAGAACTCGACAACAAGTGAGATCAGCTGTATATATATGGCTACTTATACTGATGCAGAGGTCAGAAATCAGAGATAATCAGCATAGTGTATTAATGTCTATAAAACCAAAAAAGACACAGGAAGACTCTAAGGTCCCTCAGAAAACCCAGGTTAAACAAAGATTGCAAATCGAGTAGCCCATGTTCTCACCTATGAGCTATGATGTGTTTATAGAAATAAGGTGCTCTGGTTTTCCATGTCTCTTAATACCTAGTGGCTCAAGAACAGGATATTTATTGGTCTTGACAAAATGAATAGCTGTAAACAGCCTTAAAAATAGACACTGTTAAATAATCCAAGCTTTCTCCAAATGTGATACTCCTGTGGCCTTTCTTGTTCCTTTTGATATAGCATGGCAGAGGCAGAATGGGAACCCCACCATCCTAACATGAATAATGACATAATAAGCAGTGACATTGGTGGCTGGAGACAAACTACTATTGCCTCCCAAAATGTTCACTTTAGTTCTAAGCACTGGAGAAATCTGGCTAGCTGGTCAATATGTTTTATGGTTATTTGATTAAAATGACCCAGCCTTGGTCAAAAGAAAATATTTTTGTCAACTAAAATGCACTTTTATGATTACTCCCCAAATCAAGTAATGGTTTATTTATACAACAGAGAACTTCTGTTTTATTTACTTGGGATGTTATACTGTTAAATATAGAGCATAGGCCCTTACGCTAATTTATTGATGATATTTTGTGCCTGAGATGGTTTATGTGTATGTGTAAACATGAAAATTAACCTAACTAGTTAAATTTAAGAAGTCCTTCCTGCTTGTTAATCCTTAAAGAAATTCCTATTTTTAAGAGAAATTCATTATCCAGGGGCTAGAAGAGTTGGCTTTGGGCTTTGAGATATTCATATCAGCTAGCAACATGTTTAGGGAGAGATACTTGGAACATGCTTTGTTAGTTTTTGTAGTTTATAGTGGTAAGAATGACTGAAATCACAAACTTAACCTGTACAGGTATTTATTTTGGATCCACAAGGACTTTCTTGGGGAGCAAGATTGGTTTGCATCTCCAATTTATCTGTGGGGTTCCTGGGAATGAGGCTGTTTACAGTGAAATGAATTTACAGTAGGATCAAATTAGATCAATGGGCATTGGTACCCCATGGAGAAAAGCCAGATAGAAAAGATAGTGAGAGCAGCCCAGCTCACCTGGTGTCCCAATTGCCTGTGAGTTAGGAGAACTGTGTAGTTCTGGCTGTGATGGGCATTTGGCCAGTGCTCGCTTCAGAACAGCGAACCCACTGCTCTGAACCAAGCAAACTGGCCCTTTGGAGAGAACATCAGATGTCCACAGCTCAGTGCTCTCAGCATGTGGTGCTAAAGTTGGGGAATGAATTTGCCCTTAGAGGGAAAGAAATTGTCATCAGTGGCCTCTCCTGCAGTCTCCACTGGCTCCCTATTCTCACTCTCCTCAGAATGCCTGTTACTACCTACTGTCCATCCCTCTTCTCTCAGATCTATGTGTGGTGCCACAGCTGCCTCCTGATTGAGGGTGCTGAAAGCAGGAGGTGAACATGAAAAATGAGGCGAGGGACACACATCTGATGGGCTTTAGCCAGTATTAAATCTTAAGATGAGGCTTCATGTGCAAGTAGTTTGTTAAGAAAGTACACTAGAGGGACCACTGGAGGAGCAGGGGCAGCAGGACAGGGAAGAGAGGAAGCCAAACAGAGGGTGGTCTCAGACACCGTGCAGAGGGGAGCTCCAGCCTGAGTCTCAGGGGAAACTGCAGTGTAAGTTGTGCCAGCTGTCAACATTGTCCTAAACTCATGCATACTTTTGCACCAGCCAGTCAGTGATTAGCTGCCACCCAACAGAAAGGGGCACTTTCTGTTCTCTGCACCTGCTGGTCATGTGGTTTTAGCAGCCTGAAACCAGTTCTATGAGAAACAGCCACAAATTCTAGCCATGGAAAGCATATGGAATCCAGAGAGGGCACAGAGCCATGGTCAAGTACTTATGTGAGAGGATCTGGAGATCCTCAGAGCACTGACATCATCCTTATGGCATTTGGTGAAAGGTGAAAAAAGACAAAAGACACAAAAACTTCAGTTTGGTAAGCTCTCCATTATGTGTGAGGCACCATTCTGAATACTGACATACGTTATCGCATTGAATCTCTACCTAAGGATGGACATTTCTGTTCTCCCCATGTTATAAATGAGGAAGGTTAGGATTGAAGAAATTAACTTGCCCGATTTCAAACAGCTCCTAGGTTGCAAAGATGGAGTTTAAATCCAGGCTTCATTTACTCCATCATCCATGCTCTTCAGCATAGAGTATGTCTTCTCAAAATGCTTTCATATTACTCAAGATTTTCCAAACATCACATGAAATTTGACATACCCATTCCTCTGCTTAATGGGCCTTCTCTGGAACGCCCTTCCTCTTGTGTCCACTTGCCGATATCCCTTTCTTTCATCACAGCCCACCTCCCTCCATTGTCAAGTTTGTCCTCATAGTGTTTCAGACAAGCAGTCAGTCCTTGTTTTGTTCTTCCTAAGCTTTGTGTTGTCCCAAGGTGCTGACCTTTCACATTGTGTTGGAATTGCACAGCCCTGTGTTTTCCCTCACATTAGACCACAAGCTCTTTGAGGTCGGAGAGCATGCCTCACTCATCTTTGTAGCCCTGGCAGTGAAAAAGCACCTGGCACACAGTAGATGGCTAATAAGTGCTGAATTTTATGAGTCTGTGTATAGCAAGGGAAATCAATGTCTTTCAATTGCATGACAATCGGAGGGTCAAGCGAGTGTTAGATTCGTAGAGGAAAAATTTATTTTTGTCTGGGGTATTGAACAAGGCTCCATGGAGATTTTGACATTTGATGATAATTTCCATGTTGAGAGGTGGGATTTGGGGGCAGACTTTTCAGATGGAATTGGCAGAGTGAGCAAATTCAAAGGCTAGAAAATGTAAAATATTTGAAACAGAATTTATGTGTTTTTGAAATATAGGATAGGTGGGAAAAGCCCAGGAAAGTGAACATGTTCCAGATCTCAGGGAACTTTGGATGCTCTGCTAAATGAGAATTTTTTTTTTCATTTTGTAGACAATAGAATATTGAAATATCTTTTTTTAAAAAAATGAGTATACATATATATATATATATATAAAGTGGTTAGAATAGTGCCTGATACATAGTAAGTTTACAATAAAAATTGACTAACATTATTGTTAAGATTTTGAGCAAGAAAATTTAAGTAATTATAACTCTAAGGGTGGCATGGGGTGGATGGCAGAATTGAGTGGAGAGATTGACTAGAATGTCTTTATCGATAGCTATAGCCTAACTCACGTTTGTTCTGAACTTTGGTAGCTGGCAACAGTGGAGGAAGCCACTAAATCCCCACAGAAAAAAAAGTACCCACCGCAATCCCAGAATTTCCAAGCGAGCAGAGAAAAGCAAGGATGAGTCCAGGGAGCACAGTCAGGCAGGCCACCCCATGGACTAGACTCTCCCCAGGCTGAATGCAGGCCTGTGTGCCTGAGGGACTGTGCGCTTACCCCTTCCTAGTATTTGTTTCATCTTCATGCACCTGACTTAGGCTGGGGTCTACTAAACTAGGCTGACTTTGATAATTCTTTCAGAATCCAGGGGTGTGGGAACAAAGGTATAGCAGAAACTGTTCTCATTTTTTTCTTCCTTAATTAACAAGAAAAGCAATTCTGGAAATACTAGCTTCCAACTCCCAACCCCCACAAGCCTTCCCTCTATTCCCTCATCCTCAATCCAGGAAGCCAAAGTAGATTCTATCAAAAAGGAAATGAAAACCTATGAGACTTTTGACTTGCCCTTTCTGTAAGAAGCTACTTCCCTTGCATAGGTGATGATTCTCACAAGCTTCCCCCAAATCTCTCTTTTCCATTTATAGAAGGCTTTGAATTTCCCAAGCCCTATGGTTTGGAAAGGAATGATTTCATCCTCTTCTCCAGATATGGTCCTTAACTGGTTTTAGCTAACCCTTCTATTTCATCTCCTCCTGCAATTATTGGTTCAGAGATGAGTAAATGATCCAGGTTTGGCCAATCAGGGAAAATTCTTTCTCTTTTCAGTAGCGTCACACAAAATTAGCTGGTAGCCCCCTGAATGCCGGCAGCCATTGTATGACTGCAGGAGGAATACATTGTTAAAGAGAATCTTGTAATGAAAAGAAAGAAGCTGGGTTCTTGTTACATTGCTTGAGTGCTGCATGAGGCCAGGCTTAAAGCCATTTTTACCATTTTCAGTTATAGGAGATAACATTAAAGCAAGATAAACAGGATATCCATCTTCAACCAGTTTAGATATAGAGTTTTCTTAGTCGCAACCCCAAATGTCTTAATGCACACTGAGATCTTTCTTTGCCTCAGCTGCTGGTTTGGATCACCTGGAGGATACTATCATTTACCCAACCTACCTTCCCTTCCAGCATGAATACACACAGTGGTGACAAAGAAGACATGTTTACAGGCAGCTTGGAAATATAAAATTATGAGTAGTTTACAAATGCTATAACAGCAACATTATCCTACACAGTGGGAGATAGTGACAGTCCTGAGTCATCGTCTACTTCGTGGTTAAAGAACTGACAATTTTCTCTTCATAGGGAGTAAAACCCAAATATTTTCTCAACTACATATAATTTTTTTAAAATTTTATTTTAAAATTCTTGACCTATGATAATTCAGTTTGATATATTCTTTAGCATTATTTCAGACAATATATAACCAATAAGAAATTAGTTTGGACACCAAGCTTTGCTGATCCATCTACCCAATCATTATGGAAAACTCAAGTTTGATGGGCAAATACAAATGCCGGCTAAGAGCTCTTCTCAAACCTGGCATTCATCTAAACTTCCGTTTTGAAATAGTAAGTTTATTACTAAAGATTGCTCTCTGCTTTTCCACCTTTTAAAAACAAACAAGTAGATAAAGAAACCAATTCTAAACCTATTTGGGGGACATAGTTCACAAGAAGGCATAGAAATCCTTTTACTGAGAAGATTCATCCAGCATTACAATACTGATTATAGGCTAATTTGCCAACATTTCTTATCATTTAATTAGATTCTAAACCTAAGAGATGCTCTTTCTGAGTGTTTATTTCTGGAACTACAAAATGCACAGAATATCCTTTTAAACCCTACTCTGATGCAGTAATACTACACTACACAGTGAGAAACACTCACCGAGACTGAACTCACCAAATAAATGACACATTGATGGAATCTGCTTCTGATTTGGAGACTGAGAATTCTCCTAGATTTAACATTATCTACCTAGGACCTTTTGAAGAAATAAAATATATCTCCACATCAACCTGTAAAATTTTGTATCAGGAAGTGTACCAGAAGCAGCATATTCTAGTGGCTAAGACATGGATTTTTAACTTTTTTGAGACCTAGACCCCTTTGATCATCTAGTGATGTCAGTAGATCATGTCTTAGAATAATGTTTTTTAAGTCCACAAAATAAAACACATAAGATTGACAAGGAAACTAGGAATTATATTAAAATATAGTCATCAAAATATTTAAAAATCATGACAAATAATATCTCTTCTTTATTAATAAATTAAATAACAAGATCTAGCAGGGTCTTATAATTACTGTAATTTCAAAGTGGTGATAAGTGTAAACAATATCTCATCCTGTTCGTAAAAACTCTGTGATTTAAAAATGTAAAAATGTATATTTTCAATTTGTGACAAATGGTACTGCTAATACAAACATGGGTTGTTATCTATATTCACAATGAAGGATGAAAGGAAATACAAACTATCACTTAGAAAGAAGTGAAAATAAAGATGTGATAACTTTTTCCCCATGCATGTTCGTAGACTCCCTGAATTCCAGGTCAGAAGCCCTTGCGCTAAAAGCATAGAATCCAGGATTAATATATCAGTGTTTCCAGCTTTGTGGATTTTAATTTTTTTTAGGGGGTCATGGATCCTCCATATATTTGAATTAAAACTATGGCAACTTTACACATTAAAATGCCCATATTCACACACAGAGATGCTTGCATGTAATCTGGTGGGGAGTGGGTGGCCATGGAATCCAGGTTAACAACTGTCCCACTGTAGGGCGGGTGTTATGCCTTGTTTATCCAACTTGTTTATTCAACTGCCTAATCATAGAAGCAAGTGTTTTGAAATGAAGATGATGACAGTGATAAAGAAGAAGATGAGGAAGATACAGGTGAATTCTGGTGAATAATAGGGACAATAGCAAGTATTTCTGATAGATTTCTAGCAATCAGGGATCAAATAGGATTTCTTTCTATGACTCATGCAGGTACAGTGGACAGAATATGGGTTACCTGTATAAGACATTTATTGTTTTTACCTGCTGGGTTGCCCATTTTTCTTCCATTTGATAATCATACCTCAGTTTTTCTTGGGAGAACCAACTCCTCCACTCCCTACCCTCATTCTTAGTCAATGTCATTTGAAAGAAGTTACCTCTTCCCTCAGCCTCAATGTTGGATTCATGCCTACCCGATCAGAGAATTCTCCCTTCTTGGCCATAGCAATTGGGTCAGACTTTGGCTCGTGACCTCAATCAGACAAATGATGCTCAATTTCAGGACTTTTGTGGAACTTTTAGCTAAGAGAAATTCTCTTTCAAATAGGATACACAGGAGGAAAGACTGCTGGCCACCATTTTGCCACCAGAAAGAAACAGTCTGCCTGAGAATGAAGATTAGATGGAGAAAAGCAGAAATCAGACATGGGAAAATCAAGAATGAATCTCAATGAAATCATTTGAACTCCTAGATTAAACTGTGCCCGAAGCTAGATATGTCCATAGACTCCTATTACATGAACCAATACATCCCCCTTCTTTACCTTTGAGCCATTTTGAGTTTGATGTCTGTCCTTTAGCAGTTGTTTTGACTAGCACATTACCCATCATCCCTCCAGTAAAACCAGTGTGAAAGTAGGTAGAGTCAGAAGAGATACCTTTTCTTAATAGCCAATTCTTAATAACCTGACAAAGCATTTTACATTTTGCAGATTAAGTCTGCTAGCTGAAGGATTTTCTTTGTATTTCTCTTTCCAACCTCCCGACTTTCCACCATTCCACAGGATCCAGGATTCTGATACTAGAGGAATATGGAATAGGCAGGGATATAGTCTCATCAAGAGGTTAGTACATAAGTGTGTGATTGAGCTTGTGTGTGTGTGTGTGTGTGTGTGCCTTTCAAAGCCAAATAAAATTACTGTTTAATATTAGTTCACATTACTTATTACTATTGACCTACCCAGCTTTTTAATACAGTTAAACATGTCACCTAGTATCTGTAAATTATCAGGATAATATACTGACTTCAATATTCTTAAGATTTTAAGATCATTTCTTAGACTCCTCACAAGTATCACATTTTGAAGAAACAATGTACCATTAGGGAAAAAAATACCCAAGATGAGTTGAAAATTTTGTAAAGCCCAAAGCTACTCTGATATATTAAAAGCCCTAAGTAGATCACTAATGGTAGTTGAATAATCAGCCGTTAGGTATAGTCATTCATTCCACAGATTTTAATTAAGTACTTACTATATGTCATCTACTATTCTAGGCTTAAGGGAAACTATAGTTAACAATTCACAGGTAAGTTATCTACTCACATAGAGCTTCCAGCAGGAGGGGAGAGAGAAAGTAAGTAAGTAAACAAATAAATGAAGAAGAGAATATCAGATAGAAATGAGTGATATGAGGAAAATAAAAAAGGACAGTTTAATAGAGAATGACTTCGTAGGGGAAATGGTCATTACAATAAATGGTAAGTGTTGGTTTCTCAAAGGATGTGGCTTCTATTATAATAGATTTGTTTTCTAAACAACCTTATTCTCACATGTTCTTCATGATAGTAAAAATTGGTGCAAACACTTTGCAAACCTATTTTACTCTGTCTATTCAGGTTGCATGAATTCTGTCTCAGCTTGGGCTGCCATAACAAAATACAATAGTCTAGGTGACTTAAATAACAGACATTTATTTCTCACAGTTCTAGAGGCTAAAAGTCCAAGATCAGGGTGCCAATATTTTTGGGTCTAGTGTGGGCTCTCTTCCTGGCTTGCAAACAGTTATCTTCTCACATGGTAGAGAGAGAGAGGAAGAGAGGAAGACAGGTAGGGAGAGAGTACACAAGTATAACTCTGATGTCTCTTCCTATAAGGGCACTAAACACATGATGGGCCACACCCTTAACCCAATTACCTCTCAAAGTCCTCATATCCAACTAATACTTTGGAGTCTCACAGCCAGCAAGTGAGAGAGCCAGGCAAGCTAGCTCCTGAACCCCTGGATTCCTGCCCCTAACTACTACCCATTGTACCTTTGCCGAGGTGCCAATGAATAGTCTGACCGATCCTAATGAGGAATGAACATACGTTTTGGGAGCGATGATCTGTGTTCAAATCCCAGTTTTATGACTTATGAGCCTGGTGAATTAGAAAATTTATTTGACCTCTGTGATATTTAATTCTCTCTAATACGGAGATAAAAATAACTACTCCTTTAGTCTGAGATGAGAACTTGTGTACAAGTGTTTTATTTGGAAGATACTTTCCCAGGAAGTAGCAATGAAGGAATGGGGAGAATAAAGCAAGGAAGGAGGAGAAGGCGGGCAGTGGGGGCCGGGGAGAAGGTAAGTTATTAAGGATGTGCTGTCGGCCACAGGAACCAGATTCTTCCATGACCACCTGAGAGGAGTCCAGAATGTCTCTCAGAATTGATCACTGGAAAGATATGAGACTAGAGAATCCACCTGCCGGTTCTTGGTCCATTTTGGCTGAGGGAGGCCTGTAGTATTAACTTCCTTGCACTTCCAGGCTGCTTTGTCGATGCCAAGTGAGAACTGGCTCCTTGATATCAGAGAAGAACCTGAAGGAAGGTAGAGTGCTGAGGTGGAAGGCTGCAAAGGAGCTGATGAGTCGGAGGTGGACCAGAATGCCCATCGCATCAGTGACTTAAATAAGAGATAGGTCAGGGAGATTTGCCATAGGGTACCAATCTGCTACACTTATTTTTTAAGATTAAAGATGTTACCTCCAAAGCATCTGGCCATCTGTCTGAGTATAGTGAATAAACACTATAGCCTCCCATTTTTCAAAGATACCAGTGTGAATTGGCCTACAACTGCAATTATGTCTTCTTCTGCTACCACTATTTCACTGTGATTGAGCAATTGGAAATTCATAAGCAAAAAAAAAAAGAAAGAAAGAAAGAAAGAGCTCTGATCCATAACTTATACTACATAAAAATTAACTCATGATTCATAATATACCTAAATATAAAACCTAATAGTATAAAAGTCTAGTGACCTAGGATTAAGCAAAATATGGATCCATAAAAAAAAAAAAAAATAAATGAACTTCATCAAATTTTAGAACTGCTTTCATAAGTCACTTTTAAGAGACTGAAAAGACAAACCACAGCTGGGAAGAAAATATTTGCAATTTAGATACTTATGAAAGACTTGTATCCAGAATATATAAAGAACTCTCAAAACTCAATAATAAGTAACCAAGCAGTAAAACAATAGGAAAAGATTTGAATAACATTTTACCAAAGAAGAAGCATAGATGGTAAATAGGTAGATGAAAATATACTCAAGATCATTAGTTCTTAGGGAAATGCTAAATAAAACTACAAAGAGATACCACTACATATCCACTTACAGTAAAAACACTGACCCCACCAAGCTTTTCGATGATGTGAAGCATCTGGAACACTTTTACACTGCTGCTGAGAATGTAAAAGGATACAGCCACTTTGGAAAACAATTTGGCAGTTTCTTAAGAAGTTAAATATACACATATCATATGATCCAGCCATTCCTCTCACCCGAAAGAAATGAAATCATATGTCCATATATAGACTTGTATGTGAATGTTTAGAGCAGCTTATTTTCAATTGCCAGAAACTGAAATATCCACCAAGAGGTAATCAAATAAACAAATTGTAGAACATCAACACAATAGAAAATATTCAGCCTTAGAAAGAGGATAAATTTTTATACATAAAATAACATGAATTAATCACAAAATAATTATATTGAGTTTAAAAAGCTAGATGAAACAAGACTATGTGCTATATGAATCTATTTATATACAATATCTGAAATGCAAAGCAATCCACTATGATAAAAATTGGTAGGTTGGTGGTTGCCTGGGGAGAGGGGCATGTGGGAAAGAGATTTTAAAAGGACGAAAGGAAATTTGGGGCGGGGGGTCATGGCTCTAGTCACTCTCTTGATCATGGTGATGGTTTACAAGTTCATTCATATGTCAAAATTGATCACATTGCACAATCTAAACATATGCAGTTTATTGTGTGTCAATTGAAACCATTAGAATATTATTATGATAAAATTTCTCCTGAATTAAGGATGGGAAAATGGCCAGTGCAGCTTCTCTCTTCCAGGTACAGCAGCTCTCAAAACGTAGGTTATAAATGGCCACCTACTTTATCTGTTCACAAGGTCACATTTAATATACTCTCTCCAGATCTCTTATAAAAGGAATGTCATTAAATACTCTTTAGCCCTGAATTTGCACACATGTTTATATTTGTGCATTTGTCATTGCATTAGGATTAATGCTTTAGAGATCACATCTTTAATTCATTAACCCCAGGTCCAGATGGCACTGTGTCTAGAGAGAGATTAAATTTTATCATCTGTCTTTAGAAGACTGGACAAATGCTCCTGCTCAGAGGTGCTCTGTACCTCACTGGAAAGAAACATGTTCATCAGGAAGAAACTCACCCTTAGAAAAATATTCTACTTTTTAAAAATAACACAAACACCCAAATTATGGCAGATGTTTTAAATTTCCCGTGCTAATCCCAGAGTAGCAGGGATAGACAGTTCCACGCACTGGCACCGATGCCATCCCCGCTCCAGCTCACTTCTGTTTTTCTCTCTGGGCTTTCTCTAAATGCTAGGAATCCCCTCAGCCAGCAACCAGGCACAGACCAAAATCAAAAGGTATTTAATGTTCATGCAAGTAACTCTCAATTAATAGAGCATGAGTTGACAGAAAATGCTACCTACATTCTGCATTCCTTCAGAGAGAACATTCTAAGGCACATTCTATGTGATGTCTCAGAAGACAAGCCTGAGTCTCAAGGTGTAGTGGTAAACCAGTAATACACTCAGATTGTCTTTGATAACTTCTCTGTTTCCCTCTTTCCAATTCCTCATCTTTGCTTCCAGGAATTAACCTCCCCAATACATTTAAGTACATCTTAGTCCTTGTCTCAAGCTCTAGTTTTCATCATTACCACATTAAAATCTGTACTTTCAGACTCTAAACAGTTCAACATTTTGCTTATGGGTTGGTCTAAATAAGTTGGGCAAAAGCTTTGGTAATAGAGTGGAATATTCTTTCAAATTCTTGATGTCTGAAAAAATTTTCTGATATTATTTTCTTCAACTTTTTAATCCTTCATAAGTAAAATTTTGACATTCTAGTCACAGGTTAAAAAATTTACTTGGGCAAGGAAAATAAGGAACGAATGTCTGTATTTAAAATCAAGACCGATTTTAGAAGAGAAACTCCAACCAAATAGGGCCCTTTGGGCTCATGATATTTGACACTCGATGGCATGGATACACATGAAAACATTAACTGCTTAAAAATCACACTGCAGTGCCCTAAATTGGCATGTTGACAGAATCCTCACTAGTACAACTATATCTTTTTCTACCTGGTATATTAACTATTTATATTGCTCAGAAAACTCCTGCTGTCATCAGATACAACTTAAAAACTAAAATTTAGATGTCAAATGTTAGTTTAATCTATTATTCAGTATAAAAAACATAGCTGTCATAATACATTTATGATGATTATATTTATCCTTGACAGAAATGAGCCCATAGAAGAACATTAAACAGTGTCTAACTACTTCTCTGCATGTCTAAGTGAACTCTTTTATTTGACTGATGAATACATAGTTATCTCCCCAAATTATGAGACTTATTTTCATGAACTATCCATATGAAACTAATAATTTAAATGTAAAACAAACTTTACTCAGGGTATGCTGGATCACTATGGTATTTGATATTTCATTTACATAAAATTCCAAAATTTTTCTTATTTAAAAAGTATCATAAGGAAAATTATATAAGCACAGATGAAGAGAGAAGAACAAAATGAAAAATGTTTGTCATTTGAGCAATGCGGTATATGCTAGTTTTTCTGTTTTCTGACAGGGGAAAATTTGTGACTTGCTGGTTAAGAAGTGAAACTCTATATCCAGTCAAGCTCCAAGTCTAGGTATTCCAGGAATATCTGCCCACAGATGCAAGAGTCTAATCCTGAGACATTAGTTTTGCCTTTCCTGTGTGCCTCCAAAAAAAGCAAAGCATACTGGTTAAGACATAGGGCTTTGGAGTAATACATAGATTCAAATCCAAGCTTGTCTGCTTATTAGCTATAGAACTTTAATTCTCTGAGCTTCATCGTCTTTAGGTCTAAAATAGAATTTGTAATATCTATCTGACAGGAATATTGGGATAATTAAATGAGCTAAGTCTGCAACATGCCTATAAAATGACTGGCAAATAGCAAGTATTCAAAAATTCTTCTGCTGGCGTGAGAGAGTACCATTCTCTAAGTAACTTTCTGTTAAAAAGAAGTCAGCACTTACTGAAGAAAGACAACACATTTCAAACACTTAGCAGTATGACACTTACAATGTCCAACATCTAATAAAAATTTACTAGATATGCAAAGAAGCAGGAAAATGTAACCTATAACAAAGATAAAAAATAATTCATATATATAGGTCTAGACATGATGGAATTAGCAGACAGGATGGTTAAAACACCTATTATAAATATGCTCAAAAATTTAAAGGGAACTATGATTATAATCAAAAGAGAAATTAAGATATTAAAAAGATACAAATGGAACTTCTAGAGCTGAATATTACAATATCTGAAATAAAAATTTCACTAAATAGGCTTAACAGCAAACTGGATGCTGCCGATCAGCTTCAATGAACAAAAAACGTAGCGGTAGAAATTACCAAATTGCAGTTCAGAGGAAAAAAAAAAAACTTTTACAAATTAACGAAGCCAAAGAGACCTTTGTAACATCAAGTGATTCATCATATATGTATTGAAGTTCCAGCAGGAGAGGAGAAAGAGGGAGAAGCATCAAAAATATTGACAGACACACTGACCCAAAATGAAAATTTTCAAATTTGTTGAAAAGTAAAACCCACAGAGCCATGCATGACTCAAAACATCCCAAACAGAATAAACACACAGTAAATGATACCAAAGCACATCATAACCAAATTGCTAAGTCAGTGATAAAGAGCACACAGATGACAGAAAAAACACATTATATCTAAAGGAACAAAGAGAAAATAAGTGTTTACTTCTCTTCATAGCAATGCACTAGAGAAGACAATGAAGCAACCTGCTTATTGTGTTTAAAGAAAAAAAAAACTGTCAGCCTAGAACTGTACAGTCAGGGACAATAGCCTTCAAAAATGAAATGAAAATAAAGACCTTTATAGACCAACAAAGGCTGAAATAATACATCATCAAAGAAATATTAAATAAAGTCTTTAGGCTAAAGGTAAAATGATATTGATAGAAACTCGAATCAATAAAAAAGAATGACAAGAACCATAAAGAGCAAGTATGTGGTTAAATACAAAAGAATAAAATCTAATTGTTCATTTCTTTAAAGATATTTGTTTGAAATGAAAATAATAGCAATGTGCTATGGGATTTATAATATGTATAGAAGCAAAATCTATGAAAACAATTGCACAAAGTACTGAAGAGGTGGAATGATGAATAGTGTTATACTATGGGTCTTATATGTAAAGTAACATACTATTGCATAAAGGTAGACTGCAATAGCTAAAGAAAGACATTGTATATTTTAAACTCTAAAGCAAGAGCTAAGTCGTTTTTTTAAAAATAGCACGTAGCTAATAAACCAACAGACAAAATAAAATGCATTACTAAAAATAAGTATTAATTTAGAGAAAACGGAAAAAGACCAGGGAAAATAACAAATAAGAAAAACAGAAAAAATAGTAAGATGGTAGGTAAAACCCAACACATCTAACTCTTTATCTACAATGATATAGTTATCATTGTAAATCGTCTAAACAATCCAAATAAAAGCAGAGCATGAGAGTACATCCTAGGAATATAAGATTAGTTTATATTTTAAAACCAAACGTTACACATTAGAATAAGAGAAGAAAAAATAAAATCGTCCTATTAAACAATAGATACAGAAAAATTGTTTTACAAAATTTAACACTAATTAATGATAAAAAGTAACTCTAAACAAATTAGGTATAGAAGTAATAGTCCCCCAAGTTCACGATATCAGTATATTCATAAGAAAACACCAGTCAAACCCAAATTCTCAAAGTACTTTACTAGAATTCCCCAAAAGTGTCAGGTCATGAAATATAAGAAAGACTGAGAAACTTTTGGATTAAAGAGAATTAAGGAGATATGATGACTATACACTTGAGATATTCTTAATTGAATCCTAGATGGGGATATTATTAGGAAAACTGGGTAAATCATAATTAAGTCTCTAGTGTAGTTAATAGCATTGTACTGAGGTTAATTTCTTGCTTTTGATAAATGTATCAGGGTTGTAAGATGATAAATTTAGAGTAAGATAAGTGAGGATAGAGTAACACTTTATAAATTCTTGCAACTCTTCTGTAAATGTAAAATTATTTCAAAAATAATTTAGAAGTGTTCAGATTGAAAAAAAAAGATAGGAACTGTCTTTATTCACTGGTGACATGATTGACTCGAAGAAAATTATAAAGAATCTACAAAAAAAGTTACTAGGACCAGTATGTGAATTAAGCAAGTTTGCAGGATCAAGATCAATATATTAAAAGTATTTAATATATACTAGCAATAAACAAACTGTAATTGAAATTTTAAAATACCATTTGCAATAGCGTCAACATGTAAAATAGAAATAAATGGATAAAAATTGTCAAGACCTATACACTGAATACCAGAAAACATTGCTGGAAGAAAATAAGGAAGTCCTAAGTAAATGGAAAGATATATGTTGTTCATGGAGTAGAAGACTTAATATATTAAGATGTCATTTCTCCTCAAATTTCTCTAGATATTCAATGAAATAAGAAACAATTCCAGGAGATTTTTTTTTTATAGGAATTGATGAGCTGATTTTTTTTTTTTTAGATTTTAAATATTTCAATTTTTTTTAATTAATTAATTTTTTATGGTGACATTGGTTAATACAATCTAATAAGTTTCAGCTGTACATTTTAACAGTAAGGTATATATATATATATATTTACACTGTGTGTTCACTTCCTTGGTTAGATTTCTTTCTGTCACCACATATTTGACCCCTTTTTCTCCATCTACCTCCCCCCTCCTCTCCCACCCCCTACCCTCTAGTAACCACTAGTTTACTGTCCATGTCCATGAGTCTCTGTTTGTTTGTCCTATTCATTTGTTTTAGGTTCATATCCCACATATAAGTGACATCATGTGATTTTCAACTTTTTCTGTCTGGCTTATTTTGCTTAGCATGATTATCTCAGGGTCCATACATGTTGTCGCAAATGGCAGTATTGCATCTCTTCTTATAGCTGAGTAATATTCCATCGTATATATGTACCACAGCTTCTTTAGCCAATCACCTATCGTAGGACACCTCGGTTGCTTCCATGTCCTAGTCACTGTGAATAACGCTGCTATGAACATCGGTGTGCAAATATCTTTTAGGATATGGGTTTTCAACTCTTTAGGATAAATACCCAGTAGAAGGATTGCTGTATCATATGGTCGATCAACTGTTAGTTTTTTGAGGAACCTCTATACTGTTCTCCATAGTGGCTGTACCAATTTGCAGTCCCATCAGCAGTGTATGAGGGTTCCTTTTTCTCCACATCCTCTCCAGCATTTGTTGCTACTTGTCCTGTTGATTATAGCTATTCTAACTGGTGTGAGATGGTATCTCATTGTGGTTTTGATTTGCATTTCCCTAATAGCTAGCAATGTTGAGCATCTTTTCATATATATGTTGGGCATTTGTATGTCCTCTAGGGAGAAGTGTCTGCTCAGGTCTCGTCTGACCTTGGGTTGGGTTGGGCCTGGTTAGTACTTGGATGGGAGACAGGTTGATTTTAACATTCATTTGAAAATGCAAAGGATATAGTTAAAACAACTTTGAAAAAAGTAAACAAAGTTGGAAAGTTTGCACTACATGATTTCAAGATGTATAACATAGCTACAAAAATCAAGACAGTATGATATTGGCATAAATTTAGACAAATAGATCAATAGAACAGAATGTGAAGTTCAGAAATAGACTTGCACAGTTATGGTTGATTGATTTTTGCAAAGGTGCAAGGACAATTCAGAGTAGGAAGGATAGGTTCTCCAACAAATGGTGCTTGAACAATTCAATATCCAAAAATACAAAAATAAAAATGTCCATTGCATTCCTGTTATAAAATAAATAAGTCATAGGGATGTAATATAAAGCATGGTGACTATGGTTAATAATATTGTACTGCATATTTGAAAGTTGCTAAGGGAGTAAAAATTCTCATTATAAGAAAAAAATTCTGTTGCTATGTATGATGATGGGTGTTAACTAGACTTATTGTGGTGATTATTTTGCAATATATACAAATACTGAATCATCATGTTGTACATTTGAAACCAATAGAACGTTGTATGTCATTTAGTTATATTACATGCCAGTGAGTCAATTCCAACTCTTGTTGCACCTACGAATTAATTATATCCACAGTGTCCTGTCCTCAACAGCCCCGTGCAGCTCCTGTAGACTCATGCCTATTGCTTCTTTTATGGAGTTAATCCATTTCATATTTGGTCTTTCTTTTTTCCTACTGCCTTCAATTTTCCCCAGAATTACTGTCTTTTCCAAAGAACTCTGCTTTCTCATGATGTGCCCAAATAAGACAGGTTCAGTTTTATCATTTTTGCTTCCAGGAATGTTTCAGGCTTAATTTGCTCTAGGACCAGCTTGTTTATCTTTCTGGCAGTCTGGGGTATCTATAGAGCTCTCCACCCAACAGCATATTTTAAATGAATCAGTTTTTTTTTTTCTCTTTTACCTATCAGTCTTCTTCACTGTCTAATTATACCTCAATAAAATAACTCAATAAAAAATTAATATCTAAAAATATAAAAATAAACCTATATTTATACATTAAAACAAACATACACAAAAATAACTCAGATAGATGATAGATTAAATGTAAAATCAAACACATAGACTTTTTAAAAGAAGCCCTGGAAAAAAATCTTTTGTGCTTTAGGTTAGGCAAATAACTCTTATATGTCCCCAAATCACAGTCTATAAAGGAAATAATTTATAGAGTTGACTTTATGAAAATTAAGACATTCTTAAAAGACATATATTTGCAAATCACATATCTATTAAAGGACTTTAAACCAGAATATAAAAAGAACTCTCAAAACTAAATAATAAGAAAACAAAACCCAGTCAAAAAAATGGACAAAAAATTTACATACATATATATGGCAAATTAGTACCCCAAAAAAGTGTTCACTATCATTAGCTTTTAGAGATACAGCGCTAATACCTATTAGAATGTCTAAAATTAAAAAGACTTAATGATACTAAGTGTCAATAAAAGTGTGGAGCAACTGGCACATTCACACACTCCTGATAGGAATATAAAATGGTGCAACAAACTTGAAAAATAGTTTGGCAATTTCTTAAAACGTTAAGAATACGCCCATCATATGACTCAGCCATTTCTCTCCTAGAACTTACTCAAGGGAATTGATGACATATGTTCACATAAAGACATGTACGCAAATGTGCATAGCAGCTTTATTTGTAACAGTAAAAAGAAAAATAAAAACAGCCTCAATGTCCATCAACAGCTGAAAAGAAAAACATTGTGTTGTACAAATAGAATGGACATTACTCAGCAAGAAAAGAAACAAAGTATTACCTACATGTAAAAAAATAAATCTCAGAATAATTATGCTGAGTGAAAGAAGCCAGACTATAATCATAATAGAGTATATGATTCTATTTATCTAATATTCTGGAAAATACAAACTAATCCATAGTGATGAAAAATTATATCAGTGGTTGTCTGCAGATAGGGGGTGAGTTGGTGGGAGTAGCAGAAGGGAAGAATTGCAAAAGAAGCTTTTTTGTGTGAAGGTATGTTTGTTCATTATATTTGTTGGAGTGATGATTTCTGGGTGTACATGTATGTCAAACATCAAATTGTCTACTAGTTAAGTTTTGAGAGAGTCAAAAGTTACATGTGGATTTTCAACTGTGCTGAGGTTGGTACCCCTTAACCCCCTTGTTGTCAAAGGCTCAACTGTACTTTAAATGTTTTCAGTTAGTATTTGTCAAATATACCTGTAAGAAGCTATAAAACTTATACATAAAAATATTAGCATAGTGACATAGATAACTGTTAAAATGTCTGATTTGGTGGTACTTATAGATCTTTCTCAAATTATATGCATACTACCTAAAACCATGCACATTCCAGAAATGGGTGGATGCCATTTGTATCATCCAAAAAAACATGTACTTCAATAGCAAAACCCAGCAAATAAAATCAAGAAAAAAAAAAAAGACTTTTGTAATTTACAAAAAAAAAAGGCAAGATACTTGAGCTCAACTGTAGTATTGCATTCCCATAGTGGGAAATAAAAAAGAAGTATATAAATTGCAAACAAAATGACACTAGACAGATTTATGTTCTTTATGGCTTCACCATTAACCCTGTAGTCAGAACAAAGTAGTCTGAAAAAATTAAAACCAAACCCTCCAAACTCTTAGCTCTGACTGTGCTCTTGAGTTTTCAGAATATTACATTTGGGTCTGCTGACTATGATCCTTTTCCTTATCCAAGTAAAAGACATTAAGTACCTATTTGTGTGGAATCAACACTGAGCAGAAAGCATGTTGAGCACTGTACACAATTATCTGCATTCTCTAGGGATTAGCTATTTCTGAGAGCATGTATGAAGTCAAAATTGACTAGTCTTCTAAGAAAAACTTTTGGCACTGGATATGTGGCAACAACTTAACTTTTCCTTAGCTCCATTAGGTTAGTGGTGGGGAGGGGGGGCGCGGCGGGCGTGAGGCATCAATTTGATACAGATGTACTGGCCTTCCAGAGAGTGATGTTTATATACACATTTAGAAACCCTGCCTTTGTTTTAAATTTTCTTTAACTTTTTTTTTTTTTTTTGCTCAGGCTTTTAGCTAGATGGCCAAATAGATTTTCCAATCAGCTTTGCATTTTCTATGTATATTGTGAGTAGTAGCTGGTAAACCTGGGACAAACCCAAAGGATTTTTTGGAAATCTGTAGACTAGAGATGAAGCACTTAGATGGTTAGGACAATGACTCTCTGGTGCCTGGCACATTTCCTGGTACTTAGTGAACACTCCATGATTGAATACATGAATGAATGGATGGATGAATGAATGAATGATAGAAATAAGAAGATGCTAGATTGGCACTATATAGAACCAAAGGAAGTGAATGTGGTGGAGCTCTTTATCCAAGCCATGGTGCGGCCTGATGAATCTACTGTGTCATGCAACAGATTTCCTTGACCGATGTCCGGGATTCTTGTGACTTCACCCCCACCTCAGGTTTAGGGACTCTCTGCAACAATAATGAATTGTCAGGTTGGCATCTTGGAGCCTAGTTTGCTATCTGAGTCACTCCTTTCAACTGAAACATTCCTTCTCCAGATGAAACAACCAATCTACCACTGTACTCCCTGGGACACAGCATCCCCTCCACTCTGTGGGCTCCCTTGATTTTCACTCCCATAGACAACCTTCTTTCCAAGTTTTGACTGGAACCCTCACTATTGCTTATGAACAGTTTTTCTAATGTTTTTAGGCCTCACTCTCTTCCAAAAACAACTGAAGTTAGCGCACAATAATGCATAAAATACCACAAGAGAATATAAATTAGAAAAAGGTGAGGGGAAATCTAGGAAAGTATCACAAAATGCAGCTAGCAGTGATATTAAAATTCATACAACATTTTAATTCTAAGTTTTCTTACCACCACAAGGGATGACATCTTCAAATATGAACCCACTACTGGGATTCTCAGTCTTCCTGTCTCCTAGATACTGATGTTTGTTCTCTAGGGCACGAGGTCTCTTGCCCATCCACACAGGAGCCTCCTTCAAATTAAAAGGAACACATATTCAAAGAGCTTAACCACTTTCCTGCCACCTGAAATCAAAAAGGTCGTTGTTCTCTCTTCCTTTCCCAGTCCAAGAAACAGACTCAGAGAGGTGCCAGGGAAATACACAGACTTAGTGCTCTCTTTGTATTTTCAAAGGCCTCTACCTCTGACAAAGCAGTAAGCTGAAGCCCTTTGTCATTTGAAAAGAATTAAGCTGAAATATATAAATGGGTTTGCTCTTATTCAAACATATGCAGGCGCTTTTACCTCCCTGCCTCCCCACCAACCTTCTCCCCATTTATTTCTGTGGTGACAATTTCCAGAGCTTTTCTCTTTGATTCTTTTATAATGAAATTCACTAAGGGGAGAACAGAGAGATTTTCAAGGGGAATTATAAGCTTGACAGACTATGGCCATTTTAACTATTTTAATTAAATTCTCGATGCTTCAAGAGAACATAGCACACATCAGCAACAATGACAAAGAAACAAGACAGGGGCCTCGGCTTTACTACCAGCAAAGCAGATAAAATGAAGTAATACCATTCTGTCCAGTATAAATCTTCCTTCTTTTATCTCTCATGCTGGACTCATAATGGACATGTCCTGGGTGTTTTTGTTGTTGTCACTGTTGTTGTGTAGCCTGCAACAAAGCTGTGCAAGAAGCAGACTCTTCTATTCTTGTCTTTGTGATGTGAGGTCTTTGCAGGCTGAAATGCTGTCTCAAGCTTTTGTGTGTGTGTGGTTGTTAGAAAAGATAACTGCATTTAGTGACACATAGAAATCTTACCTTGCAGGCCGAGCTGAAAGCTTCCTGGGTACGTTTTCTTTCCACTGCACAATCAGCTCGTGGACTCCAGTGACCCAGGAGTACTCTGCAGTGACCTGCAGTGACCGAGGAGCTACCCTTTGACATTTAAACTTAACCATTATTCTGCTCAAGTATCAGTTATTTTTTAAATTAAGTTTATTGGGGGTAACATTGATTAATACAATTATATAATTTTCAGGTGTACATTATAATTTGACATCTGTATATTCTATTGTGTGTTTACCACCCAAAGTCCAATATCAGTTATTAAAACTATATTCAGTCTTCGAAGTTTAAAGAAAAAAGAAAAGTGACTTTTATTCTGAATGATTTGTTTAAAAGCACGCAAGCCATCTGAGGGATTTTGAGACATAGAAAGGTGTTTCTTTAATAATAAGCCTCGGTTTTCTTAATAATTCTCTACAATAGTAGTAAGGCCAATACCACATAACACTGGTATGAGAATTAAAAGAGAAAATAAGTGAAAAGTGCTATGCACAGTGTCTGATGAATAGTAAGCATTAGTTTAGGAATGTTTATTAGTAGCATTTTTTTGGTCATTTTAATGGCCATATATTGAGCACATATTCTGTCATGCACTGTAAAAATAGTTTTTTCGTACAATTATCTTTTATCTTCACAAGAACCCTGAAAAATGCATTCTACCAAATTTGCCTTTTTCTGATAGAGCAATATACTTTTTGTAGGAAATTTTAAAAATGAAGAAAGTATACATAAAAAATAGAAATTATCTATTATTCCACCATCCAGAATTAATCTCAATTCATCTTCTCACCACTCTTACACTCTTAGAATGTTTTAACCCAATTATTGCCCTTATGTATACAATATATATATACTTTATAAAACTGGACTCATATTACAAATAAATATGACTTTCTGCATTCATTTAATTCTATAGAATGAGCTTTCCCCAGAACATTCAATATTTTTGAATAACATTGACTACTGTATATACCATCAAAAGGATGCACAATAATTTTTTTAAGATTCTGCAAAGTAGCTATTATTGTCCTCAGTTTATAGCTGGGGAAGTTGAAGCTAAGAAAGCTGAGTGATGCCCTAAGGTAGGACGGTATATGGAGAGCAGACCAGGATTTGAAGCCAAGTCTGTCTAGCTACAAAGCAGATAGATACTCAGTGCTCCTCTCTTATGCCCTTGGTCCACACTGTAGGTCACCCGAATGTTCCTATCCATGCTTGTGGTTTCTTGCAACTCTACCTGAAGGTACTTTCTAGCCAGAGGGAGTGCATTTAGTTCTTCAGAGGAGGAAAATATTTGTCTCTATCCCTTTTATGGTCTCTCCCAGATCCCTTGTAACAAAAGACAGATTAACCAAGAGAAAAACAAGTTCATTTACATGTGTCTCACCCATGTAACATATGGAAGTACCCAGAAATGAATAACTCAAAGAAGTGGCTTAGAACTTTGGATTATATAGTATGTTCAACAAAGAACAGTAAATTTGTAAAAAAAATGACCAAAGGGAAGTGGTTTTTGGCTTTCAAGGGTGGTAAACTGAGAAGGTAAATATATGGGAAGGGACTACTGGAGTAAGGTTTGTTTGTAGGTTCTTCTGGTACCCTCTCCAGTTAAAAGAGCTTATATCCTGCCTTTGGGTAGAAAAGGCAGTGGGTAGAGAGGGCTTTTCTTGTTTTTGCTGCTTAGTAATTGCCTTCAGCTCAAAATCATTTGTGTGTCAAAGAAGTGTATTTTGTGGTGACATGTTCTGGTTCCCTTTAGCTCCTACATGTCACAGCATGGATGTGTCAGGAGATAAGGTCCCAGGTGTAACCCTCCCGGGTGGGGTAGGAGTTCATGACCAAGTATCTGTGCTTCCTTATCCCTGGTGGACAATTCTGAGGGGTGCTGTATAGGGTTCTTCAGAGTGTTGCAGGATTCTCGAATGGAGAGACGGGACACCGAGGCTGTAAGCAGGAAGCAGCACTTATCGATGCTGGCACCGGCTCAGCAGATTCTTATCCAAAGGCTGAGCCCCAATTGTAACATAACGGGCAGTTTTATACAGTCTTGTCATCCCTACACAGCTACAGGTATAAGGAAGAACATTAATTGGTTGGCAAACTATGAAACAATTGATATTAGGTTAGAGAGTCTTTGAGGTGGGGAAGGTAGCTATGAGAAAACTGATGTTAGTTGGAGAGTCCTTGAGGTGGGGGAAGGGCAGTCAGGAACAAACTGATTCCAGCAGAAATGGCCAGGCAGGGTCAGGCTGCTACAAGAGGATCCCATGAGACCGAGCCTCCAGTGCCCACAGTGGTACACTAGTCATTCGTGCGTCCTTCCTCCCTATCTCCCTTACCCACTCCCTCACAGCACTTTCCAAATAAACGACATGAGCAAAATCTCTTCCCTTAATGCCTTGTTTGGGTACTCAAACTAAGACAATCTCAGACATACTCACATTCTGCAACCCTAGGAGGTGCTTGGCTTCTTCCCACCAAATGCTCTTGTGTCTGCCTTACTGTTACGCTGATAGGGGAGTCTCTTCATGGCAAGCATAACATTTACAACAGTGATAACTTTCATGATGTACGCTAAATGGCTTTGAAAGTTCCTTCATACGTTATTACATTTTGTAGTTTTAGTCCTCATAGGAAACCTATTAGACAAGCAAGTCAGTTCTCATTAGGCCCATCTTATAGATGAAGTAAAATTGGCCCAGATAGGTTAGTTATATTACTCAGAGTCTCAAAGAGAGATAATAATTACTTTGTACAATTTCTGTTGGATCCCATTACATACAGATTCTCTGCAAAGTACCCCTGGACGTCTCCATATTTCATAGTCTAGAATAAAAAGGAGCTGGGATTGATTGGTAATTGGAGAGAAAAAAAAAAGTTAATTAAAAGTAAATAAGATGGTTAAAATCTTTCATACTAGTAAGTTTCAATGTTTTTTTCCCCATAAATTCAATGGATTAGTAATGCAGCTTAAATAACAATGAGTTTAACCTTATCTGCTAAAAAAAAAAAGAATAAATAAAATATGAAAACTGAAAGGTCACAGTTTTAAAAGGCAATTGTATCTCCCCCTTTTTAGATACATTTTGTTTCTGCCTGACAAAATGTTCTGTTAGAGCTGATAGGTCAACACAAAGAAATATGTATGTGGGGGCCCAGGGCAGGCTGCCCCAAGATATCTCACAATGGCATGTTGATTATTTGGAATTAAAATCACTTGAGAAGCAGCGGAAGTAGGAGGAGCTCTCTGGCTCCCCTCTAGCTCTCGAAATGCAGGAAATAAATCTTGTGTTAGGGACCCTCCCTGTTCTGGAGGGCTGAGAGACAACCTTGTCATAGGAGTTAAAAGTCCAAAAGCCTATACAAACAACCTTGTAATGTTTCTACTAATTTACTACCTAAGCCCAAACCTTCCTTACATTCCTTTCTCATAAGTACTAACTTTCTTTGTCCTGTCAATTTCTCACTAATTTATTGTTTCTTTGTTGAAAAAGTATTAAAAGGTGCCTGGTTCAATCATTTCTTTGAGCTTCATTTTATGATCTGAGCATCATATTATGATTCTCCTGTGCTCACATATTGAATTATTGTCTCTCCTGTTAATCTAGTCTTGTGTCAATCTTATCATTTTATTACTAGTCCAGATGTAAGAACTAAAGAAGAATGGAGTTGGCGGGGGGGAGGGGTGAAATTCTCCCCCTTCCTGACATGTGCAAAAGGAATTTCCTTCTGTGTGGAAGATTTTGAATTGATAGTATAAGATGGAGTTGCTTTGGGCAAGTCTAAATAAAACTACATAGGAGGTATTTATACACATAAATAACTACATGGGCTAATGTCTCACATGTGCAGAGCTCACTGATGACCTCTTCTTCTCTTGAGGCTGTTGCCCAGACTCCGTGCTGCTCTCTGCTTTTTTTCCTTAGGTTCTCAATCTTAGAGAATCTACCATTCTCATCATGTCAATTACCCTCTGTGGATCTTTTCTCAATCTAAAGCACAGGGGCCTCTCTTTATTCTGACTCCAACGTCATAT
Organism: Pteropus medius; assembly: GCF_902729225.1. Lineage (NCBI taxonomy): Eukaryota > Metazoa > Chordata > Mammalia > Chiroptera > Pteropodidae > Pteropus > Pteropus medius. The sequence goes on along the minus strand of NW_024349802.1, from coordinate 24,779,420 downwards.
CTTCAACTACCAACTGGGGATTTTTATTTAGATGTCCTAGAATGGTGTCAAACTCAAACGTTTGTGTCCCTTCCCAACATCATTGCTTAAGTCTAAGAATAAAAAAGATACTCTCATTTATCCCAGGAATCTTGCATCTTCTTTGACTCATTCTTCTTTGTTCTCCATAATCAAAACCTAATGCTAATCATTTTTCTCATCAAAAATGAAATCCCATCAACACAAAGTCATGTAATTACATCTATTTGAGTTACCAGAACAGCTTCCCTCAGTTCACCCCCAGAACAGCCCACCCCCTCTCTCTGCGTATACTGCTGTTCAAAGCACCATCAGGGCCTTCCTTAGCACCAAATCCCCAGCGACTCCCATTACCAGGTGTAATTTCCTCCTGATTTTCAAGACTCTTCCTGACATGTCCCAGTTTTGGTCCAACTCTGTTCTTTTTTATTCTGCTAATTGTGCTTTCTATTTTGGTCAGTGTTTAAAGTCCCAGAGATTATTGGTCTTTCAACTCATAATTTTTTCCATGGGTTTACACAAGTGCACAAAACAGATGCTCTCTGAAGGCAGAGTTTAGTTCCCATACTCTGTTCACCAAAATGCCTGGTATAGCATTAAACATAGTAGAAGATCAACAACAATTTTTCATTGACTCATTAAGTTTAAAGGCTAAAACCTCATTTTTGAGAGTAGAGAGTAAATATTGCAGGTGCCAATAAACAAGTCCATTATACCAATATCCTAAAACTAGACTTTTTTAATTTATATAAATTACGTTTACTGACTTTTTCTTTGTGCTTTGGCTCTTTTAACTGTTGTAGCTGATGCATTGCTTCAGGGCTTGCAGGCTGAGAGAGATCCTTAGCGCCCACTCTCCAGGGAGAAATACATTGTTGCTCAAGTCAGGGCCGTGGCAGCCAGAGGTCACAAAGTCCAAGCCACATTGAGTTGACGCAGGATCTAGTGGGGTAGCTTCCTGCTCTCCACTCATACTGCAGTAGGTTTCATTGAATGCTGCTGGTGGAAATTTGAAGGAGAGAAACTATGTTTTCTCCAAGGAGAAGGGGTAGGGGGACTTGCCCCCCAGTCCCTTCTCACCAAACCAAAATCTCGTTCTTCCTCAATCAAGTTCTCTTCTCCTGACTATAGAAGAAAGGGAAAATTCATATTGTGCCTGGAAAGAAGAAAACAAATTAAATGCTGCATCAGGGCTCATTTTACAAGTTAAACCCCTTATGGATGAGTCAAGTGTTAACTTGAATTTGACCACTTAGAAGCAAGTTCTGAACAGTAGAGAGAGATGAGTTTGATTTCCAAGTGAGTAGTTCCCAATCCCAGCTCTTCATCAGGGTCAGGGAGGTGAAAGGTTACTTTCAAAAATACCATTCATCGGCCTACAGATAACGATTTGGTAGTTCAGGAGTGGGACTCAGGCATGTGCATTTTTTAAAAGGTCCCCAGGGAATTCTGATTAGCATTTGACATTGGAAACCATTATTTTAGATGTAGCAGCATGGGTTACATGTACATTTAAGTTCCCTTCTGTCTTAAAAGTCTGTGATTTGCCCAAATAAACCAAGTAGTATGCTAAAAATGATACTTCCGGGCTAGAAAAACATGGCTTGGTGGAGGAAAAATATGTTCTATAGACCATATTAGTAATTTTGATTCTTCCTCATAGCAGACCGTAATACAGCTATATGCTTAAGCTACCATCCTTCCAAATGTTAAAGGAAACAGACCTGTTGGCTGACATTGACCTTGTGGATTCTAAATGGCTACAATTTGCAACACCTATTGACCTCCCATTTCAGAGCTAAGAAGTATTTTAAACCTAATGAGAATTGTCCTCTTGAATCTTTTCAAGTAGGAAAGGTTCGAAATCAGATCAACAAGTGGGAAAGGTGCAAGCAGGAAATTTGTCAACAAGAACAAATTCAATGCCCGTCTGCTTTCTCGAAATAGTGAATTCCATGGGTTCCCTTTCATTCTTGGAATGTTTATCACTTTCTTCTGTGTTCTTTTTCATTTTCAGATAATATCTTTGAATTTCCAAATCAAATGTCAGATTACATCACTAGTCCACCCACTAACAAAGTTACTATATGGAAACATTTTGATCTTCCACAGAAAGCCTTCATGCGCTTTTTGCCACTACCTTTAGTGTGTTTTGAATTTAAAACATAACCAAATGAGAAGTTTTCACTTTGAAATAGACGTGATCATTCTTAGAAATAGGAGAAGGTGTTATTTTAGCACTGAGTTGACCCTGTGGCTGAATTAAAAAGAACACTGCCAGTGACACTCTTGGGAGTGTCTTTTATAGACCACTCTACCGAATCAATGGCACTTTAGTGACTTGTGCCTGTTGATTTAAGGTAGCCTCACAGGAAGGAAAAGATGTATTTTCCACTTAAAAATAAAGCCCCAATGATCTGAAGGTCCTGCACATAAGATATTCATTGTTTTGGATTAATTTGTTGCTGAATGTTAGACGGTTAACCTGTTCATAGTCATTTACACCATAGTGTGAGCTAGTTGTTAGTCACTTTCTCGCTATTTTCATTTGGATCCCGGAGAATAAGGTGGATACTTCATTTACAGGATACACCAAACTGATGTGATGACCCCCGGCCCCTCAGAGAAAAGTGCAGAAATTCCACGTAGCAATTACAGATGTCATCTGAGCAGTGAAGTTGGACAGCCTGGGGTCAAGGAAATTGTTCCTCTAACAGCACTAAGAAATTATCTGAGATGCAAATGCATACACTTAGCCTCTTAAGTTTCTCTACCCTACGTAGCCATCAACTGGAAAACAAACAAACAAACAAACAAACTGAGCAGCTCCTGGAATCTACTCTGAGATTTGTGAATTCTCTGGGTAAATTGAAGGTCCTTTTCCCTCTATGCTTGATTTTCCTTTTAACCAGATCCTAACTGTACAATAGTAGCGAAGTAGCAATGGTGAGATACAAAGTGATTTGTCTTCAGCCTGCCCCCTACCTTGAGATAGTCCTAGGCAGGATGATGGGTTCGGGGTATGAACTCTTCCCCAGGTCTGACTGGAGGGATTCTGAGGTCTGAACACCCTGAAAATCAGCAAGAAAAGTCTGGGAGCCTGGGAAAAGATGACCAGACAAGTTCGGAACAGAGAAGTCAGAACATCACCTGCAGAATTTTCTCTCTCACTGTGACATTATTATTTTCCCCTCTCATCCGAGTTCATTCCTGGAGGTAATCATAGGTTTTTTTATCTTTGCATAGTCAATCACCAAACACAATCCATGTTCCCTGAATATTCCACCAAAAGCTTCTTTCCTCCCCAGCCATACAACACTTCTCAATCAAACCTCCATCACCTTTCACCAAGGCTATGGCAGTTTCTGTCTACTTGATGTCCTGGTCATCAGTCATAATTTCTGTAAATCCACATCTCACAATGTAGCCAGAAAGATGTTCTAAAAGGGTAAATTTCCTTCCCTAAAACCCGTTGAAGATGTTCCCATCACCCTAATTGAGGGCTTCTCTAATTGTAAAATCCTTGCCACTGGCAGCCCTGAGGGTACTTTTGGAGACTCATGGTGACAATGTTACCTCACGCCGATCCCACAGCAGCAAGCCCTCTCCCTTCCCAGCTGTCTCCATCCTTCTAAATGAAAAGTTTGCCATATGTGCTTGGTGGCTTTCATATTCCTCAAAAACCTACTTATTTCCCTTTTTAGATGAGGGACAGTAGGCTCAGAGCCTTTGCAAGCAAACATATCTAGCAAGAGATTACTAAGTTTTTTCTTCCTTTACTTATTTCGCTATCATATTTATGGCAAATGATATGGGTTATTACATACGATAGCAACAGAATTTTCTAATAAAGTAAGTTTATTTAAGTCAAAATAAGTTAAATTAATTTATAGAAAATAGTAAATAAGAGGTTAAATAGGAGAAACTGCATTATTCAGATCTGGCAAATAATTGTGAAGATGATGCCAACTGAAGTTTAGAAAACACTGACCTGATGGATATGATTCGTGCTAAGTAAAATGCCACTCATGACCTCCAGTAACAGTTCTACCCCCGTCTCCAGCCATGTTGATGACCACCTCATCTTCCCCTCACTGTGTCTTGTCACCTTGTTCAGTGCCTGAAGACCTGCCCTCCTGTCAATATCTGGGCCCCCCTCTCAACTGAGTGTTCTGGCCGCTCCTCTAATGGCAATGAGTTCTGCATTCTCTGAGTCTCAGCTCATTTTCTGCTTCTGCAAGTAGTTCTGCCATGCTCTCTCTCTTCTCCTGTCCACTGGGATAGCTGGCCTTTCTAGAGTCATTTATTCTTCCTCTATATGCCACACCCCCTCCTCCTGCCCAGTTTCCATGGACAAGCAGTCTGGTAGGGCTGAGACCCTCATGTAAAAAAATTATCTGATTGCAACATAGTGTGGTAATCGCAATGCTAACAGTAGTTAATATTTATTGAGTGCATATTATGTGCCAGGTACTCACTTTATATACAGTATCTTAAGTATTCTTCACAATAGTATGACCAAGGAGGTATTATTAAGAACACCATTTTACAGGTGGGAAAACTGAGGCATACAGAGGTTAAATAACTTTTTTCAAGGACACAGAAGTACAAACAGTAACTAACCATTCCAGGAAGTCAGTGGAGAGGAAGACTTTTTGGATCTGTGCTGTTGTTTCAAGGCAATTTAAATGTAAATGCACCTGTGAGATGTAACCATTTTTCACATTTGCTAGGATACAGAGGGACATGAAGGTAATCAGAGCCCTTGTCTGAGGCAGAAAGCATCAGTGCCCAAAACCCTGCTCCCTCCTGTCCCATCCCTGAAAGCAACTGTTATACTTATGAGAGTACTAGCAGATCAGAGCATAGAATAGTCTGTGAGAATTGCAACTGGACACTTAGGGGTCATGATTGTAGAAGCAGATTATATTTCTCTCAGATTCTAAAATGATTTTCTTATCATGCAGTCTAAATGCTCACTGCTTTAAAATTGCATGTGTTTCCATGCATATCTCATTTCTGCTCACATCCATCCTATGAAGTATGCTTTCCTGCTTCTATTTTACAATTAAGAAAACTGAGGCTCAGGAAAGGTAAGCACTTTGTCCAACATCACGGACCTGCTTAATATAAGAGCTGAATGGTTGGTTACAAAATCAATTGATGCTTTATTTTTTAAAATGATATCATATATTATTTTGGATTCATATTATCTCTGAAAATGACATGCCAGCTGGCTGGGGATGATTTCTAGTCTAGGATAGTGTGAGAGAAGAGTAGAATCATTAAAAACCTTAAACCTGTTGATTTCTATCAACTACAATTCAAGAAAACATTGGCTCTCTGTGAAATGGTTGTGTGCAGACTGGCATCACTGTGGGACATCATCAGTGCTGCCCACAGGAGGTGAAGGGATTCTTCCTTTCTGCATAGGCAGACACCCTCTCTGCTTTTTGATATATTAGGTTCAGGTCTGAGGTTCAGCTCCTTAGTGGTTTCTCTTCTACTGCTCATTTCCCATCAAGTCTCATCCAGACATCTGGGCTACTTGCAGTGTCTAGAGTCCTGGCAGCTGGGCTCTGTGCCATTGTCTTCAGACAGTGATGCAGAAACAGCATCAGTAATGGGCAAAAGGCTGAGGGGATAGAATGTTGCCTGTATGTAGTGCATCATCTGACATGGAGCCACTCCCTCCATTCTTCCTGCACCCCACCCCAAGATGGTCTTGAGTTCCCATCAGCTTGGGAGAACAAATGACCCTCCTTGAACTTGACCTTGTCCAGCCATATCTCCCAGCACATCCTCATGCTTTAGCCACACCAGGCTCCTCCTCTTTCCCCTGGTAGGTTCATGACTCTCATATGTTCTCATAAGTTTTAGCATTTCTTGGTTAAGGATGTTGTACTCTATCTTTTCCACATTTAAACCCTGCCTATTCTTAATCTGTAACTCAAATATCACCTCTCTGAGGAAGTCTTCACCATTTCTCTTCCTATCTCTTCTCTGAAACTCCATAACTCCTTAGTTCTGATACCATATATCACAGAAATTACAAGCACTTGCTTTAGAGTCATATAGATCTGGGCTCAAAATCCAATTCTTCCAATTACTAAAAATAACATTGAGAAGGTTATTAATTGATCTAATTATCTCCTCACCCATCCTATATGAGAATGGTCATAACAGCTTCCTCATTTAGCTAGTTCGGAACTATATAACATGGAACAACACATACATAGCATGGTATCGCAATGTCAAAAAACACTGTAAGATTTAATTTTATTTCTTTTGCTACAAATGAGATTTCTCACCTGATACTTTGTAGAGCCTTTACTTGGATACATGTCATATACTGATTGCAACCTCAGATTCCTCAGTGGGTTCAGTCTTTGGGCCACCCAAAGGGAGAGAGTGGGAAAAGGGAGAAATAATAAGGAAATGGAGAGTGAAGTCAGCATAGGTTTTTATTTGCCATCATCTTCTCAGCAGAAGGCTGCTGTAGACACAGCAAAGTGCTCCTACTCCTCTAGGCTGTGGTCATATAGGCAAGCGCCTCCACGAATTAGTACAACAGCTTCCTCTTTATGGCCTCTAATGTAGTGAAGAATCTGAGATGCCTGGCTCTTGTCCCTGATACCTGCCAAAGAGTTTGCAATTCTGGCTTTTCCCCATGGGCAGCCACAAAAATTCCTTACCTTATCTCTTGGAACCCTCTCAAAATTGTTTCTTGGGCTTTCCCTTTCAGGGCCTCTAATTTTAATTCCTAAGAACCAAGATTGTAACTGGGAGACATTCTGGTGGAATATTTTATTGTTTCTCCCTCTCTGACTCTCTCTCTTTCTGTTTCTCTGTCTCTCTCTTTCTCTGTCTGTCTCTCTGTCTCTTTTTCTCTCCCTGCTTTTCTCAGTGTGTGTGTGTGTTTGTGTGTGTGTGTGTGTGTGTGTGTGTGTGTGTGTGTGTGTGCATAGATAGAAATAATTAATACTTAACTAGCACTTATTTGTGCTGGATATTCTTTTGATCACTTTGCAGACATTAACTCATTTAGGTCTCATAATGATCATAGGAAGTAATCTCTATTATTATTCTCATTTTATGGATGAGGAAACTGAGACATCAAGAGGCTTGCTTACCAAAGGTTGCGCAGCTAATAAGTAGCAGAGCTGGGATTCAAACCAGAGCCCAGGAAAATAATCTCTAAGCCACATCCCTCAATGGACAGACAGACAGATGGAAAGTCAATTATATTGATGTGAATCTAAAGATTGATTTAAATTTTCTCTGAGACTCAGCTGTAGTTCGCTTCCCCTTAGAAACTTCTCTAGCACCTGCTCATCCTCTCCCCCCAAGTGCATTGTGCCCCCTTCTTTCTTCTTTTATCATTCTCAATCCTGACCCTTCCACTAGACTGTGGGCTCTGGGAAACAGACAACTTATTTTATTTATCTTTGCCACACTAGTGTCTACCACAATGCCTGACACAGAAAAATTCAGTGAATGAATGAATAAATAAGTGATTGAGGCTATGTCTGTTTATTAAATCTATGGGAATCAATCAATAATATTCCACTTCTTGAAAGCAGACCTTAGGCTTTATATATTTTTATATGCCTTCAAATGCTTATTACCCATAGCAGAACAAAGGCTACCTAAATGCTAACTGAAGGAGCAAATGAATAAACAATGCTTTTCTGGAACCAATAAAGTCTGCTCCTGCCCCTCGTCTGCTCTGTCTCTTTCATCTAATGCTTTAGCCCTGACAGGCTTCATCTGTATAACTTATTCATATATAAAAATGAAGATGACACTCCACTATCTTAGAAATACTCTTGATTCCAACTGCTATTTTTAAAAGGGACAAGTGCCATTGTGGTTATAGATTTATGAGAGGAAGAGTGGGCATTTGTCATTTGTTGGTGCTATGGAATAATTCCAACGTTTATGGTTCATTTCTTTCTTTCTCTCCCCATCAGGTTTTCTTAGTTCCCAAGCAAGATTATGTACTTCCATGATATAAGAAAAACAGTACTAAATCTGATGGGGACTCTGTGTCTAGGGAATCTGAGGCAATGTGAAGAATACAAAAATAACTAATTGATATAGCCCTTCTCTTTGACCCTTTTTCTTGGTCTTCTATTAAGAAAAAACATGCCTAGATAAGCCATCCTCTATATTCTTCATATTGATATGTAGCTGGTAGGGAAACCTCAAGCAAAGGGGTCCACTGGGTCCTTTACAAGGGATAACCTCAACTCTTGTAGGCAATTATGTACAACCTCCAAAGTGACCGGTGAGAGTCTCTGCCTCCTGGAAGTCACACACTTGTACAGTGCCCTCCACATTCTCTGTGACCAATAGCATTTATGACAAAAATGATGACATGTCACTTCTGAAATTAGGTTAAATACCTCCTAGAACTTTTATCATGGTCTCTCTCTCTCTCTCTCTCTCTCTCTCTCTCTCTCTCTCTCTCTCTCTCTCTCTCTCATCATTCACTCTAGAGAATCCAGCTGTCATATTGTATACAGCCCTGTGGGCCGGCCTACATGGTGAGGAACTAAAGTTTCCTGCTAACATTTATGTAAGTGAGTTTGGATCTCTAATTCAGTGGAGAATTGGGATGACCACAGACCCAGGCAATATCTTGACTGCAACTTCAAAAGAAACCCTCAACTAGAAATTCCATCTAAGATGCTCATCTAAGATGCTCCCTGATTCATGGCCCTCCGAAGCTGAGCGAGGTCATCAAAGTTTATTTTAAACTGCTAAGATTTGGGGCAATTTCTTATGCAGAGATAGGTAAGTAATGTAGCTTTATAGTTAGATTGGGGAGTCGAAATCAAACAGGCTGAGTCAGCATTGCCACTTTTTTGCAGTCTGACCTCTGTGAATTACTTTACCTTTCTGAGCCCCAGCTTTCTCATCTATAAATATCAACTTCATCTCAGCAGTCCTGCCTTATAGAGGCATGATTAAATGGTAAAAAATGCATGTGGCACATTTAATACTAGGATTACCCAGTATTAGTGATATTTCAGTGTTCATTAATCTTTAATTACCTTTAAGAAACACCAAATATAAATCTAATTTTTAAAGAAACATCTCTCTTATCTATGTTTAGTATACAGTTAGTTTCTCATGAAAGCAGTTAGAGAAAACATATTTACTAGTAACCATACAATGAGCAGTAGAGATGGGAGGGGTGGGAAGCAGATAAAAATGTTGGATGTCTGGTGGTCCAGAGGGGAGCTAGTGACCTGACTCATTTGTTTATTAATATAGAGCCCCAAAGAGAGGTTTTCAGCTTGAACAGAGGACCTGGAAATTTTTCGCCTGACAGCCCAGACTCTGGTGGGATGTCCTGCTCAGGTAGACTTGAACAGCATATTTTCTCTCTTTTATGGATGTTGTGTTATAAATGTTTAAAACTTCACATTTCCCTACCACCTCAACACCTCCCCAAGCAGGTCACCTCATCCTGTTGACCAAGTGTACTAGTGTAATACTAGGGTTCACAATATCTCTCAAAGTACGATAGTTCCAAAACACATTTCTACAGGCAAACTTTGGGTCTTTTTCAAGGTAAAGTGCCATATTTATTAATTATAGTTTTTGTGTATTTCTTAACCATGTAACATGTATAAATTGTAACAATGGTTTTTATTAGGTTCCTATCTTTTTCTATGTGTCACGGGTAGATTTTCTTTTTTAATGTTGTTCCCTTAATGTCATTTTTTTTTCTCATAAGTTCTGTTGTTTTATTGTGTAATTTTGCATAATGTTTCATAACAGGGCCCTCGATCATGGTTCAACAAATTGTGTCCATGCCACAACTGGACCATTGCCTATGTTTAGAAGTATAGTATTATTGGAACACAGCCATGTCAATGTGTTTATATATTGTTTGCGGCTGCTTTTGAACTACAGCGGCAGAGTTGAGTGTCTGACAGAGACGCCATGGCCCACAAAGATCAATATTTGACCCTTTACAGAAAAAGTCTGCTAGTGCCTGCCCTAGATCAAAAAGGAACATGGACAATCCAAATGAGGCTGTCTAACCAAGGTTAGGAGAATGAAGTTAAGCTTTTCAATACAAGGTCATGAACCCTTTTTCCAAAGTCATAATATCAAGACATTTGTGGGAGGTTGAAAAAACTCAGAATTATCAGTATTGAATACCCAATAGACAAGCCAAGTATGGGGAAAATATCTTTGAAAAAATGTTCTTAGGTGATTCCAAAAAATAATATATTCATCATGGGAAAAATTAGAACTTTCTTGGTATTTCTTAAATTTAATTTGTATTTTTTTTTATTGTTTTAATTTCAAGAGCATATGGAATGTGGGGACAACTTAGAGTTTTAAAATCTTACCTCCAGGAAAAATTATGGCTTCTGGACTAGACTTTAAGGCAGGCCAACAAAGAGGTATCAAATCATTGTGTCTATACTTCTTGGTTTGTTCCTCTTTGCAAATCACCAACTCTCTTTTAGATGTTGACTTGGGTCTTCTATTTTCCCATAGATGACTTCAGTATAAATTCCAGCCCATTATATTCTGTTATTTTTGGGGAAATTATTTAATCTTTCTTTGTTCCTATTGCTCATTCATAATTTGGAGATAGTATCTACTCAAGATATATTCTGCATAAGGTGCTTATAAAAGTATCTGCTACACAATTAAGCATTCAGAAAATGTTATTTTAAATTCTTATTTAAGTTGCCAATATATTTTCCCCCAAAGAATACTTAATAAAAACTGGAAAGGGACAAATTGGAGTGACATTTTTTCTAATTAGAAAAAATTAATTTTTTTCTCTATTAACCTTAGATCTTTGAAGTAAAACCATGTTTCTTGTCCTAATTTGTATCAAATGATCCTTAAAAAACTGTTCTACCCATAAAAATACAAACCACTTTTGAAAGTATTTCAGTCCAAAAGTAAAGGAAGAAAACTGACACATATACAACACTGACTTACATGCCAGGTTCTGTGCTGTACTGATGTTCTCTAGCTACCTGTAAACTATATATTATTTGCATTTTGCATATGGAAAAACGAGGTTTTAGCTTTTTCAAGGCACATAACTAGTCGATGGCCCTGCTATGACTCCAAAGATTATCCTGAGTTCCTTTAGCTTTATTGATGGTTCTCAACCAAGGCTAATTTTGCCCTCTAAGAGAAATTAGGCAATGTGAGAGGGGAGCGGTGAGGCAGGGGTGCCACTAACATCTAGTAGGTAGCGACCAGGGATGCTCGTAAACTTCCTACAATGCAGAGAACAACCCCAAATTTTCTGTCCCAAAATGTAAGCAATGCTGAGGTTGAGAATCCTAGGTGATATCATGCTGCTTTAGAGATTTTTTTTTTTAAAGAAAATGAATGAAAAGAAATGAAATAAGATTTCTAAAGGACTTGCTGAAATTATTTCAGTTGATTATTATTTAAAGTTGCTGATACAATGGACTCCTTTTTTAAATCTCTAAGTTGTTTTACCATCTAATTTTAACCTCTTCCACTGCTCTCTGAGACTTGTTAATATGGCTTTTGTAAAATGCTTGAAACATTTCAAGGAGAAAAGGAAACATTATTTGGTATTGCAAATACCATGTTGACATTGGCCTACATTAGCAGAGTTTCCTCAGAAGGAACTCAAGATACCAGATGTGAAACTCAAGGCCACTATGGATAATGCTGTGCCAAGCAATGATACTTAGAGAAAGTGCTCTTGGGTATTTTTTAAGAAAATGTGATTCATGTCTCCTTGAGATTGGCAGACATAAAGCAGATGCTGTTGGTGCCTCATCCAAGTCTCCTTCACAAGGTAGGGGCACCCACTTATAGCTTCTGTGATTGTTGACTGCTAAGGTCTCACAGCTGCCCCAGGAGAGTCATTCCCCATCCAAGACTGATGACAAAGGGGTATGAAAGGCCTGTCCCTTTGCCTTAAAGAGGACCAACTCTGTGGTACCCTTTCATATTCCACAGCTCCCAGTGGGATCAGGCTAGAGCTAGGCTCCAGCTAAGACTACACCCTTGCTTAGATTTCTTCCCCTGCTCTGTTAGGCCTCTTATACTCGCCTTCTCTGGAGAATAGGCCCCAGTAAACCGCTTTCACAAAAACGCTCTCTAGGGCTCTGTGTCTGTGGAACCTGATCCAAGACATATGAGGTCAACACTTCCAAATGACAATGAGTATTACAGATACCTCCTCCATGGTGACACTCTCCTTGCCCTGCTACATCTCTGTTGTTCTTTAGCCAGGATGGTAAAGGAGAGGCAGGACAATTAGAGCTCAGAAGAATGTGGTCAAGGGGATGCCAAGTTCTGTCTGCTCATGAGAGACTGCTGGGAGCTTGTCTTTTCAAACTCAAGCTTTTCCCTGAGAAGAGTAGTTTGTTTCCTTGATCTGAAACCAGACCTCAAGGCAATTGCAGTTTTGCCCGATACCCAGCTCTCATTAAAGTTAATGGAGAGGAATTTTTCTTACTTCACCATTCCTATTGAATTAATACCTTTAAGACTGTCAGCACAAAATAGTCCATGAAGCTTTGCATCCCTTAATATGACTATTAATTATATCTTATGTGAATAGATCTTTTTCTATTCTGCCATGATTCCTGAAGTTCTTGAAACATATCTTGACCTATTTATACTACTCGGTCCACAAAGACAAACTGCAGTCACCAAATAAATAAAATAACAGTTAACACTACTTCCTAAGAATAATTTTCCAAACATCAGTAATGTTAGGCTTTTTGAAATATGCAGTCATCAAGTTAAAAGGAAATTTATGATGTTTTTCTCTGCTCTCACCACACATTTCTAGAGAATTTTTTTTTTGTCTAAGTGAAGATATACATTTATTTATTCATTCCACATGTATTTGTCTAATACTTTGCATGTGCCAGACACTGTTCTAGCCACTGAAGATACAAAGATGAGCAAAATAGACAAAATCCCAGCCCTCTTAGAGCTTACTTTATAATGAGGAGACAGAGAAGAAACAGAATACACTGATAAACATATCGTGACATGTTATTATTTCATAATATCAGATATTGATAAATGAAAGGAAGAAACATTTAATAAAACTAACACTTCACGTTAATGAAGGAGATAATAATTGAAATCAGATTGTGACATAGCGTTTCTGATCAGATGACAATTCAGCCAAGGTTTGAATGAAACGAGGAAGCAAGGCACAGGGATATTCAAGGAAGAGCTGTTAGGCAGGGAGCAAGAAGTATCAGGTCCCTGAGATTGAAATATGGTTGGCAGGTTCAAGGAGCACCATGGAGCACCTCCTGGCTGGAGCACTGAGAGCAAGATGGAGAGTGGAGTAGGCAATGAGGCTACTGCATCTTATCAGAGCTGTCAAACAGTTTAGGCAGGTCGGTTCTCCACGGTTTCTCCTATTACAGGATAGTTGGCTTCCTCTGCCCCCAATTACTAAAGGCCAATAGCACCCCACTTATTATACAACCAAAAATGTGTCCTACTCATTTCCAATAGCACCTGGGATACAGAATTAGTTCCAGTAGAGGGAGGACTAAGTCTCATAGCAAGGAAATGATCTGATCAGGTTGATCTTGTTAAGGTCACTGTGGCTATTGGGTACAAAACAGATTACATAAGTGGAGAATTGAAGAAGACACACTATTTTAGAACATTTTGATGGTCGCCAGGTGGGAGGGAAGTTGGGGGGTGAAAAAGGGGAAGGGGTTAAGAAGTGGAAATTAGTAGTTACAAAATAGTCATGGGGATGTAAAGTATAGTATAAGGAATATAAGTCAATAATATTGTAATAACTATGTATGGTGTCAGATAGGTGCTAGATTTATCAGGGTATTCACTTTGTAAGATATATAAATGTCTAATAACCATGTTATACATCTGAAACTAATATAATATTGTATGCCAACTATAATTAAAAAATTGTTTAAAAAAAAAAGAAGATACACCATTTAGAATGCTATTATAGTGGTCCAGGAGAAAGATGACGATGGCCGGAGCTAGGAGATATCAGCGGGGGGTTGTGAGAAGCAGCTGGTTTGGGAATATAATTTGAAAGTGGAGCTGGCAGAATGTGCTAATGTTGGAAGTGAAGTGAGTAAAAGAGAAATGTCATGAAAAACACTAAGGTTTGCTGTTGTTATTCTGTTTGTTCTTGTTCTGCTTATAAGCAAGTGTTAGAAATAATGTAGACAACTTTATCCCCTTTTGGTCATTTGTGTGTGTGTGTGTGTGGTAGTAGTAGTGTGTGTGGTAACCTTTATTGTACATGGTACAGAGCCTTGCGCTGCATTTTGAATGTTACTTCTTCTATGTGGTTTTTTTTTTAGCATTGACACTGCTACACTGAGGAGCTGTTCCATGAATTGTAGGATGTTTAGCAGCATCCTTGGCCTTTACCCCAGCAATATTTTGTGAAAACCAAAAACGTCTCCCGACATTGTCCAATGTCCCTTGTGAGGGGGCAAAATTACCACTAGTTGAGAATCACTACTCTGAGCAAAAGTGGCAATGAGACCGTGGTCCTGGTTCTGCCTCTAACTGAGTGGCCTTGGGCAAGCCACTGAACCTTTCTGAACTCTATTTTTTCCTGTGCGTGTATCATAAGTATGAATAAGAAGTCTGTTAACCTAAGTTAGAAACTCCGTAAATTAGTTAACCAACTCTATCTTTTTGAGGAATTAACTTCCACTGAATTCCAAATGAACAGTGTCTCAAAATATCTTATTAATATAAACATAAAATTAGTTTTTATTCTGGGAGTGAAAAAATGGGACTGATTTTCTCAGTCTAGGCCATAATTTAAACATGGAAAATTTGGTAATAGGCATTCCCAGATTCTGAAATAGCTTCTGCAATTTCCTTATTTGCAGAGGACAATTGAAAACTTACAACCGCAGCTGTCCATGTGTGGTTTTTTGTGGGCCTTATTGGGCAATTTGGTCCAATAACATTTAGCTTTTGGTTGACAATATTGAATTATGGCAGGAACTGCTGGGGATTATTTTGCTACATCACGTCTGCTCCTTTGCTAATTAGAGCTGTCCGTAAACAGATGAAGTTATTGACACAGACAGAAAAATTCCGTAGCAACCTCTTCTAAATTATCTTGTAAATCTTCCAAAATTTTTTTGGAATGATTTCGTCTAACTACTTGTATGATTTTTCTTATCTACCTTGAAATTTGAACTTTGAGGCATGATCATAATCAAAAGGATGATACTCATTTGAATAAACTGAGGTCGACATAGTATAGGCTCACTTCTCACCTCTAACCAGAGAGGAGTTGGGATCAGAACCCAGGTCTCTTCATCCTAGGTCTTAGGCTGTGCTAACCACAATCACAATGCCTGTTGCTTTGCCAGTTATTGAGGAAGCAGGCCAGCACGCAAATGTGTGGTTGGTTGTAAAAGTGTGTTTACAAAATCATGGATAAAAGAGAAGGTTGAACCATATTGTGATATATTTGTGTTTATTGTAAGATGGCTAAAACTAGTCTGTGTGTGTGTGTGTGTGTGTGTGTGTGTGTGTGTGTGTGTGGCATGTCCTCTATGTGGATGACCTATATGCAGGGTTTCTACTTTATGAAATCTGTGGATGCTTTTTATTAAATGAAAAAGATAAATCAATTTTCTGTATTTATCCTAGAATTCTAGCTTCACGAAGCTTGGCCACTGCCAGAGCCTTTTAAGAAAAGCAGAGTCAGCTCAATGTGTCTGCCCCTTGTTGGCTTTTCCTGAATTCTGGATGGCCAGGGATTTCCTTCTTGGCCATATTCAGTGGTCAATGCTGGATGATAAATGGTAAATTGATTTGTAAAATTGATTACTTTAAAGTAAGCACCATATGCATAGAGTGATCTTAAGAGAGTGACTTTGATAGGAAAAACCTTGAGATGACTTTCATTATTCTAATGTCAATAAGGCAATTAAGTTTTAGGAAGATGGCAGTGATGTGGCTCACCATGAAAAAGGCCCAAGATTTATTGAGCATCTTTATTCCAAAGAGCTCTTTGGAGCAAGGCTCTACCTGGAGGAGTGGTCGAATAGGAAAACAGAATACATTTATAGGGCAATGCAGATCATCAGTATACCTTAGAATCCATTATGTCTACTTATTGGAAGTTCTAAAATTTTCATTGGCCAGAGGAATTGCAAAGAAATAGTTGCCCCCATTATTCTTTTGTTCAACAGATATTTGAATATTTGTTTTCACATAGCTTTATGCTAGGCAGAAAGGGGAATACAGAGCTCAATAAGACACAGGGTCTACTCAAGAAATTAGTGAACTTGTACAGGTCAGACTGTCATGGATATTCCTAAATGTACAACATTAAACTTGACAAAATAAAACGCATACTGTGATAGAAGGGTGATCAAATATAGAATAACAAAAGAAAGTACAATTAATTTCCTTATAAAAAGAGCTCTATATAGTGAATATATTAATTAAGACGCTCCCAGCTGCAAGTAACAAAATACCCAATTAAAAGTGTCTTAAACTAGTGCTGAGATCTTGTTAAAATACAGATTATGATTCATTATTTCTGGGAGAATGTCCAAGATTTAGTGATTTTAACATTCTATGTTATTTTGATATAGTTGGTTCACTGACCACCCTTTGAGTAGCATAACTTTTGAAAAAAGGCCTTCCATTATCTTGTATTAAAAAAGTTTTAATAACTCAAGTGATATCAATATTCCATTCCATTCTTTTTTTCCTGAATATAATGGCTTCTGTCTTCAGGCTTTTCTCTCATGGTCTCAAAATGGCTGCCACAGTTCTAGGTATCACAAACAGACATGGAAAAATGCATGACTAGTAAAAGAGGGGTGTGTGTGTGTGTGTGTGTGTGTGTGTGTGTGTGTGCATGTGTGAGAGAGACTCTTTTTAAAGGGAGAAAGGCCTTTACTAAAAAGTTACTAGCAGCAAGCTTCCATTGGGTTCCATTGATTGGAATCATGTCTGATGATCATCCTTTACTGCAAGAGGTTCTGGGAAAGCAGGTGTTCTATCTCTATAATGAAATATGGGCTCTGTTGAAAAAATGATGGGGAAGAAAGTGGTCATTTGGTTAGATAGCCAGTGGTGTCTGCAACAGTGGGGCTGGGGTTCTATTGGCTATGGAAATCTTGAAGGGCTAGGGATACCCCGCCTAGTTAGCACATAGAAGGAATAATTGGAATCCATCATAGCGTGGGTACTTAGATAATGTCAGATGCCTTAATATGACTCATAACCATCTCCCTCTATTAGTCCATGACTTACCATCACCCTTCCTATGGTATTGATTCAGAACTCTAACATTTCTCACCTTGAGTATTGTAATAGAGTCCTAAATGATCTCACTATCCATCTTGCATACAGTAGTCAGAGACTTCTAGCCTGCAAATGTTACTGTGATGGAGCTCGTTCAAAATTCTCTAATGGTCCCTCATACTCTTCATGATAAAATATTAACTCCATAGAATAGTCATTAAATCTCATTATAATTTCCTCTCTGCTACGTGTCCAGCCTCACTTCCCAACAGTCTCTACTAAAAGTCAAAGTCTTAGATTTAAAGAGAGTAAGAGGATAATTTTCCTAGGACCTTTGATTAAATTCTATGGATATAAGTTCATCTACTTAAGAATTCCTTTCGATATATCTGCAGATCATGCAGAGCGATTACCGGGATTCCCTTGATTTGGAACATCTATATTTTCTGACCTACTTCATATGTTAGATGCTTGATCATCAAGGTCATCCTCAAATGTGCCGGGAAGATTTAATAATGAAGACACCAGAGTCTTTCCACTCACTGAGAGCCTGGAAGTCATTTAGAGCCAAAGTTCTTATTTTCTTAGTACTAACTTTAGTTTGCCTTCTCCTCCGTGATTTATTAAGTTCTACCCAAGATTAGAAGACTTTCTGGCTTATTGAATTTTCAACACGCATGATTTTTTGTTATTATCTCTCTTCCCATCCTGTCATTACTTTTATCATTCTGCCAGATGTAGGTCACACACTGCTTACTTTTCCTTCTTGTCTCCCACTTCCCAAAAATCACAAGCATGGAGCCTGAGATATAATAATTAGTGCTTAGTAAATGCTCTTCCAATTCTCTCCCTTAGACATTTATTGAGGACCTCTTATCTGGTTTGGTGCTGGAGAGTTGAAATCTAACACATGATCCTGGCCTTTAGATGATCACACTTGAGTTTACCTTGACAATGGTAGTTTGATTTTTGCCATATCGAAAGCGTGTACCTGGAATGCTGAGAATGGGGGTGGGAAATAGACTTTAGGTCTTCCTGGAGAGTTAGGAAAGGCAATTCAGGGATGGTCTTGGTGAGAGACACCTAAAAGGTATGGAGAACTGGATGCATGAATCGAAGATGCCAGTCAGTGTCTTAGCAAGAGGCACAAGAGTGTGATGAATTTTGGAAGAACTGTGAGCAGCTAAGCTTGGCTGGACTCTAGAAGAGAAAGTGGCAGAGAGTGAGGTTATTAAAATAGGCAGACAGAAGATTGTAATGAGACCGTAGGCTGTGTAATAAAGTTATGATTTTAGTATGAACCACCGAAGAATTTTCAGGAAGGCACGTCACAGTCACATCGACAGGCCGGAGGATCGCTCACTCCAGCTGCTGTGTTGGAATGAAGGGAGAGTGAGAGGCAAGCTGTGGGTAGTGAGACCCGTGAGGAGGATATTACAGTACTCAGGTGAGAAATAAAAATGTGCAGAATCAAGACCACAGTGGAAGGAGTGTTGATTGTGTGGAATAGATGATTAGAGAGATATTCAGAAGGTAAACTCGGTTCAATTTTGTGGTGCATATGGAAGGTAAGGACGAATATGACTCACGGGTGAATATGCAATGAAAGAGAAGAATATGACTTCCATTTTCCTTCATTTTGAAAAGATGGCCCCTTGCTGAGTTGTTACACAATCCTTGTATACAAAACTGTATTCCAGACACATCCCCCGAAACTATAAGCAGAGCTCAATCTTGATTCCTGGTTAAACTCACTAGCAAGTGCCTTTCCCCATTTAACTCTTGAGGAAATGAGTACCACGGCTCGTAAAAACAGAACATTGGCCACATGTGAGTATTGCACTGTCCTCTTGAGTCAAATCTCTATTTTTATTGAACAACTGTCAGTAGGCCATGCAGCATTGCCAACAACAGACTGAAAATAGAATGACAGCAATTACCTCAGCAAAGATGAACACAGAAAGTAAAACTGCACTTATGTAATACTCATCTTCCAGGCATTGGGACCAGCCTTCTGTTGGTCTGTCTGTATCTGTTTCAGCATCATCACAAAGTGAAGCCATCCCTGTCCATGCTGGAGGGACCCACGCTCTCCATAATTCCTCTCCCTGTGTTCTCTAAACCTTGTCTCAGAGCAGACACCAGAATACAGCACTACTCCCAGCGATGGTTTTACCATCACAGAGCTGCAAACAGATGAGAGATAATATTAGCTAACAAACATATCAGCACTCCTCTGGTGTTTGGCAACTACTTGTCAGTAAACTGGAGAAAATGCTTGTATTTTGGAGAATGTCAGCCCTGAGAGGAACTTTAGAGATGATCTAAGTCATTCCTGTCATTTTACCAAGGAAAATGGTGAAACTTGTGGAATTCAATGGCGTGTCCCTGGCTCTCTCCATCCTTTAAACTTAGAGAAAAACTGGAACCCCCACCTCGACTCCAACAAGGGCATTTCTCTGACACTCTGGGCTTCTTACAATGAAGCAGGGATGGCAGAGACAGCTTCCTTGTCACATTTCTAACACCCCCAGTGGGTGGAGAAAACTTTAATACGAAGGAAGAAAATCAACCCCATAATTACATACAGAACTGACTCCAGACCAACTAACACATTTATTGTGCTAGCTTCCATACGCACTACACTAGGAGGAAACGGAAGCCTGCACCGGCGATTGGAGACTGATGTGTGGGTCTAATGGATTGATACCATTTTCATAAAATACAAATAAGAGAGAAAATAGCTATGATGGGAAGCAAAAAAAAAAAAAGAACAACTAATTACTAAAAAGGGCCACTTGGCATCAATTGTTAATGTTACGTTGCTTCCTCCTCACCCCCCGCGCCCCCCCCCTCTGCCGCCCCTCTCCCTCTCCCCCAATCCTCTGGCATCGAAAACTGAGCTGACTCATTGTATATATTAAATTATAGTAATAAGAATATTAACCTCATTGCTTGAACTCTGACCACACTTTGTCAGGCCAAATCTTACATCTGAAATTAACAGGGAGACATGAAGGATAATGGAGATTTCAGGAAGAAATGAAGTGCCTGAGACAAAGTAGTAATTCTGTCTTATGCACTTGGATTCCTATTTGTGTGTGTGTCTGTCTGTGTGTGCGTGTGTGTGTGTGTGAGAGAGAGAGAGAGACAGAGAGACAGAGAGACAGAGACAAAGACAGAGACAAAGACAGAGATTGAGAGAGAGTCTGTTTGCCAGATACGTTGCTGTCATATACACTATCTCCATTCTTACAAATACCTTATGAGATGAGTATTATAGTATTGTTCTCCCTTGTAGGTAAGGAAACGGAGTCAGAGAGGTTATGAACCCTCCCAAGCTTGGGCCTTCCCAAGTTTAAACCTAATTAAAGAAGAAAATAATATTTCATTTTGAAATTGTTTTACATTTACAAAAGAGTTGTAAAGATAGTACAAAGCATTCTCTTATACTTTTCACCCAGCTTCCCCTAGTTTTAATATTTTGTACCACCATGTGGACCTAACTTTAAGAGACTCATTGAGATATAATTCACCTATTTAAAGTGTAATTTTCAATAGTTTTTAGAATATTAATAGATATGGGCAACCATCACTCCAGTCAATTTAAAAATAGTCTGTCCTCACAAAGAAACCCTACACCCATTAGCTGTCCTTTGCTTTCCCCTACTCCACCCACCCCATCCCTAAGCAACCACTAATCTATCTGCAGATCTCTTGGACATCGCATACAAATAGAATCATATAACATGTGGTCTTTTGTGACTGGATTTTTTCACTTACCATAGTGTCTTCTAGGTCCATTCATGCTGTAGCACACATCATACTTCATTCTTTTTAATGGCCAAGTAACATTCCATTGTACGGATATAACATTTTGTCTATTCATTTGTCAGTTGATGTGTATTTGGGTTGTTTCCACCTGTTGGCTTTATGAATCACGTGGATCTAATCTCAGTGGAATCAAAATGTCCACTATATTGCTGACAAAGCTGATTGAAGGACATAATTTTAGCTCTATAAGGACCCATAGGGTGTTCTAACCCATCATTCCTATATTAAACTGACTTATCAATCCAGTTGCTCACTAAGGCCTTCCCATGAGGCAAGCCCTTAAACACATGGCAGAGGGCAGCAGTCCAAACATGCATGTCTTATGGACTTGCCATCTCCAAAAGAGAGGAATGTAATAGGTAATGCTCAGTTTCTTCTTTCAAACTCGTCGATCAGGTAATTCGACCCTCTTCCTTAGCAATCAGTAGTGAAGAGAGATGGCTTAGATTGGATTACCCCAGAAGCAGACCCTTTAGATAAAGATGGGAGTTTGAGTAGTTTATTTGGAAAGTTCTGGTAGAGATCTAGAGAAGCGAGACATGGAAGGGGAGGCCACCAATAAAGAGTTCACTTTTTAGCAAGTTAGCATTGTGAGTAATTAGGGCACGATCAATGTATAACATGCCTCAGAGTCATATCAACAGAGGAGTAGCTTGTAGGGTGTCTATCCATCAATTCCCGTCAGTCATTGGGAGTGGGGCAGTGAGTCCCCTGAGTAGCACTTCCAGGCTACTGCTCAAGGGACCAGGCATAGAGTAGCAGGTGCTTGTAGTAGGAAGCTGTGCGACTGGAAATGGTGAAGCCAAGGGATGTGGTGGAGCACCGACAGCTACAAGGGACTGGGGGTGTTGTTTCCATATTAAAAGGCAGAGGGAAGAAGAAGATGGCTTCCACCCTGATAATGAGACTTTCCAAGGAAACATTGACTGGTGAGTATCGGAGGCAGTCATAGCTCTGCCATTATTTATCTAAAAAATAAGGACTAATTCTGTGTTCACTAAATCTTTGATAATTAAAATTGGAATCATACATGAAGCAATATCCTGGTCCAATCCTGCCTTCTTTCAGCTTATTGCACCTGAAGAGATTTCTGCCTTATAAAGAAATATGTTAATATGTGATTGTGGTATGGTACAGAGAGTACATAGCATGGAGACTGATGCTCCTGAGTTCAAATCCTGACCCCAACATATAGAATCTGTGTGCAAATTGTTTGAGAAAACTTTTTAATCTCTGAAAATAAGTTCTCTCGATCCATAGTTGCCCTCACCTCCACTCCCCAGTCTGATAAATTAAATGAGATGTTTGACGACATTTAGCACAGTGGCTGGTTTGTAGTACGAATTCAGTAACTAGTAGTTTTGTTTTTTTCCCATTTCTATTTCTTACTGGGAGTAAAGAAGAGATGCAACAAACAAATACATTAACTCATTCAACAAACATTTATTAAACCCCTACTATGTGCAGAATTTTATTGCAGTCATCAAGTTATAGTGACAAAGAATGGAAATTTCCACCCTCATGAAGCCATCACTCTAATAAGTCACAAACACTGGGATCCTGTATTTACATGTCAAGTCTTATTTTTATTGTCTGGAAAAATAAGGTTCAATTTTTGTTATTCATTGGGCTTTTAATTTGTCAAAATGTAAGCCATATCAAACTGTCCCCAACTGTTCTCTCTTCAACTTTAATCAAACATATTCTGAAAAGTATTTCTCATATCTTTCTTTGATGTTGCATTAGTTGGAATGCTTTTGGTCCCGAGTGACAGAAACCAAATTTGAACTAGTTTAAGAAAACAGAGAATTTATTGAAAAGAGAGAGTGAATAAAAAGCTGTGGAAAAAGCAGAAACAGCCAGACCTCCAAACAGCTGGAACCAGGGACTGACACCCTAAGCGGAATCACTGCCTCTCACATCTCTCCCTTGTGGCAGTTTTATCACCCACACTGCAGTGTGGCTTTCTCATGGCTCATGGCTCCTGCAATTTACATCTTGCAGCTTTAGTCACCAAAGAAACTAACCCAAATCTCCCAAAATTTTCTCATCCAAAATTCCCGGGGAAGAGACTGATAGTTTCAGCTAGTCACGTGGATTTTCTATTGGATCATTCAGCTTTGTAGTTACATGACATTTCTTGTGGTAATTATATGGCTGGGGGATTATGAATGCACTCCCAGATTCTCATAGGTACCCATAATAACTGTGAAGACACAGAACCCCCACAAGACCGATTCTTACATTGTGGGCACCTTTTTGGCAGGAGGCATGTATAAATAGCAGCTCTAAGACATGGAGAAATGAATAAATACTAGAGCTAATAAGATGTGGCTAGAAGAGGTGTCCATGAGTAGATTACTTCCTGAAAACTGGTCAAATATATTTAAAAAAAAAAACCAAAAAACATTAAAATGGATTATTAACCATCTATGTGTCAGAGAAGTAATAATGTTTTTATAGCACATATTAATGTTTTTGAGTGCTTCCAGGGTACTGTAGAACTTTGAAACATTTTCCAGTTTCATAGAATTAATTAGTTCCCCCTGTGGAGCAGCTCAGGAGTAATATTGCCGTTTTGGAGATAGACTGATTAAGTCGAAAAGGCAAGGGGTGTTGAATTACTTATATTTTCAACATGCATGTAGCAAGCACTCACTCCATGCATGACTCTGGAGTGGGGTTATAAACTGATTGAAATCAAATCTCTTCTCCCAAGGAACTTATAGTCTAGTAGGAGAGGCAAACTTGTCAACTGCTAGGTCTAATAGAAATCAACATAAGGCCTAGAAACCATAGATAAATATGATAAGCTAGAGGAAGCTATGTGATAAGGCTGGGAAGAGAGATAAATTGCAGAAGCCCATGAAAACCGTAAGGGATTTGGTCTTCACTATGTGGAGTCATCATTAAAATTTATATATATAGATAAATTTTTATGAATTCATTTAAATAGCTAGTCCTCCAATTAAAACAAACAAACAAACAAAAAAAAAATTTCTCCCACCTCCTATCTCTAACATCTATGAATCTATACTTTTTCCCTAAGAGTTTATTTTTCTTGTTTCACTTAGCATAATGCCCTTGAAGTTTATCCATTTTGTCACAAATAGCAGAATTTCCTTCTTTTTTATGGATGAATTTCATTCGTGTGTGTGTGTGACATTCTCTTACTCTTATCCACCCATTCATCAGTGGACACTTAGGTTGCTTCCATGTCTTGTAAACAAGACGCAATGAACATAGGGCTGCAGATGTATTATCAAGATAATGATTTAATTTCCTTTGGATAAATATGTAGAAGTGGAAATGCTGGATTACATGCAAGCTCTATTTTTAATTTTTCATGGAACCTCTATTCTGTTTTCTATAGTGGCTGCACCAATTTACATGCCCAGCTAGTCCTCCAATTCTTTATGAAATGATTTCAATAAATGGAAGATAAATAGATCCATTTGCCTAAATCGTTCAAACGATGAGCTAGTTCACTAGTTTACTTTGCCTTATGAGTTCTGGATTAAAATTTATAATATCGTATGAATACTTGATTGTATAATGAGCAATGCTTAACTGTTCAGGTTTTCATTACCCAGAGGAGGATTGATTCCTATTGGGGCTTTCTCTGTGAACCCAACTGCCATGAAGTGAGGAAATTATGAGAGGCCTATGTGGAGAAGAGCTGAAGTCCCTGGCTCTTAGCTGTTGTTGAATGCCAACAGCTAGCACTGTCTGCAAGAGATGTGAGGGAGCCATTTGAGAAGCGAATTTCCCATTTCTGAGTTCAATGACCCTAAGCTGACACTGAGTGGGCCAGAATTGAGCCTTCTTCCCTTAGCTTTGTCCAAATTCTAAATTCAAGCTAATAAAAGATTGTTATTATTTTAAGCCAAGAAATTCTAAGGTGGTTTGTTATTAAGAATAGTTAACTGGAACACCTTGCACAAAGAATTCATGACAATAACATTTTTTCTTTTTTGCCTTGATCCCATTCATTCATTAGACAGCAGGATTTCAGAAACCCCCATTATTCAGATTTCAGAAACTTAACTCAGGGGCTCAGAGGAATGCATTTCCATTTCTTCATAGCATTTCAAAGGGAAAATACAATTAAAAATTCAAGGAATTCTCTTTTACACGCAATATTTCTGAAACATGGATTTTAAAATGATGCACTCCTATTTTTTTTAAAAAAAGTTAAACTGAAAATACCAATAAATTATATTTGCCTCTATATTTATGTAACATTTGTAACATACACAGACAAGTGTAACAAAATCTCCACCTCTGACCCAGAGGAGCCACTATTGTAGATGTGAAGGTCATTGAATCTCCTGACCCTTCAACGTGAGGCTTTCTTCTTTAATTCACTAATCAAAAGTCACAAAAATAGCTCCTGATACCTCCTCTATCCTCTTCTTTTTTCATTGGCCATCAAGAGAATGTAGAGCAGCAACCAATTAGCTCTTCATATTAAACAATGTATTTTGCTGAGCTGAACTTGACTCCTGGTTGCTACAAAACAAATCTAAGTTTATATCAGAAGTAACAAACTCCATGCCCTGTCATTTGTCCTTTTTATAGCATGGGTGATACCAATAGTTAGCAAGACTTGTTGATGATTATATGAAGCAGAAAACATCTAAGTCTAGAGATTTCCTGTGTCAATCGTTAGAAAATTTTTTTTATTAAAAAGAAAACTAAATTAAAAACAAATCCCACTGCTTTTGATTACTATACAAATTTTTAAAAAGAAATTCATAAACCCAGTATTAACAGGGATAAATACTGTTACTACTGGACTGCATTTTACTCTAGAAATGATTCTAAATGCATACATATGTAAACAGTGCATTATACTGTGAACTCACCTTTATACATTTAATGATTGCCAAAAAAAAAAAACTGAAATTTTACTATGTACTAGACACTATATTAAGTGCTTTATAAATACTATTTCATTTAAAGCACAACAACACTGTCAGGTAAATAACATTAACCCAATTATACAGTTGAAGTATTGGAGATCAAGGTCACAGCCAGCAAGTAGAAATGTCTAGCTCCAAACTTAGATCTGTCAACTCTGAATTTTAATTTTTACTATTTTTACTATTACATCTGATTTTTCCAAATAAAATTATATTTTAAGCACCATTTATGACAGTATTCACCTATTCACTTACAACAGTTTTATGTCTGACTAGTGTTCCATTTATAGCTTTTAAAAATATTTCACCATTCCTCTCTTGTTAGATATTTGAGTTTGGTTTTGTTTGTTTTCAATTTTCTGCCAGCATAAAATAACACTGCAATAAATATCTTTGTAGATAAATCTTGTTGCACATCCTCAATTTTTTCGCCAGGATGAAATTTCTAGAAGTAGAATCATTGGGACAACGGCATGCAAAAAGTTTATGCTTTCAATAGTAATGCTAAATTTTCTTTCAGAAAAAATATGCCTAATTAGATACCTGCCAACTATATATACCTGTCCCTGAGTCCTAAATCCTCATTAAGAACAAACAAACAAACAAATAAAATTTCAAACAACAACCTTTTCAATCATAGTATCATCTTAGATATAGAAGATATCTTAGGAATCATTTTTTCTAATCTATACATTCTGGACTTTTTTCATAGTGCATTCCTGATCTGAGATGTCTATCCTTTATAATTTATAGGAAGTGGGGACAGAAAATAAAAAATGATTTTAAATAGCCCTAAACTACAAAACACGTTTATCTCTCAGCAATGAAATATTACCCAAACTATTCTAAAATTCTTCCAGAATAACAGAGTGTCACTGGAAATGAGAAAACCTTGGCAGACTTTCAACATACCTGACACAGGTCACAAAATGATAAAGATTTTTTGTTCATTCTCCACCTGGAATGGGTTTGCTCTAGGTGTTGGCAGCTAAGTACAAATCTCTTGCTCTATGCAGTTGAGCAACAGCTTGATTTTGTTTGCCTTTGGGAATTCAGCAAAAAGAGGTGGAGTGGTCAGTGGGAGAAGATTGCTGCCTAGAAACAAAAATAAATTAGATAGTTTCACATTTCTAGGTCAGAGGGGCTGTGAGTATAGCTATACATGTCCTCTCCTCCCCCCAGACATAAAAATTTCACCACGGAATTTCTTTAATTCTAGAGACACTGGGATTTAGCTTTGTTTGAAGGAGAAAACGACCTTCAACTGTTAAGCTTTCCTTGAATACCCATTAGATACAAAACAATGCTGGATGTTGCAGTGGAAAGCACAAACACACAAAAAAGGTAATACTCGTAGGTGAGTGAAGCAATAGAAATCTACAAAATATCTATAAATATGCAAGTTCTGTAAGTAATTGGCAAATACAACTGTGACAGCAAAGAGAAAGGAAAGATTATTTCTGTCTGCATTCTGCCTGGGGTAAGAAGTACGGGGTAGGGGTGAACAAGTCTAAAAAAAGGTGGTATTTGTAAATGCTAGGAAGGCCAGTTCCACTGTACTAAATTATTTTGTTTTCGTTTTTGATGCAGATCTGATCGTTTTGATCATGAAATAAGAACATTACTAAATCGATAATTTGCTTTAATTTAAAAACACGCACACACTTTTTAAGAGGCCTATAGACTTCATTTCGTCTGCACATTCATAGTTATCCCTGAAGAAGAGGAAAAATTAAATTCTTCTAACACCTTCTGCTTTGCAAAACCAGACTGGTTGGGGTTAGGGATCAAGGGCCATGACTCAGTCCCAAAACTTTAGGCTTCAGGAACTGCAGGGGATCATTCTGGGATCTGATCATGGAGCCTTCAGTAGGGACATCCCACTTTATTCATCCTCCCCACAAAATAGCCTAGTGCAGTACTTGGCACCCAATAGGCAATCATTTGTAGATTGCATTTTAAGTATCTTCCTTTTCCCCCATTAGAGGACAGTCAACCCAACCATGTTATGCTTCTTCTGCCAGCTTAATTTAGCTCTGATCTCAGTACTTAGGAAAACAGAAGAAAGAGTGGGGCTGTGTAGCATCCTGAGAGTGGAGCTATGCAAGGGGGTGTGAGGAAGGAAGAAGGCGAGGGCGGCAGAGGGGGCTAATACTCCCACCTCAGCTCATCTCCTCCCGCAGCAAACGCTCAGCCTCCGCCCTCTCTTTCCATTCCGGACCCCCACCGGGGAGGTGAGAGGGCAGCGCCAGCGAGGCGGTGGCAGGGCTCTGTCACGTTCATTCCCTGCTGCTTTTCTAGTCCCCAGTTTCCTCGCCCCTCCTCCCTCCTCCCCAGCCGAGGTTTGGAGGCGATTCCCCTTTAGTGACTGAGCCGATTGCTTCTGGACGAACGGCGCTTCGCCTCTCTAGCGTCTTTGTCTCCTCCTCCTAAGAGGCTCCGGGGCCCGGCGCAGGGTCTGCAGCGGCCGCCGCAGCAGCTGGAGCCAAGCCGTGCCCTACGCGGCCGCCGGGAGCCGCACCCGCGCTGGGTGGAGGCGCGGGAGGACGCCAGCCGAGCCACGCACTGCCCCGCCGCGTCCCGCGCTCCAGCCGCCGCGTACCAACGCCGCGGTAGCGGCGGGGAAACCAGCCCGCCCGGCCACCCAGGTCCGGGGTGGACAGCGGGGCTAGCAGCCGGGTGCAGATAGCGGCCGCTGCAGCTCTGGTAACGCGCGCACCCCCAGACATACGCACCCAACGCCTCCTCCCTGCGCCACGAGGATGGAGCAGCCACCCCGGCCCGGGACTGGCGCAAGGTAAGGTGCGGCCGCCTGTTGCTTTTCACAAACAGCGGTATTGTCCCTCTCACTGCCAGCGTGCCTAGGCCGTTGCTCCCGGAACAAGTAGAGGAGAACTAGCACACCGATTTTGAGCCATGCCCCAAATCCCCGCTCCCTTTGGCGCAGACCCTTGGAGAGACACCTCCTGGCGAGGGGAAGTCGACCCTCTGCTCGCGTGCAGCCGGCTGCAGTGCAATAGTCTACAAACTTTTGTGCCCCCTCCTTGCGCGGTGCTCACCTCGTGCAGTGCAAGTTGCACGTCTAGTTCTCGCGTGCACCCTTCCCCGCACCCCCCTCCCTTGCCGTATACATCTGCCCATTTCTCTCTGTGTGTTTTTGCCCGTCGACTTTTCACTCCCTGCAGCTCGCGCTAGAGAGGTGAGGGTTTGGGACCCAGCAGTGCTCATCCTGCCTGTAGGAGCTGGTTAGGAGCCGAGATGGTGGAATAGGAGAGGTGGGAAGTGGAGGAAGGCTGCGGCCACTCCTGGGGCTCTGTCCAGCGCGGCGGGAATCGCTTCATCTTGCATATGCCACCCCCAACTCGGTAATGAAACCCTTGGAGGGGCTTGCGGCTGTACGCCGTGGGAACGCCAAGTGCAGATCGGGTGGGTGAAGTAAGTGGTTTTGAGAGGGAAACGGTTGCTGGTGGGAGTAGGGGGAGAAGCTGAAGCTCGGGGATAGATCTGGTTGAGCGGGAACCAAAAGCCTCTGCTAATGTGTGAGATGGGCCAGCCCCAAGCAGTCATCTACCTGATGAGGAGGAAACGGGATTTGAGTCCGGAGGGCGCTGGCCCCGGCGGGTAAATACAGATGGGGGAGGGGCTGGGTACCTGGGGAGGCACAGGAAGGCGGATTGGAGACCCGGAATGCCGGGGCCCTGGGGGACTTGGGAAGGCCTTCTGGGTGACTGGCAAGGGGCGATCTCCCTCTCCAGGAGAGACAAACCCCCCAGGGAGCTTCTGAATGCGTTGGTGTCTCGGGAGGTGACTGAGTGGTTAGATCATGGACCGGGGATGCTTTTCCTGGCTCTAAGAGGACCGTAGTCCTCTCCTTTCTCTGGCACCGGCTTCCACACCCTTCCATCTCCGCAGCCGGGTCTGTAGACCCACGCCCACCTTTCCTGCGGGGCGCTCAGGAGTTAAGGATGTCTCCACAGCCGCAGGGTGGGAAGGGGATTCCTGGCCCCCAGAGGGAGCGGTGTGTGCGAGGTAGGAGGAGAGTCCCCAGCGCCAGGCGAGTTGACAGGGGTCCAAACCGGTTGGAGGAGAGCGCTGGGGCAGGGACTACAGTAGGGGCCCCCTTTCCTCACCTCCCCTCTGCGAATCACACCTGGGTGGAGCAAGGGAGTAGCAGAGACCCATGCTGAGCCCAGAGGTTCGTGAGCGCAGAGTTGGACAGCTAGGGGGGTGTGGGCATCGGGCGAAGGAAGACCGGGCTCCCAGACCCGGGCGCCCGCGCCGTAGGTGCGTCTGTCCGCCTTGCAGTCTCTAGGTAGATCCTTCCGGTTGTTCCAGACGCTTTGGCGGATGCCAGAAGGTTAGCCTCTTTCCTCCTTTGCACCCCAGAAATCTGGGATGGAAGAACATTTGCGGGAGGGGGCCTAGGCTGCTGTTGCAAAGAAGGGACACCCTCTCTCCGGGCTCCATTTATCCTGGTGGGGAATATCCTGGGCTGCAGAAAGCCCGGACGCACCTCATTTAACCCTTCCCACTTTGAGTTGGTGCACGCCCCTCTCCAAGCAGCGCCTTTGGCTAGGCGTCCGGTTCTCGGTTTCTTACTGTAACTATAAAAGAAGAATGTGGAGGTTGCGTGGATCTGGAACTGAGTCAAACCCTCTGGTCCACCCTGTCCAAACCTCCCACGTACAGGCTTTTAAAAGGGGCACAACCGTCTCTGCGGTTTGCCCTGTAGACATCTCCTGCTCTCCCGTACCAGCCGTGAGAAAGCAGAGCTCAGCGTAGTCCCCTTTGGGAGCCCCACGCCTTGGCCCTTCCGGAAGAGACGTCGATTCGCCAGGGCTCTGGGGAGGAATCCTGAGTTCGGTCCTCCCATCCTGGGGCACCCCTGGAACAGCGAGTTCCCCGTCGCCCCGCTGCAAGCTTCAGAGCCTCAGGAGCGGGAACGGGGATTCCCTCCGTGGAGGCTCCGGGGGCAGCTTTTGAGCACAAAGGCCACACCCTCACAGGCCAGGCATCGGGGGAAAGAGCACTGGCTTCTTCCGAATTACCTTGGATACCTGAGGTAGGACCCCGGAATTAAGTCCCTCATTTGGCCAGATTTAGCTTCCGACGCCCCAGGGCCCATTTCTTTCCGGGTGCTTATCTCCTGGATTTGTGCTCAGGTCACTTTCCTTGCCTAGAAACAGATTGGAACGTGTCCTTTGCGAACACTTGAAGGAATACTTCATATCCGCACTAAGGCGTTTTGTTTGTTTGTTTGTTTGTTTTTTCAGATTGCTGAGCTATTCTGGGGAGAAAGGTAGTAGTAATAATAATAATCAGCGCTAGCATTTATTGAGCCCTTTACTCTGTGCCAGGCATTATTCTAGATATTTTATGCACACTTCTTTAGTTTCAATGCTCACAACAACCCTAGAAGATAAAGTTAATTTTCCCATTTTATTGGTGAGAAAACTAAGCCATGGAGAAATTAAGTTCTTTGCTCTTAGTCATCCAGCCAGTAACTGGTGGGGGAAATTGATGGTACACCTGGCCTTCTCAGGGTCTGTTGGGATGCACCTTGTGTAGAATAGGATCCTCGTACTGGAAGCAGACTTAGGGAACCAGCTGCTCGCACTGGTCTTCTCTTCTGAACCTTTTGGTAGACATTCCCTTTTTAGATGAGAGGAGAAATGGGAGGAGGGATCCAAAAGTGAGCAGAGATTTGCTCTGTGGTCACAAATTGCAGAGACTGTATTCTGCAAAATCCTTTTCTAGTGATTGGACCACAAAATAGTAGAGCTAAAGGTATCTCAGACATCACCCCTCCCAATCCAGGGGCAGAGAGGAGATATGGTGAGTGCTCAAGGCCACTCAGGTGTTCCTAG
Organism: Pteropus medius; assembly: GCF_902729225.1. Lineage (NCBI taxonomy): Eukaryota > Metazoa > Chordata > Mammalia > Chiroptera > Pteropodidae > Pteropus > Pteropus medius. The sequence goes on along the minus strand of NW_024349802.1, from coordinate 24,747,502 downwards.
TGTAACTGGTACTTAGAACCACTGTCTTCTGACCTTTGGTCAAATAAACTATGTTTTTGCATAAATACATTGTGTTCACTGCTGCTGTTTCTCAGCATCTTAAAATTAATTAGGGGAAAATTAAGTAATTAGGAAAAAACTTGTTTGTTAAAAAAAGACTATTTTGCTAATTTTTCATAAATGCCTCAATCAGCACAATAAAAAAAAAGTCACTATCTTATAATTGACGAGTATGCCTCTTTTGCAAAAGATTGCAATAGAATATTTATAAGCCTTCGAATCAACAAAAATCACCTAACTCTGCCACCTTTTAGATGATTCTAAATAAAATCAAATGGATTCACCATCACTTTAGTGAAGTTCTTCTGTCAAGTTGAGTAGGGCTGTCCTGCTCTGCTCCCAGGTATTTGTGAAAATAAGAGAAAATGTAGTACATCAAAGGGAAAAATCCTTTTGAATTCAATGAAATGATTTGTTATTATTTCTTCTGGATTTCTGAACATTGGGTGAAACTTTAGGCTGATGTAAATGTGAAGCAAAACAATATCTTTCTAGTGGATACACTTGGGGTTTAGAAAGGGGAAAACTAGTTCTTTGCCATTTTCTTACCCACTTTAACAAAGGGGACTTTCTCCATAAACTTAGGTATTCCATATACTGCTAGGCATTCTTATAGGACAGAATTCTGGTTTCTAAGAATATCCATGTCTTTTCTCTGTAGCTACAGTACCAAGATGTCCCCCCTGGAGCCAAACCAACAAAAAGTCAGCTGGAGCAGTTAGAGAGGAGAACTGGGAAAAGCCTGTTTCTCAGAATCACATCAGAGTGGTAGGAGTTACAGGCAGATGATGGAGACTCAGTGCACTTGTGTCACCTGGAAGAGGATTTTCATCCCTGATGCCCTGACAAGCAGTAACCAGGGATGGAAGAGGAAAAGGTGAAGGTGAAGGAACAGAGCTGTCAGGAAGGCAAGGAGTTGGGGAGGTGACACATGGTCGATGAAGGGCTTTGTGTGACAGAAATGGCCATAGAGAGTCCACACTAAGAGATGCTCATCTTCTTTCCCTCCTGCCACCACCTCAATCTTCCTTCTGTGTTGGGTTGGTTGATCTGAATCCCAGAAGCCTCAGTTATATGAAGGAAAGCATTCACTTTCTGGAGAATTCATTAGAAATGAGCATTGTTTTTACATTAGTAGGGAAAAATATGCACAGCTGCCTCACTCTTCATGGAGAACCATTAAAAATCATCCCGGAAGAGTAATCTTTTGAAGGTGGGGTGCAGGTTTAGTTGGATTATAGCAGTGTTAGAGAACATACTGCTGTAACACTGAAATCGGGTATGACGAAATCTAAGGGGAAAAAAATGGTCTGTCTTTTAGGAACCACAGGAAGAGAATCTTTTTGTACCAGTGCATATATCCTGATTCCCAATTCCTAGCTTTTTCAGAGGTGATAGGAGAGTTAGCTATATCCTCATCCTAATGATATGATAGTAACGGTGATCCACATCCTCTTTATTTCTTTTTCTCCTGTGTGGTGTAGTGTTGAAGGGTCCACACAACACTTCTGTTGGGGCAATTCCTTAGGTGCGTGTTTATCTTAAGTCATATAAATATGAGTTTGCTGTCAGAATGACAATTACTATTAAACAAACTGCTCCGGGAAAAAGGTTATAAAAAAAAGAAAAAATTTTATTCAGAATGCAATGAATAAATATGTTTATGCAATATGTAGTATGAATTAAAATTCTCAGATACTTAAAAATAAAAAATAATAAAAAACCAGAGCATCTGAACTTGACCTATTTTTAATAACAAGAAAAGCCGAATAATAAAATTCTGTGGAATTTGAAGATATTGGCAAGGGAAAGACAGTAGAACCTGAGAAGCTTTACTCTAAAGGACTTTATTTTAAATAAATATATGACATCTTAATCTATATTTAGATTTGAATAATTGATAAGATTAATAAATTTTGCATTTTATCTGCAGATTGGGACTTTGATGAGTTTTGTTCTACAAGTGGTAGGGAATGAGGATGGAAGCTCTTATATTTATATTCTAGTTATAGTCATACATGCTTTATAAAAACTTAGTGAATTAATACCTCACAGCACGGCATACGAAATGGCCATTTTTAAAATGAGAATAACATCTGTAATTTTCTCAAGAGCTTTTGGACTTGGAACATACTATTTTCCCAAAGGGGATAAGTTAACAATAAGGGCCCTATAATTCATTTAAAATAAATAAATGAGTAAATATTTTAAAAAACCAACTTGGTAAAAACATTTTTTAAGAGAATAAATGAACAGATGAGTGAAGTTTATAAAATTCATGGTTTCATTTTATCCTAAGCATTTTGAGCTGTTTTTATGTTAACACTAGTCCAGTGCAAAGTGTCATTACATTTTCAGACAGCTTTTAAACAAGGATTTGTCTCTTTTATTAGAAGTAAAATGGGAACAGATATAAAAAATAAATAAAATATTATGAGTCATTCTCAAACATGGAGTAGTTCACAAAACTGTTTTCAAATGCAAATTGGTTTCCTTTTTTTCCTCTTTTTCCTTCCTTCCTTCCTTCCTTCCTTCCTTTTCCTTCCTTCCTTCCTTCCTTCCTTCCTTCCTTCTTCTTCCTTCCTTCCTTCCTTCCTTCCTTCCTTCCTTCCTTCCTCCTTCCCTCCCTCCCTACTTCCCTCCTTCCCTCTCTTTCTTTCTTTCCTTCTTTCTTTCTAGGTCATCGATAGATTCTCAGTCTGCATTTAAGTATTCAGTACCTTGCTCAGAGAGATGGCTGTTTCAGAACAAATATTTCCCTGAGTGAGACCAGGGAGAAGGTACAGTGCATTTACAGGTTTGTTTAAAGCTAAAACACGAAGTTTGTGAAGTCACACCGGCTTTCCTTCTAGTCTACTAACTCCTGTTTACAGAGGACTCATCCTGTTAGCAGTGACTAAGCAGTATACTTTCCTTTCGCTAGACTGGGAATTTATATACTGAGAAGAACCCTGGCCCAGTCTGCTTCCCTAGGCATCTGGTCATCAGGGATTATCAAGCAGGAACATTTTCCATCGTTTCTACAAATTATTTCAAGCTTGGAGTTGCAAAGTTATGTAGTGTTTCTTCCAGGAAGTGTTTCATAGTCATTTATTTGGGTGGTCAGTCTGTTTTGCTTCTGAAAAACACTTTCTAGAAACAAAATTAATAACCTTCCCTAATGGAAGGAATACTGTAGATTCTTGGTACCCAAAGCATCTGTAACAAATCCCATACAAGAGGAATGACTGATAGCTAGCCAGGTAAGGAGGACCAAAAGAGAGACAACAGAGAAACATTAGAGGGTGAGGGTTGGAGAGAAAGGCGGAGAGGGTGAAACAGACAGGCCATTAGGGAAAACAAATCATCCAAGGGAACAAAACCCAGCAATTAGCACAGGAAGATCAAGAGATATTTGATAGTAAGCCTAAAATGGAGGATAAGAAAAAGAAAGGCATAAAATATGAGAAGATAAAGAAAGCTAATGTGAGTGATAAAGAAGAGTTATACAAAGAAAAATAATGTACCTAAATAATTTCTCATGGTCTAGATAACTCAAAGGCAGGCTAGTTCCTTAGCCAGAGGACATGGTCTCTTTCTTTTATATTCCCCTGTCTCTTGTTAATATGGCTTCTCAATCACCAAGCCAAGGGCTCTTAATTTTACTTATGCCATGGTGCCCTTTGGTGGTCCAACAAGCTTGGGGACCTCAGAATGATGTGTTCAAACACATAAAATGTAGTACATAAAATTAGAATACAAATTTTATTGAGACAATTGTACATAATATATAAAACATTATGACCTACCCATGTCCTTATATAAGATCTAATGTTGAGACTAATGGCAACCATCATTTTGAAGTAGGGATGAGCATAAATGCTACTGTGAGATCACTGTAGCGACTGTATGATGTTATGAAAATATCTGATTTATGTTGTTGATAAAATCGCTGGTACTGCTACTGCATTTGGAGTTTGTGGCCTGCATTTATAATAAAATGAAATGCTAAATTGCGCTCAATGTTAGTAAGCAAATTTGGGACTTCTTTCCATTTAATTTCATGGATCCTTTAAATTCTATTTATAGATGCCTTGGAGGTCTGTGACCCCAAGAACTCAAACTAGGGTAAGCATGTAATTTACTATCAACAACTAAGATACTTTTGAGGATGAAAGGAATCATCCCTTAGTTGTTACCCTAAGACAGTAGTTGTGAATTTGGGATGGATCTGGGCAAATTGTAACATGAATCCTGATAGCACCTTTTTCCTCTCTGAGATCTTTCTCCCCAGACCAGTTTTCACTTCTTTAGCCCAAGGAATTGGCTTTCTCTTCACCCATTCATAGGGATGATGGTTGTGGAAACTTACAGGATTGAAAGTGGAGAATAGTTTTAGCCAAAAGAGGGTGATATGTTAGGGACATGGATGCCTTTGTAGGAACTGGAAAATGGACTTCATCAGAGCAGCAGCAGCCTCTGATTCCTGGGTAGGTGAGCATTGGCTTGCACCTCAGTTTCCAGTGGCCATCTTGGCCAGATGCCCTGTAGCCTTGGCCAATTTCACCTGAAGTGAGACTGAATTATCAGGCTACATTGCATTTCAGCCAAAAGTTTTAGCTTCCCCTCCAACAATTTTTTTTTTTTTCCCAATGTAGAGCTACCACAATGGCTTTTAAAGGTTTGCTTCCTTTCCCTGCCCACTTCCTAGGTATCAGGAAATGGCCTCAGTGCAGGCAGGTGGATAGAGACCCATGGGAAAAAGCCAGGATCTAGAGAATTCTTAAACTGGATAATAAGGCTTTAAGAGGGGACTGTGGTCATGGAGTGTTTCCTAAACAGATGGCTCATATTGTCCTGTGTCGGGGGAGGATGACAGGATGTCCCTGCTCCCGGATATCACCATATTTTTGTCTGTTCTAATTGATGAAGTGGAACTTGCTTAGTAGAAAAAAAGGTCTTTAAAAGGTCTTAAAAAGAAAGCCTTTGACTTTGCAAGGGGAAGGCTACATCTCAGAAGACATACTCCATGCGCATATAGAGTATTTGACTAGAAACCAGTCAGCCTGGTTCTAGTTTCGGCTTTGGCCCTAACCAGCTCTGTGGCTTTGGGCTGGTTAAGTTGACTGCCCCCTGCTCCACTTCTCAAATAAGAGGATGATTGGAAGCTACATAGTTTCTAAAGCCCCTTCCAGCTCTATAATCTGTAATGCAAGGATGTGTCGGGCATTGTTTTATTTACACTCCATGTGATGTCTTCTCTGTTCAGACTGGTTCGAGCCCACTTTTTTACTTAGGCCTTGCAGCCCTCACATGCCACAGATCCAACAGTGACAGAAGGACACTACAAACCTGAGGGTCTATGCTACCGAGAATACTTCTGGGAGCCTAGAATAAGGGAAGCCTAGAGTGGAGAAATGGAGGCAAGAATAGCTGATAGAGAAAGAGATCGAGAAGGAAAGGAGTGGAACGATTGATAACTTTCTGGCATCAATAACAGTCACTCAGGAAAGATGTAGGAAGATGAATATGGCTTTCTAAAATTTTGGCTATGTGTCCATCTTGCATCCATAATCATGTCACTCCCTACTAACAACTTTTAAATGACTCCTGGTTGCATAGAGGAGGATTACATCCTTAGTATGGTTTAATGGGTCCTTCCTCACCCAGTTCTACCTGTCTCTTCATCTGTCATTTTCCTTGGCATATTCTACCCTTGGTGTATTAGAGCTGGCGTGTTAATACTGGTTAGCACTGGCAATTGTCCATATTTTTTCTCTCCAACTCTGCATTCAGTGATATCATGTTGGGAGCTTGGAATCAGCTACAATAGGAGTATTTACACCATGGAAACTGACAGACATTACAAATTTACCAACACACAGCACTTTATCTAAAGACTTGTAGTTCCTACAACAGAAAACGCTCTTTCCTTTCTCCATTTGGTTTGTCATTCTCTGTCTTTCCCTTCTTCTCTCTTTCTCTTCTTCTCTCCCTCCCTCCCATCTAACTGCTCATCCCCCTACCATTCACCCATCTATCCAGAGGTAGCCAGACTTGTTTCCCATGTCTGTCTCTTCTGCCACTTACCAGCTGTGGGAACGACACTGGGAAAATTTCCAGACCTTTCACATGCCTCAGTTTTCTCTTTGTAAAATGGGTATAATAAGACACAGTCGTGTGGTAATATGTTAACATGTATAAGGCACTTTGAACAGTGTCTGGCACATGGTAAGTACTAGTTAAGTCTTTGTCTTTAGGAATGATCACAACATTACTAATTGGGTACTATGTGCCCAGCAGCGAATATGCACATGTGCAAAGGGGTTCAATAAAACAAGCACAGGAAAATGTTCAAGAGCCTGAAACAAAGCCTAGTTAGTTTTTCCAGAGATACCAGAATTGACTTCAAGGATCCAGGGGCATTTGAACTGAATCTTGAAAAGACTGATCACGTATACCCATCAAACTGGCAAGACAGATAGAGGCATCCCAGGAGGAGGGAAGTCGCGCGAGCACAGGCGTGGAAGAGGAAACAGCATTGCATGTTTGAGTTTTTGTAGATGAGCATCAGATCATGGAGGCAGAGGAAGGGGGTCCTTGATCATATTTGAGTTATGGCAAGATCCACGGAAAAGTGAGCGACAGTGTCTTCTTAGCTCTCTCTGTTGCCTGTACCAGTACGAGTCACACCGTTGGATTTCCCTAAAAAAGTCAGAAATCCAGATTTTTATGTGAAAACTCCTAATATTTAATGGTAAAATTAATTCAATTTAAAAACAAAACACATCCACAGGCTATATTCAGCCTCCTGCAGAGAGTGGAGCTCTAAGTTCCCAAGCTCGTGTAAAGGTACGATCTACAATTGGAATTCCTGGTTTTGAATATGATTCTGTCATTAGCTGATAGACCACAGGTAAGGGTCCCTTAAGCTTTCTGAGCCCTGGTTTTCTGCCAAATGGCTATCATGTTTCTTGTCCTATACACCTTGCTGTAAGGAGCCTTTGGGGTATGGAGATAAAAGTGATTGCAGAGAACCAGACATGTATTGGAATTATTTGTAGGCCCTATGTGCTGTGGCAGAGCCACACACACAGAACAGTCCCAAGTCTGATTTGAATCACCCAAAAATATCCAAATACCTCACCTGCGTTTTTAACTTGAACAATAGATGGGAAAAGAGAACTATAGGAGTATTTTTTGCCCTTCCTTCTGTTAAAAACATCACAAGGAGCTTGGCATTCTGTTTTGGAAGTTTGTATGTCAGAGAGCCAGCTAAGAGTTATTGATGGCTTCTGAATGGATCCAGGATCGTCGGGGAAAAGGTGCATTCAGCCTCTATGTGGTGTTTGTTGATTGTTTCTTTGAGATGAGGGACGATTTTCTAAGAAGTCAGCCTCACTAGGTGTTAGTCCAGGTCATTTCAGAACTGTACCTAAATTTGTGAAACTTCCTCTCTTTTGATCTTTTTCCATTTCTGGCTTTGATCATGCAAGTTTTCAAGGAAATGATCAAACCTCAGAAAAGTCAAACTATTTCTAGTTGAGGGACTGAGCTTGGTGGATGTTGGCTTTCACACAGCAAAGAGGTGGATATACACCCAGCCTACTCCATCAAGCATGGTTGAAAGCGCTATGTAATTGCAGCTTTGCAAAAACCTTAAGCTTATTATACTACATTGAATCTTGGTGTTATTCTGAGTTTGTGTTATCTTTATATGTTTTGTTGTATTGCCTCATTGAACTTGATCATGAGAAGCTTCAAAGATGAAGGCAAGCCTTGAAGGATGCCTGACTTACAAAAGCACATTAATTATGGATTTTGGTCACACTGCAGAAATCTTACCACCTCTACTTCAGGAGCTGACCTGAGCCTCAAGAGTCCAGTTCACTCTCCTCTAAGTCCCAAGCCACTTGGGCCCTGAGGACTGAGGTGTTTGATGCTTCTATAGCTCTCATCCCCTGTTGGTGTCTGGGGCCCTGCGCCCACTACCCCTGAAGGAACCAAACCCCAGAAGAACCAATGTCCTACTTTCTGAGATGGATCAAAAACACTTAAGTCTATTGAATTAAAATTATAGGTGAAATCCCACATTTGATGTTATGGAGGTGTTGAAGTGCTAACTCCTAAGGCGATGGTATTTGGAGGAGGGGCCTTTGGGGAGTAATTAGATTTAGATGAGGTCATGTGGGTGAGGCCCTTATGATGGGATTAGTGCTTTGATAAGAAGAGACACAAGAGAGCTTGCTTTATCTCTTTCCACCCACACACACAGCAGAATGGCCACATGAAGATACAGAACATGTCCAGCTGCAACCTGAGGAGAGAGCTCTCACTAGATGTTGACCGTACTGACACCTTGATCTTGGACTTCCAGTCTCCAGAACTGTGATAAATAAATTCTTATTCTACCCAGTCTATGGTATTTTGTTATGGCAGCCCAAGCTGACCTATATAGGAGGTTTTTATATAGATTAGCCTGGATACCTAGCCACCTTGTGAAATAGTTCTTTGAGCAAAGATATGCCTGTTTTTTTGCCACTGTACCTAATGTTCACCATCAGCCTGGCACATAGTAGGTACTCAATAACTACTTGTTAAATGAATGAATGAATGAATGAACACTAATGAATGGACTGAAAAACATCCCATTTATATTTATAAACAAGTATTTGGAAAACAATAATCTTGGTTTGAGATTAAAAACCAAAAATTTGGTTTGAGATGTTTTTATACATATGTATGTGTATATATGTGTCTATATATACATATATACTCATATATATAGTGTGTATATACACATATCCACATACACACACACACACACACACACACACACACACACACACATATTTATTTATCACCAAGCTGTTAATAGCCTGCATTTTTTTTTCTAGCTCACCCCATGGAGACATAATGATAATAAAATAAATACAGTCAGCGTGGTTTCCTATTTACCCAGCATGCAAGCAAATGACTGTTTCTAAGCATTTACAGTTTCATCAAGGTCTCCTAGAACTATTCTCCATAAAGCGATGGTGAGTTGAGCTGCTGAACTACCGAAACCTAATGAACTTAAGTTTACCAAAATCAAAAAGTCATTTATTTATAACAGAACCATAGTACCTTGATATTGGAAAGGACTTTTGAGATCCCTTTTCATTTTAAATACCCAGTGGGCAGGTTCCATAGAAGGATGTGATTCTTTTGAAAAAATGGTGGCTTTGGGGTTCTTTCTTGTCCCTCTGAGAAATCACTCAGACACTATGTGGAATTTGCTCCATGGCTTTTGCCATTTGAGAATGGGGAAGCTATTTCCTCAAGGTGCTATTCATTTTTATTCATATCTGGGTGCAGATGAGTTCACAATGTGTGGGTGTGGGATTTGCAGAGCCTGAAATTCTTAGGTAACAGTTGGCATGCTGGTCGTGTAATGAAGAATATGTATTGACAATATTAAATTGTGCGCTGAATCTCGTTTTTGGTGTTTAAAAAAATGAACAAAATTTCTAAAAGTGACAACATTGTTTTTATGCTGGGGTGTTTTTCAATGTTGGGACAACAGTGCTGAGAAATATGGGCCTCCAATATGCGTCACTTTCTTCTGCCTAGCTTGATTTTACTGTATAAGCCCAGCATAGCTTTCTTTTTAAGTGGAAGGTGCTGTAGTGTTTCTAAATATACATTCATATTGTACTCAACTGACAGATGGAAGTAGCTTCAGTAATAACAGGCAAGATTTTAATTCACTTCTCATATTGAAGGTGAAAGAGTCAACTGGTTTCTAGAAAAATTAATGGTAATTTATTGAGTTACTAGGAAGTCACTGCTTGCTTCCCAAGCTCCAAAACCTTTAAGTCATCATCAGGTTCTAGGGCTTTCTCTTGTGAAACTGCACCATGACTTCTTTTAAAAAGCCATGTTCCTTTCTCTGTCTTTTCTTTGTGCTGACAACAATAGAGAGGAAATACAAAGAAACCTTCTATTCAGTTGTGGGTGGAGTGGGAAGTGTGAGCATGACTGTGACCAGTGTAAGGTAGTAACATTTGTGGATTCTACAGGTAGTAGATGTCTCTATTAAAAACACATGGATAGTCAGGATCTTAAATTAGTAACATAATGTTTAGGTCAGGGGGGTTTAATCATTTTTCCTTTGGGCAGTCTAGGGACCTATGTAACCCTTCTTATTTTTTAAAAAGTAAAATTAATATTTTGAATTTGTTTAAATATAAAAATTGAAATACATAGGGTTACAAAGAAAAAAGAAAGTACACAAAACACACTGATTTTCACAGAACTTAGAACATTTTGCATGACATATCGCTGCCCAATCTATCAAAACTATTTTTAAAAATTAAATAACACACTTCAATAGTTAACATTCATTAGATGTGTTTTAATTTACCTGGTCTAAACATATAGCTCACATGCCTATCATATTTCAAAAGGCAACGCTAACTTACGAGAATTCAAATATTTCTTTTTAAATGTCCAGTTTTGCAAAACTGTAACAAATAGCTTAAATAGCTGATTTCTTTCTATATATTTATGAAGAACAACTAGTATAAATAGAGAATACCATAAAGCATCCTAAATATCTGGATCTAGCTGAGAAGATGCACTTGCCCCGTTTTGTGGTTGATGACTACCAGATGAGTAGTTGACCAATAGTTGCCTCTGTTTATTATGAGAGGCTATAGTCCGAAGAATTAACTATCGCAATTTTAAATGATATTTCAGGATTTCTGAAACAACTGTGTTGTCGTATGGGAAAAAAAAGCTGTGATTTTTATTGGTGACATCATAGGTACTGAGAATAGTAGTGTAGTCTGTTGATTATATTTAAAATTAAAGGAAATGCCAAATTCCCATTGGAGATCAGTGGGGAAAAAAATTGAAAAAGACCTCCCATAGTTGTGGATCCCTGCATTTCAGACATGACCACACTGGGGGACCATGGACCCCCATGTTAAAAATCTCTGTTTCAAGGTGTGAATGAACACCTGGCAACATGGAAAATTACAACCAAAGAAATTTGCAGACAGATGAGACCAAGAGAAGGGATTATAAAAGAATGTCATTTTCTGTTTGATAATTTATGTAACCAGCATGCCAGAATTCAACCTAAAGAGTGTAGTTGGCTTCAAAACTGGCCTCTTTGGAGAAAAATATTGTTGCCCTTATTCAAAAAAGTATTAGATCTTCTTTGAGAGGCAGTAATAAAATGATTTGAATATTCTCATCAATGTTAATTCTCAAACGGTTTGGATGGGTCTGGTGTTTTGAAATAATCCAAAGTCATTCAAAGTATGGCTACTGAATGTAGAAGGTGATCAAAGTGTATAAACACCAGATTGGGACTTGAAAATCCTAAGGCTTCTTTTTGGAAGAGGCTTGTCAGTTACCCTGGAGACAGCTCCATATTGAGTAGAAGAAGAAAGGGATGAGACCCTGAAAAGATTGCATTTCTAAAATGAGAGCATCCTAGGAACGAACACCTACAGTGTTCTGGAGGTGACTAAAAAGGGACCCTCATGTCTCTCTGTAAAGTAATATTCTAAACATGGTTTTAAAATATTTAGTGACATTTGATCGTCACGTTTTATACATTCTTATATAGAACTGGACTTTCCAATAGAAGTATAAAGCTAGCTACTTATGTAATTTTAAATTTTCCAGCAGCCACATAAAACAAATACAAAGAAAAGGCTGAAATTAATTTTAATGCTATATTTTACTTAACCTAATATATTAAAAATTATCGCTTAACATATAACCAAATCAAAATTTGTTGAATTTTTTTCTCATACTGCATCTTTGAAATCCAGTGTGTCTCTTATCCACTTTGGGAACTAAATTTTCATTAGAAACACTTGATCTATATTTAGAGTTCATAAAATTTACAATGCAGAAAACATATTTATACATCAAAACTGTTTGAAAAATACTTAAATGTTTTCCAATAACTGAATTAAACATTAGTTTTTAGATTTAAATTTAAATTAATCACAAACAAAATCAAACATTTAGCTCCTCAGTCTTACTAGCCACATTTCAAGTGTTCAGTACCCACATGTGATGAGTGGATACCATATTGGGGCATACAGGTCCAGATTATATGGGGAAAAACTGGAGAGAGATCCGTAGGCACAATGCAGGCAGTTAAATTCTCTGGAAAATTTAAAGAGAGATGCTTATCTTTCTAGTTGTGTTGTCCTTTCTCTGAATCAGTTATTTAGTTTGTTAATCTAGTATTTTTCCACAAGTTCCCTATCTTTTCCTTAGTATCCTTTTATATGACCCCCAAAGGGCCTTTCCTTATGCGTAGTCATCATTTACATCCAGGGTACCATATGGATGTTTCAGGGATGAGTTTAGATGATTAGATGAAGACAGGAGGCTAACTCTCCTGCCCTAGGTTCTTATGACTAAGCAGCTGAATCTCAGGAGTAAAGTTTTATGACTTAAGCCCCATTGGGCGCTTGCCACCCTCCAAGCACCTCTGATTCTGATTCTGACTCTAAAGATTGGGGTGGGGCCCAGGAAACTGCAGTTTTATCTAGTCTTTTTTCGCTCTTCTCACGTCCCCCCACCAAGTGATTCAGAACCACCTAATTTAAGTACTGCCCTAAGCACCTCTCCTCCCACGATATTCTTTTTGCTAGTGGTTCATGAGGTGTGCTCTGAGTACCCCTTCATCAAAATGCTCTGTATTTTGTTAAACTGAAGAGTTCTAGGCCCTGCTCCTAACCAGCTAAATCAGAATGTCTGAAATATCCAGATATTCACAGAATATCTGGATATTTCAGACATTCTGATTCACAGAAGACAAGAGTTATATCCATGGCACTAGGAATCGACTTTTTAAAAAAATTTTAAATTAATTAATTAAAATTTTTTTTTATAGTGACATTGGTTAATAAAATCCAGTAAGTTTCAGCTGTACGTTTTAACAATAAGGCATATATATATTTACATTGTGTGTTCATCTCCCATAATTAGTTTTCTTTCTGTTACCACATATTTGACCCCTTTTATCTCATCTACTTCTCCCCTCCCCCTCCCCCTTCCTCTCTGGTAACCACTAGTCTATTTATTGTCCATGTCCCTGAGTCTCTGTTTGTTTGTCCTGTTCGGAATTGAATTCTTAACAAGCTTCCCAGTAATTCTTATGTCCAGTAGACTTTAAAAACTTTAAACTTTATGTAGACCCTCCAGCTTAGAAAAAATGAAGTTTTCAATGCCACCTTTTCTCATTCATCTTCTTGCTCCATGTCTGATATTTAGACATTGACAGTGCCATATTCATTCTGCCTCCACTGTCTTCAAGCCATTTAACAAACATGGGGCTACAAAGATATAGATCGTGAGCTACTGTCTCTGATTTCAGAGAGCTTGCAGACATAGCACGGAGAAACAGATCTGTGGAAAACTGATTTATAAAGCATTACAGATGGAGCATTACATTTATGTGCTGGGTACAGTGAGGACATGAAGAAGACAAGAGTTATATCCATCTGGTTAGTGAGTTGGTGAGAATGGCTTCAGAAGGGCTTCAGAGACCCTGGGTTGATTGAGGAAAGAGAAAATTGATATTCCATTAGACAGGAGGGAAAGGAAACCTGCAGACTTAGTATATGAACAGGGAAGCAGAGCCATTATGAATGACATGGAGTAATGCATTTATTGTAGGGATCAGACCTTGCAGAGTTGTGGCAAGGCACAACTTGGGATGCAGAGGTGTGGCAAGGCACTGGTGGAGGAACAAAGAAAAATTTATTGAGCAAAGCCCATGAAGGGAGATGAGGAAGAGGTATACAGAAGGCATTGCTTCTGCTGCTGCTGGTGGGCCTGACATAGCTATAGATCAACAGGGCTCAGAGAGGAAAAATCAGGACTGAAGTGAGGAGAGCAACGATAAACTGGAACCTGCTCCTGTAGAAGAACCTAGTGTCTTTTGACCAGGAACTGCAACAGAGTCTCAGAAACCAAGGGTGGAAACCTGGTGTGAGCTGGGCGAGCTGGGGGCCTACCTCTGTCTTGCAACCCCCAGTGAGGTAAGGTAGATGGTCATGTGTGGAGGCTGCAGCAGTGCCTTGCACACACAGCTGAGGTTTCACTCTGCTTCTAAATTTCACCCAGATTTCTGTTGTGGCTGACCCTAACTTGAACCCCACAAGGAAGAGAATTCTGGGACACATGCTGAAAAAGCTAAGTCAACACATTACAAAACCCTACATACAGTTGGCTTAGTCAACCTGCGCTGGGGGTGGCTGGTTGGGGTATAGGGTATATCGAGATATTGGAGTGAGGTAGTAAGGCAAGCCCTTACGAAGAGATAAAGCTGCAATGGATGGCCTTAAGGTCCCTGCTAAATATTGAGGACTTTATCCTTTGAACAGCAATGGATTGTAAATGGAGGAGTAACATGATGAAATGAATTTTCTTTAAGAAAATAACTCAAGCTGTGGTTCTCAAACTTTCTGGTGTCAGAAACTTTTTTGATGCTCAACAATTATTGAGGATCCCAAAGAGTTTTTGTTTATGCAGGTTATATTATCTATATTTGCTATATAAGAAATTAAAACGGAGACATTTTGAAACATGTTTACTAACTCATTAAAAATAACAATAATAAACCCATTACATGTTAACATAAAACACATTTTTTTAATGAAAAATAATTTGTTTTCCAAAACAAACAATCAGTAAGAAGAGTTTTACATTTCTACACATCTCATTAATGTCTGGCTTAAGAGAAGACTGTCTGATTCTCCTGTCTGCTTCTGTATTCACTCCCATGTCAGAAAAACTTTGGAAGACTCTGCTGTACACTTGTGATAGATTAAGAATAGAAAAGGCAAATTATGTCTTCAGTATTATGATACAGTATTATAGAAATAGTCTATATCATGTGTATAGTCGAATTATGTCTACAGTATTTTAGAAATAGTCTTATCCTCAAGGATCCCCTGTAAGGGTCTCGGGGACCTCCAAGAGTCTCTGGCGCACCCTTTGAAAGCCATGCGGTTTGGTGGGCCAGCAGCTCACAGGAGTATAGGAAGGAGACCTTGTAACAGTCTCTGGGAAGAAAATAAGGGCCTGCACCAAGGTGTATCAGCAGAGAAGGAGAAGTGAAGATGGAGGAGTAAGATACCCGGGAGACAGATGTCACAGAAGTTAGTAACCAGTTGGATGTAGAGATGAAAGACAGAATGTCTTGGGCCAATAGATAGCTGGGTATCTACCAGCTGCTAGTACAGGTATGGGGTGTTTCTCAACCTACCCTGAGCCAGCCAGGCCTTGTGCTCCACAAAGGTTTGATCTGGGTGGGAAGGAAGTGGAAGGTTCAGCCCTAGGATAATCGTCTGGAGTTCCAAAGGTGACTTTTTATAGTATGATCACGCATTGAATTTAGGATGGGCAGAGTTACTAAAAGTTCTTGAGTGTGGGCTGTCCTAGGCTGTGTGGTTCACATAAGCGGGGACACAGAGAAAGATGGCTTTTTGGTGAGCAGCAAAGATGACAAGGGTGAGATTTGGAGAGTACTCTTCTCTTTGAGGCTAGACACTTTTGTACTTGAAAGAGAATTTAGGAGTGATGCAGGAAGCCAGTGAGCTTCTACATGTGTGTGTGTACGTGATATATATGTGGTTAAATGTATGTGTGCATATAAATATGGTTGTATATATATAGGTGATTTTATATATAAATAGCTATATAGGCTTAGCCTCAGCATGTGGAGTGGAATGAACTGGCTCAGGCAGCTGAAGTTGAATAAAATTCCTAGTTTGCCGCTCACTGGCAGTGAGACTTTGGACAACCCACCAAGCATTTCTGAGCCTCAGTCTCCTCCTGGGAAATGTAGAGGATGTGAGATCCAGTACACATATTCTGTAGGCCACAAAGAGTGATCTTCTGAAGGATGCAGTGATTCCATCAGTGTCAGAATTTGCTTGAGAAGCATTTTCTTGAGCCCTGTTTTCAATCTAGCCTGTTGAGGGACTGGAAAATGAATGGAGAAGGAATCAATCCGATGTCAGAGAACTATAGGCAGAAGCTTTGTCTCTCAGGAGTTTCATGTCTGTCATTTGTTTTGATGTTGTCCTCAGCTAGGCCTGGCAACCTTGGCATCTTGTTTCCTGAGAAGTTCTAGAGAAGGCTGTTTGTGCCAGTTATGTCTACATGCGCACACATGCATGAGCACGTGCGCGCGCGCACACACACACACACACACACACACACACACACACACACACTCCAATGTTACCACACTCTACTCAGTGTTTCTCCAAGGACTCCAGTGTGGTATGGGAGGTAGTTTTAGATGTGTAAATTTTTTTTTGTATTTATGTATATTTTGATAGGTATTAGAAAAATATAGCAAGCATAAAAAAACTATTTATATCAATATTACTTCTTAGGATAAGAAATAGTTTAAATAAGTAAATTGAATTAAAGTAAAAGTGCATAAATGCTAATACAGATAGAACTCAAAGTAGCAAAATCCTTGAAGGGTGTATGTGAGTGACTAATATGTGCGAAGCACTAACTTAATTGTATTATGAGATTTTTAACAAATGTGGAAAAGGTCTTATCAGGTGACATTTGATCCTATGCCAGAAGTATTTTATTCTTCATTGGTTTGGTATTTCAGCCTGAAAATTCCTTTTGAAAATCTGAGTTATTTCACATCCGCTTTATATTGGTCATATTAGCTACTTAGAATGTAAGACTGTAACGAGATATAATTAGAGTAAAAAATGAGACATATTAAATGAAGGAAAATTCTGTAAAACAGCTGTCCCTGGGCTCTACAAAAATCTCAGTGTCATAAAGGACCAAAACAAAACAAACGAATAAATAATCAACCAACCTCCAAAAAATGATGTCTGGGGAACCATTCTAGATTAAAGGAAATTTAATAGATATGACAACTAAATAGAATGTGTAATCCTTAATTGGACCCTGCATCAAAAATAAGTTATATAGAATATTTGGGTACACTTAAGGAAATATTAAAACTAACTGCTTATTAGAAAATAGCACAGGTCTAAATTTTAAATTTCCTGAGTGTGATAATTGTGCTTATAAAGAGCTAATCTTGGTCTTCGTAGATTCATGCTGACATATTTACGGATGAAGTACATCGATGTCTGCAACTAACTCTCAAATAGTTTTAGCCAGAATATGCATACATATACATATACTCACATGTGCACATAATGCCTATTTAACCATACACACAGATATATACATATATATAACACAAATATGCACATACGTTTACATAGACACATAGATGTACATGCCACGTACATAAATACACGCTATAGACACATATTACCTGGAGAGGGAAAACAAATGTAACAGAACATTAACAGTCAATCCAGAGTGTTCACTGTGCAATTCTTATACCCTTTCTGTAAACTTAGAAATAATAATTTTTTTCAAAATAAAAAGTTGCAAGAAAATATTAGACTTTTTGAGATAGCGAGGTTGCAGAGATAATCTAAGAATTTTATGGTATAAATCAAGATTAGGGATTGAGGAATTATATAATGTTTTTCATCTTTTTTTCCTTTATTATTATTATTTTATATTTCTCACACTATTTTAAAAAGTTTTTTGTTGTTGTTTTTATTTCACCAATCCCCTCTCCCCTTTGGCAACCATCAGCTTGTTCTCTGTATCCGTGGGTCTGTTTCTGTTGTTTTGTTTATTTTTAGATTTCACATATAAGTGAGGTCATACAGTATTTATCTTTCTCTGTCTCGCTTATTTCACTTAGCAGAATACCCTTCTAGGTCCATTCATGTTGCAGATGGCAAAATTTCATACATTTTTATTGCTGAATAATATTCCATAGTGTGTGTGTGTGTGTGTGTGTGTGTGTGTGTGTGTGTGTGCCACATCTTTATCCATTCCTCTGCTGATGGACACTTATGTTGCTTCCATATTTTGGCTATTACTAGTAATGCTGCAATGAACATAGGGGTGCATATATCTTTTCAGATTAATGTTTTTATTTTCTTCGGATAAACACCAAAAGTAGAATTGCTACGTCATATGGCAGCTCTATTTTTAATTTTGGGGGGAATTTCCATACTATTTTCCATAGCGGCTGCACCAAATTACAATCTTGCCAGCAGTTTACAATGGTTCCCTTTTCTCCACATCCATGCCAGCACTTGTTATTTGTTGATTTTTTTTTTTGATCTATCCATTCTGACAGGTGTGAGGTGGTATCTCACTGTGGTTTTGATTTGCATTTCCCTGATGATTGGTGATATTGAGCATCTTTTCATATGTCTGTTGGCCATCTGTATTTCTTCTTTGGAAAAATGATTATTAAGGTTCTCTGTCCATTATTTAATTGGATTTTATTTTATGTGTGTTCATTAAGTTGTGTAAGTTTTAAAAAATATTTTGGATATTAACCCCTTATCAGATGTATCGTTTGTGAATATCTTCTCGCATTCAGTAGGTTGTCTTTTTGTTTTTTTGATGGTTTGGATAATATTTTTCTTGAGCCTACTAAGGAACATGCTTACATTGGTGCAAAGACCTACCATTGCTCCACAGCTATTCCACCTCTAATATTCCCTCTGCCCCGTAACAGTTAGACATTTAAGCTGGTCTCTGGTCAGCAGAGCCGGTGACAGATGGTTCATGGTGACTGCCTGGATTCTAGCTTGTACAAGCTTTACTATTAAACCTGATAAAACAGTACTGCTACACACAGAATATCCTCTGCTCTGGTATAATAAGATTTTTGTGAATCTCAAAGTCCTTCAATAAATATTTACTGAGTGCCTACCATGGTCCAGGTGTTGTTTCTATGGTAGAGGAAGATAGTTAAGATCCTATTTCTTATGGAGATTACGTTTTGAAGTGGGAGGGATGGAAGTAGCCAAGCAAGTAATGAGATGAATCAGGTGATATAAAAAATTGCTAAGTCTTGTAAAGAAAAAAAAAAAAACTATGAAGGTAATATGACAGGGAATGATGAGACAAGGTGAGATAGGATGGTTATGGGGGCATTTCTCTGAAGAGATGATGGATGGTTAAGATCATAAGCAAGAGTATTTTATTTTAAATGTCTCTGCTGTTTATTCCTAATTCTCCCAGCCTTAGAGTTTGCCCCTGATGTCAAAGTCAAGGATCTTCTGAAACCTGACTGTTTTGCTGGGCTGCCACAGGGTCTGTGTTTCTGGTGTATTCCACACCAAGTGGCTACAGAGCGGGGTCAACGCATGGGACAACGCATGTCCCCCTGTTCTCTTGTTGATGAATGCAGATGTTCTCTGTGCACTTTTCATCTTTATGGCATACTTTTAAGAAAGTTTAATCCAAAAACCATGGAAAGCTCGTCATTTTCTCATACTGACACATGGTAATGAAAGCGAGTTACTGTCCCTGAATAATGCTGCAAGAAAGCCTTCCAACCAGTAATTTTCAATAATGCCATATTGGCACCCCTCTGAACTTTATCTGCTTTTGCTAATTCAATATGACAGGTTTCTAAAGCAATTTGAGTTCATGTAAAAGC
Organism: Pteropus medius; assembly: GCF_902729225.1. NCBI lineage: Eukaryota > Metazoa > Chordata > Mammalia > Chiroptera > Pteropodidae > Pteropus > Pteropus medius. Next base: position 24,727,911 of record NW_024349802.1, on the reverse strand, counting down.
AGGGACAGAGAGAATATTCAAACTTGTTTAAAGAAGGATAAAGGAAAGAACTTATATTGCATTCTCCTTGTAACACAGATTAAGATCTATTTGGATTCATTTCCTGGAGGCATTAAATGTTTTTTTTTTTTCTTTTTCAGTCACCTTTTCAGTCACATCTAATAATTATGTTCTATCTGCAGTTCTTGAATTTACTCCAGAGTGTAGAATTCATCAGCTGATTTTCCAGCCCAGAAGCCACCAAGGATAGGAATTTCAGCATTAGAGAAATTCCAATTTTTAAAAATTAAGCCAACATTATGCCCCTCATATAAAATCATTCACAAGATACCCGGATAGGTAAAAAAGGATCCTATGTAGGATTCAGAATATCAATGTTCCTTCTATATCCCCTGTTTCTACTTGAGTGAACCCAAGCTGACCTTGCAGATGGCAGGGTGTGGGCCAGGCACTATGGTATAGTGAAAGACTAAAGGATTTAGAGTCAGAGAACCTGGTTTGAGTCCCAGCTCCACCACCTATGTCTGTGAGCTTGGCTCTAGGCCTGACCTATAATAAACATTCAACAAATATGAGCCATATTTTCTCCTTCTCCTCCATCTTCTTGTTTCATGCATGATCACGCATACTCAAGTAGGGAGCCCCTAACTATCCTCTCAGCCCCATTCAGTCATGCTAGCCTTCTCTATGTTCGTAGAACATTCCAAGCATATTCCTGCTCAAAGCTGCTGAACTTATGCTTTCTTCTGCTCATTGTGTCCCTCTCTGAGATCGCCCTATGCTTGCTACTCACTTTTAGTTCTTAGCTCAGATGTCACCACTAATTCAGCCTTCTCATCCTTGATCGCTCTTTAACACAATACCCTAATGGGTTTTCTTCATGGTTCCTCTCACTATCTTACATTTTCTTGATGATTCATTTTGTTTTTATTATCTGCCTCCCCCTCTCAACCTTCAGCTCTGTGGAAGCAGAGGCCTTGACTATTGTGAGTATACCAGCGCCTGGTACATACTAATTGCTCAATAAATATTTATTGCATGGAAGTTATTGGGACCTCCATGAAAGATAAAAGAGCCTTGCATGGCTGTTCTGAAGGTCAGATGATATCGGTTTCCGAGAGTACTTTGGAAATTATCAAACACTCTGCAAATAACACTTATCATTAAGCCTTCCCCACCTCATCCATGAAGCACCACTTCCCATTGTCCCAGCCTGAGTATCCTCTTCATATTCTCATAGCATTTTCTGCAAGTTCTTGAGTTCTGCTGTTTCTGACACCTGATACATCTCATTGGCAGGAGTTTCAAATGAAAGTTGGAGGAATTTGAAGCAAGATGAAAAATCCTCCAGCTTGGAAACTGATACTCAGCAAACAGTTTACAGATGTAAGTACACAGAGTAGGCAGCATTTAAACAATGCCCAGCATCAGAGGGAGACTATATTAAGAACTCGAGCTACACACAGCTTCCTTGCGCCAAGTCTGGCTTTAAGAAAATGGTATCGTGTGCCTGATTTTGGGGGAGGCAGGAAATAAATGCAGAGGGTTCAGCTTGCAGGCAGGCACAGTGGTGCCAAAGCCATGGCCCATTTTGTTCCTTGGTTTCCTTCAAGACAGCAACGCTGTGATGTAGGAGAGCGGTGCTGATAATAAGCTGCTGGGTACATCTTGCCCGTGGATGGTAGAAGGATTTCTTTTTTTCATCTTTCTACCTTTGTGGAAAAAATGCAACCTTTACTATTTATAACCTTTTCAGGCTTCAATCAAGATATAGTATGTTAGCTTTGAAAGAGCTTGATTTAAATTGTGGAGGGAAAAGGAAGGGGGGCTTCAGAAATCTCAATCCATTATTCATGATGTTTAGAAAAATGTGTTTTTTTACAAATGGGAAAATCATCCTGAGAGAGACTGAATCAGGCAGTGAACTGTGTTGATTTCAGAGGGTGAAACCCCTTCCTCACTTCTACCTTGTAGACACAGTATGCAAGGGCCTTGTGCCTTCTTCCCTCCTCCCTCCCTCTCTCTCTCTCTCCTCTCTCTCTTTCTCTCTCTCTCCCCCCCTTTCCCGCTCTCTCTCCCTTCCTTCCTCCCTCCCTTCCCCTCCCCCACTTCTTTCTCTCTCTCTGTTTTTCCAGGAAATTAAAAAGGATTATTTAAATATTAGTGGAAATTGAAATTTCTAGTTTAAGAAAATGAAACCAAATCTTAAATTTGGGAAAAATTACTTCACCTGTGGCTCTCAAATTGGATAGTCTTACTTTCTTGAAATGTAAAGATTTTGGTAAACTCAGTCAGAAAAAGAGATTACGTATCCAACCTGTTTTCTCCTCTCCCCTCCCCAGAGGACCAGAATCCTGCCCACATCTCCTGAGACATGGAGCCTCTTTGTTGAACTCCCAAGAGAAACCCTCACAAAAAAAGCTCGTGTCCACTGGGAAAAAATAAAAGTATTATATAGCACATGGACTTTGATGCTTGATGAAAAACTATTTCGATTATGTTATTTTTAATTTTTAATTTGAGTGACTTAAAGAATGAACAGTTTTAACACCAAACTTGTAATATGGACCGTGTCTTAAAATCAGCACACTATCTGTAATAAAGATAAATATACTGACTATACTCTCTTAAATGTAAATTTCTCCCTTAAGGTGACTCACAAATAAGAGTGGGGCATTTTTCTCCTTTGGAGAGCTGAAGATTTCTTATAGGGACCTTTATTTAAAGAGGAGAGGTGAATTAATTAGCACAGGAGAAATCACATTAAGTGCAGCCCTGAAATACAGCTCATTTAGAGGATTTTAACACATCTTTTTTTTTTTTTGAAGCTATTTATGTTTTCAAGAAAAGAATTAGAAACAGAAGGTGGATATTTAATTATTAGAGGGGTCCAAGGGTTTCATACTGTATCGTCTGACTCAAGGCCAGGGAGTCCCATTAGACAGGGACAAACCATTAGACAGGATTTTCATGGAACATCGTACAAGTGATTCTTTCGCTTGTTTCCTTTTTTTTTTTCTTTTGAAGATGAAAGCTCCCACTGGCTTTTGTGGAGACACTACCATTTGAGTTCTAATGTTCAAATAAAATTCTTTGCCCCTCCGACTTCTCTATACCATTTCTTTGGAAACTTTAGTTCAGAACATTTATCTTTAGTTGAGAATATGACAAATTAAAGAGAACTCTCCTAGATTCCAGTTGTGTGACTATTTTCCCCAGGCCTTTATCTTCATAATTCCTCAATTAAAAATAAATTCAAACTCTGAGTTTTAATTTCATGGTATTTGACTTAAGGTCATACATTGCCTTTATATTTGAAGAAGCTCCTCAATTCACGTCCAAATTTGCTCCTTCTTTACCCCTCCCTCTATCTCAGTGTTTACTTCATATCACCACTGATTCATTTTTCTAAAATACTGCTTTCAGTTGGTTACATCCTTGCTTAAAGCATTTGATTACCCTCAGCTATTGATTAAGTTAAATTCTTTAACTTGGCATTCACGGCCAGCGATGGCCCCATTCTCCTTCTCCTAATATATTTCATGGTGCATCTCTGTGCTCATGCTGGACATCATTCAAACTACTGATTGACTCTGAAAGTACTCTTCACTTTCTATGCCCCTGATGTAGTCTCTGCTTAAGACTTTCTCCTTCTTCTTCTTTTCTTACTCAGTACTATTGCATCCTGTCAATACTTGTGTCAAATACTAATGCAGAAGTTTTCCTTGACCACCTCTCATTAAAGCAATCCCTCCTTTTAAATAAGATTTCTCTCTTGAATTCGTTTGCTCTATTTTTTTTACCTTTTATAAGCTATGTCCCAGACTATATGTTTTAAGATCTTGGATCTTATGTTTTAAATAAGATTTCTCTCTTGAATTCGTTTGCTCTATTTTTTAAGATCTTAGATCTTAAAACATATAGTCTGGGACATAGCTTATAAAAGGAAATTAACTTTGTGTATGTAGGGGGAGAGGAGAAAACAGGTTGGAAATTAACTTTGTGTATGTAACCAAGGATGTAACCAACTGAAAGCAGGAAATTAACTTTGTGTATCCCATTCACTGCCTAGCTTGCCATCTTACATATGTTCGGTATTCGGCAAATATCTGGTATTTGCTATCAAAAGGGAGGTAATACTCTTTTTAATAAATAGGAAGTCTGGGTGACTCCCATGTCTACAGAAGTCAAATAAACTTTTCTGTTGAGCCTCAGAACCTATGTCAGAGCACTTTACTTCCAGAATATGGGCTATTGTATCCAGGTCTGAAAAGCTCATGAAGGAGAGTGTGAAACACATTTAGAAGGGAGAGCATGCTAGACCCAGAAACGAGGACATAGGGGTCACTCAGCTCACCCTATCAGTGGCATATTTAGGGTGGGACAGTGGGATCAGTATACCATGAGGGCAGGCAATAAGAGGGCACATAGAGAATTCAAAACTATCATAAAACCAACTAAGAATTGTTCAGCTTCTTGTTACCACTAAACACTAGCATTGTGATACGTGAGTGATAAAATACACTTTCCTTTCCAAAATATGTGTTGCTGTGGTTACCGTTAAATTTTAATAATATATGTAACCTCTAAATTAGCTTATTATTATTAAATAAATGCTGTATTCTACATGGAAGTTAATTCTGAGAAGTCTCTGTTATGCAGCCTGGAACACATGGCCTCAGTTATCCACACAACAGGAAGGACAGAACAGTGCTGAGAGCCTGCTCTTGCTTCTGGCACAGCTCATGTCCCCAGCTCCTGTGGAACCATGTATTTTTTCATTTAAATAATTCAGATCTGGAATAAAAAGTGGAGCGCAATGTTTGTAAAAATGAATAGAACTTGAGTTACATTAATTCTGTCATTCCTTGGTCTTTGTATTTAACTTTTGGATACTTCAAAGTACATGATTTTGGTGAGTGCACATTTTAGTTTATACATAAAGTATATTTGAAATATATTCATAATTATCACTAAAATCATTTTTTTTCATATAGAGGAGGGAGTATATAAAAACAATTTACTTTGAGAATACTATATACTAAAAATTCCCATGCATCAGATGTGCTTGTTTTACTGAAGAACAATTTTCACGGTCCCCAGATGAAACTCTACACAAGTGTCACCTTATTATATGAGATCACACCCCTACCCCAACCCACCCCATTCTTTGCCATTCTTATTCCAATTTTTTTTCTCCACAGCACTTATGACCCCAACATTTTACTCGTGAATGTGTGTGTGTGTGTGTGTGTGTGTGTGTGTGTGTGTGTGTGTGTGTATTCCTGTTAACCTTTTACTGTCCGTCTCCTCTACTAGTCTCAGGTTCCATTGGGTCAGGAAATTTGCTTTATCAGTGCTGTACCTGCGCAACTATAAAGAGCCTGGCCTATAGTCAATGCTCAATAAATATTTGTTGAGTGAGTGAAGAATAATATATCCTGCAGTGACCTTTCATTCATTTTCCTCTCTCTGGAACCCGTGTAAACAAACCTTCAAATGGGTTACAGAAGTACCTCTTTGCCCATCCTAAAGAACATGGTTACCATGAATTAGATGGAAAATTGTCCCAACTTCTTCATCCATCGATTCAGCCTACAAACCTTACTCAGAAAGTGGCAGTGTAGTAAAAATGACCCTATATTGAGAATTTACTATAGTTAGGTTCTTCGTATGTATTATCTCGATGAATTTTCAAAAAAACCATCTTATAAATGAGAAAATGACAACACCCGTGTGATCATCTGGGCCTGTCCTATCCCCAGGACCGGCAAGGAAAGACAGCTGGGGCCCACGAGGCAGAGCCCAACTCTCCGTGGCACCCTCTCCATTTCTCACAGCCTCTGCTGCTTTGGCACCTGCTCCTGCCAGCATATGCTGCTGGGAAGTGTTAGGTGTCATCGCACAGCTGTGAAATGGGGAGGAAGAGAGAAGCAAAAGGGAAAGCATGGAAGAGTCAGGGAACTAAATGTAGGGCTTCAGAGGGGTAGAAGAACAGTGCTGGCTCAAATTCTGCAAGAGTAAAGGTCCTCTGGGGGAAGGATGAGTAGGAATCCTTTAGTCCAAGGAGTTAACTGTGCACAAGAAGACAGGCCATTTTCAAAGGTATTCAGTATGCCTCTGAAATGGTACTCATTATTTTCTGTCTCACTCTTTGAATTACTCACTCCGCAATTAACTTTTTTTTTTAAACAATCCATAGATGTTTTAGAGACTAAGTCAAAAACTTAAAAGTGCATACTTTTTTATTTGAAATTTTAAAATTCTACTAACAAAGTTATAACAACATAACAAAAATATAACAACACTAAGAAAAGTAAACAAAGCATCTTCCTAAATTTTACTTTACTACAAAATATTTTCAAACTTTTCTGGGTTCTTGTCTTTTCAGTTCTAATCCATATGTATGCATTTTATTATGGCATAAGCCTTTATTTTTAATGTGCTTGAATCTGTTTGTGGAAATTGTGTCCACTGCCACCAGTATGAGTCATTGCCAGGGTGAAGGAGGAGGCGAAGGGCTGACAGTGCCCCCTGGTAGATTCACGCTTAGGGAGAGGGAACCCCAAAATCAGAGGCTGATCTTGTGAGATAAAAGGGTGAACATGATGTCAGGGGATATACTGAGGAAGAGAAAATAAAAGTGACTAAAAGACTGGATTTTAAAAAATTGAAGAGACATAGATGGGGAAAAGATAATTATTTAAAAGAAGATATTAGTGGGAATTAATGAAAAGAAATTGACTTGCATCTCCCTGACATTAGTTCAGCTGACTTGTGTTAGCCACAACCTATATCTGGATGGTTTCTCCAGGAAATCTACAATTTCTATAATTTTTCTATAGGCAAAATAACAAAGGTGGCTGAAAGACTGATTTGAAATATTCTCAAAAATGGGCTTAGTTATACATGTGAGTTTAGATTTTGCAGAAATGGGTCTGTCATTAATAATGTTTTAGGAGAAACTGACATGTCATTTCTCACTGACTTCAGCCTCTGGGAGGCTGAGAGAAATGGAATAAAAAACAAAACCTGTAAACCGTCACAAGGAAGAACTCATAGAAAACGAAGCTGACAGTCAGTGTCCTTTAAATAGGAGTAAGGTAAACTGAAGTCTAGCAGAGATTTTGAGAACTCTTGATCATGCTGAGTGTTTTAGGCCCGTAAATCAGTTCTCTGATTACAGCTCAGGACCAGGTATTAGATTTTACTATGAACTATAATGTCACCTATTTAAACTTACTCTTAACTGTTTGTTTTTGAGAACAGACTGTACCCATGTGTCAGGAAATAGTTAGGCACGGTCATACTGAAAGACACTATATTGAAAACAATAGTTCATCTAATTGATGTCATTTTGTTTATGAAGATGTGAATTGTATCATGTAGAATTGGAGAAAAGTTTATAGTTTCTGTACCTGGTAGCACCAGACGGCTAATTTTTTTCATGTCTAATTAACAACCTAAAATAGCTTGCATAATACATTTCCTAGATATGGAAGCAGTCCAAAGCCTGGCTGAATTTGTTGTGATGCCTTCCTGTTTCTGGTAGTCTGTTTCTAATAACCTGCACAATAATGCAATAGAATCATGATGGAAAACCCATCAGAGATTTGGGTATGCTGGAACAAGACCAGGATGGACTTAGCAAACCCAGGCCCACATCCGTTCAGAATACTGATATGGATGCTCGAGTCTTTCCCCACTGCCATTCCATCTATACTAAGGTGAACAAACATAAAAAGCTGACTGTCCAAAGCGGGAGCCTACAGAAGATTTTAAGTGTCAATAGTAATGATTCCCAAACTTGACTGCATACTGAAGTCTCTCAGAGAGTATTTAAAATCCTCCAAGTCTCAGGCTACATGCTACACACAGTAAACCAGAATTTCTAAGACCGGGGCTAGGGCATCAGTAGTTTTAAAACCCCCTTAGCTGGTTATTTTACATAGCTGTAAAATAAGGTAAGGTATAATAAATGCTGATGAGAAATGCGGATATGCTCTAGGAGTACTTTAGAGAAAAGAGAAATAGCAAAGACGTCTTTGGCAAAGAGTAAGGGGCGTTTTCCAGGCAGAGGGAACAACACAAGCAAAACCAGAGAGAAAAGAAAGCCTGTAGTGGGACAGTACAAAGTTCTTTTTGGCTATAGCCTGGAGGCCTAAAGGAATAGCAGGGGAGAATATCAGGGAATATCAGAATGTGCTGTAAAAGGGCTGGCATGCCAGGCTGATGAAATTGAGTATATATGTAGTTTCGTAGGAAAAGGTAATCATTGGAGAGAGAAGGTTTTTTGTTTGTTTGTTTAATGAACATGACACCAGTGTGTAGAAAGTGCCTAGAAGAAAGCTGAAACTATAAACTTATATCACTTTGAAAGGCCAAGATTGCTTTAAAATGACATTTTCTGACTTTAGATATTACCTTACATCTTTCTGATTTTGTGTAAAAAATCCTAATATTTTTAGGTGGATTTATTTATTTTACTTAAATATATCTTTAAAGAATATATATCTATGTCTGTCTATCTATCCATCTATCAAATACTTATATAATTACCATAATGGAAAACTAATATCATTTTTCATAAGTAAAATAGGAACCAATACCACAAAAATAAAAAAAAAAAAAAGTTGTTTCTTGTTAAATACTCTCACCTGCCAATGATTCGGAGTTTGAGGCCTACTCTCTTCATGAAAAGGGAAGATTTGCAAGTGACATTAAAGACGTAAAGACAGAGTCTCACTAAGCAGGGTGGTGGCCATGAGGATGGAGGAGTGGGAGTGGAAATGAGACAGCTCAGAGGCAGAGCCACCCAGTCTTTGTCCAGTGGTCCCTGTTGGCTCTGCACAGGGATGATGGGCATTTTGTCGGTGTTGCCCCAGAGAAGGGAGTCGCAGTGAGCCATGTGTCAGCTGTCGTGCTAAAACAATTACAAGGGATATGACTGAGAAACACGGTAAAAATCACAGCAGCGAATCTTTGAAGGTGCTTTCAGATCTAATCACCTTGTCTTAGTCTGCCTTAGAAAAGGCCGCTGCCAATGGTTTGATAATTCCAGGAAGAATGAGCTTACTCTCAATGTGAATGAATTTAACTGGTAACATGTAATGTCACTAAATATACTTGAATTTAGAAATTATCATTTTTAAAATGCAATATCGAATCACGTGAGAATTTGGAATGCCATGGAATTAGAAAATAGTGTACTATAAGGCCATAGTTTTATGTGGGCACATTTTATTCTGGTGATGGCTTGATTAGGTTTGAAGCAATGGAAACCCTGTGGTGTCCATATGTCTGTCAGTGTGTCCGTGTTGTGTTCACTAAGCACTGTGATAAATGAGAACTTTTAAGGTCAGGTTTCAAAATTACTAGGCAAAGAAAGTAATGAAAGAACAAACACTGTGACTCTGTCCCCAAACCGGTGACCAATAGATAAGAAAATGTAATTCTCTTTAACCCTCCAGAGTTCTCTTAAAGCCAATGAGAGACACAGTAATATCTGTATCTTGAGTTTCATGCTGTTTTGTTTATGTAGATTATTAGTAAAGTCCAATCTGGAGCCTTCTACGATTGCGTGACTAAGGCATTTTGCTGATAAGTAGATCTTACTTGGCGGGTGGACCTAGGGCTATTAGTAAAATCCAGTTGTGCTGAAGATGAATATACTTCTGTTCATTTCGCTGACTCATCTGCCCTGTTGGCATCAACAGCACTTACCTTTACCTTTTTAATTGTCTTAACTGTCTTTCATAACTGCGTCCTCTTTAAAATACCAAGTGAAGAGCTCATGTTACTTCTGCATAGTTAACCACCCATATTACCTTCAACTATAATTCAAGTTGTTTTGTGGTCACAGAAAATGCTGGCGGGGCACATGCTAAATATTAATAATGCCTATAGGATACCAAGTATTCTTTACGTGGCAGGGTCTGAGCCAAGCATATTGTGTAAGTTGTGATATGGCTTAAAATTCACTATAACATTATGGATGCTTATTATTACCATTTTACATATGAGGAAACCAAGACTCAGAGAAACTAAGAGACCAGCCAGAATTTGCACAGCTAATAAATAACAGAGCTGCATTTCAAACGGATTTGTCCATAAAGCCTGATCTCATCTACTTGCCCACACTGCCTCTTGTGTCTGGTTACCCACCTTCCCGGCTTATTTTGATGCAATGATTTATGAGTGTTCTAAAGAATTACTGCAGGGATGGCTTTGATAGCCTGTGAAGCAGAGCAAGCTGCTGCCCTGAGCTGGCATACAGGACTGGTTGTATATAATAGCCAAGATAATCTAAGTACTAGAACAAATTGATCCAAACATGTTATGACTCAACACAACAAAAGTTTATTTCTTAATCACATGATTGTGCAGGGCAATTTGAGGTTGGTGGTGAGATGGAAGGGGAAGGCAACTTTGCTCCATGCTGTTACTCAAGGACCTAAGCTGACTATGCTTCTCTTATCATCAATACATGAATTCCAAGGGTGTCACTGTCTCCAGAAGGGGAAGAGGCTCAGAGGAGTGTGCATGTGATACTTTCATAAGACAAGCCTTAGAAGAGGCGTACATTCCTGGCACTCTCATTCCATTGTCTAGACTTAAGTCACATGGCTATACCTGATTGCAAGGAAATATGAAATATAGTCAAGCTAGGCATCCAAGAAGACAAAAGAATGATTTTAGAGAGTACTCACAGCAGGAAAGCAGAAGAAAGCTCCCTAGTCTAGGAATCTAAAGATTGGGGTTTCAGTCCTGATGACCCATCGCTAGTCGCTTACGTTTCTCATCTGAAAATCAGAATTGCTGGTCCCTGCTGCTTTCTATTTCCCAGGGTAATTTAAGATCAAAATTAGAGTGAAATAAGATATGTGGATATTCGTGGCAAGCAACTTAGGACTTAGCGTGGGAGAGTAGACAAAGACTTAGGCTGGGATATAGAATCCCAGTTCACGTTCTTTTTTCTGCCCCTTCATAGCTGTGCAAGCATGACTCACTCGTTCAGCTTTCTGAGCTGCAAAGCCTTTTCTGTTAAGTGAGGAGGAAAACACTTCCCTTATCTTCTTTATAGGGATCCAGAGAGTATACAAATCTGTAACCTATGCATGTTTAAAACTCATTAAATGTCAAAGAGATAGTAAATGTTTTTGATATCATCGGGCCTTCTGCTTAAGAATCTGTTGTCTGTTTAATGCTTTCTAAACCCCAAACTTTTAGTTCTGCCCTCCCCTCCTTACTTAATGAAGTAGAATATTTATACATGAAAATATTTTTTTACAAAATTGAAATAGAGGCTTATTTTTAATACATATCACGAATGACTACAAATTCCTGAGAGAACAGCCTGAATCACCTCCATGTTTGAAATTCCCGCCAGTTACATAGTTGCTGCCCAACTGATACTTACTGAATTATATTCAATTTTAAAATATACTTTCTGGCCAAATAGAAAGTGACCAGGGGGCTGGCACAATATGGGTAGTGAGTAATTTCTCGGGAACGTACTCAGAGTTCTTGCAGCTCTCATTTTTCTCTTTGAGTGTAAGACTTATCCTGAGTGATCGCGTTACAACTTCCTTATTTGCTAAGTCACTTTTCTGAATTGTTGGTGTTAGTCATTTAAACAGACTCATACTTTTTCATGCATTGAGTAGTTCCAGAATTAGAGTGATTCATTAAGTTATCCCCCCTCCCTTTTTTTGTTTTTGTCAGAGTCTCTTAAAAATTCTTATTTCCAGCCAAGGTACTCATTACCTTCAACGTTGCCTTCTGAACCCAGTTTTGCAGAAGGATAATTGTCTGGCCTGGCTTTTCATTCATTTCTGGGCTCATCCAGCTATGAATCGACAGGCAAGCCTGCTCTTCTAATTGTGGACTAGGATGACTCACTCTTTTATTTTTCCGGGTTGTTACAGGTGAGGCTGCATCTGCTTTTTCAAGTTTTAATAAGTAAATAACAAGACACATTAGAGAAAATCAGAGAAAGACTGGCTGCTTGTAGTTTTACAACGGTTGCCAAACTGTATCATGATTCTATCAAATTTAGGCTAATCTCAACTTTACCCACCCACTGAAAAACTAACAGAGGGTCATTGTTTAAATGACCTCTCCAATAGAAGAGACATTGCAAGTAAACCACCCGCAGAGAGTGTGAGAACCACCCTGTGCTTCTCACACTTGCCTGTGCACAGGAATCACCTAGGGTGATTCTTGCAATGCAAATACTGGTGCAGGAGGTCTGAAGTGGAGCCTGGGATTCAGTATTTCTTACTGCTGGTCCTGGTCCAGCTACCACACTTTGAGGAGGAAGGAAGAGTGGGTGAGGTAGGGCCCATTCTTCCCAAGGCCTCATTCTTTACGCAAAACATTTTCAGACGATGTGGTCTCTGTGATCGGGAGTAATAACTAGGCTGCACTTGTGGAAATTAAAAATGCAATCAAGAGAAAGTGGGATCTTTTACGTGTTTTTAATCTACAGTTTTCTACGAAGTCCCTCCTCTGGGTCATTGTGAGTTTGCATAATTTAGGCAGTTCCAATTCTAAAATTGCATCCATGCTGACAATAAACAGGAAGGTAACAGATCCCGTTCCATCTGAGTGATCTTATGGGTGTGACTACAGTCGGCGACCTGACAGAAGGGACAGTTAGCTGTAAGAGCAAGGGCGTCTCAGGATCCACAGAAAATTAAGGATCTGGGTTGGTATCATATGCTAACTTGCTAATGATTTTGCTCAGCATGTTGACAGTTTGGGATATACAAGTATAAATATTGGGAATATAACAAACATATTTTTTATGTTTAAGAAGGGAGATAGAACCAAATATCTGTATATATGTTAATATTAATGGCCCTGTGGATGGGCTTACTAGATGCAAGCACTTTGCAAATATTAACTCATTTTATCCTTATAACAACCCTCTGAAGTAGGCACTATTATTATCGCTATAGATAAACTGAGTAACAGAAAAGTCAAGTTTTGATACTGCCTCAAACATCACAGCCTAGATTTTGAATCTGGGCAGGCTGGCCGCTGAGCACACTCTCTTATCATGCTTTTCCTAGACTTGTGTAAGGCAAGGACATGTGAGTTCAAGTTCAGGTTCTGCTATTTGCATTTGTCCTTTAATAAGTCCTTTAGTTTCTCTGTCTCAGTTACATAATCTATGAAATGGGCCTAATGATGCCTCGGCTACGTCTCAGGATTGTTGGGAAGTTGAAATAAGATAAAGCATGCAAAATTTTATGTCTGCAATATCAGTGCAGACATATTCTAGGATTAGATGGAAGCATTTGATTATCATTGGGTATTTTAAATAGTACTGTGTACATAGACAACTAATGTTTCTTTAGTCTGTATTTCTATATTTTTGCTGCTTCCTCATGAAGAGCTTATTTTGCCTGTATACTTAAACAAACAAAAAAAAAAGAAAGAAAGAAAGAAAATAAAATTTTAGATTTGCCTTCTTTGGGTTTTCTGGAAGTGGAAAGTTCTGTAGTGGCTAAAATCCAATAGAAGACCCATCAGCTGATTTCATTCATTCCCATTTTGTGAAATATTATTCCTTGTAGATTCTTCTCTGCAGTGTTAGCCCATCTGGAGTGAAATGAGTCTCCAACGCCTCTTGCATTTAGCTCTTCATTTGGAAAGGTGTTTTGTGACGAAATCAATTTCACCATAGAATTTTGCACTCAGATTTAGTTCATGATTTTTCTTGTTGCTTTGTCTCATCCAGCATATTTCTCATTCTGCAAAAGCCCTCAGTTGTCTTAGAGTCTTAATGTTCCAGCTGCACACACTTTTTTCCCCTGAATTTTAGTGGGAGATAATACAAGGCTCCCCTCATAACTGTATTACTACATCCCTACTTGAGAATAGGGAATTATAAGAAGAAAGGATTTACTGGGGTTTGCTTGTGTTGCTTTGACCAAGATTTCTATGACTCTGGTTCCTGGATGCATGTGGTGGAAGTGCCTCTTGATTATTTATTTAAAAATTATAATTAGAGATTAATTTTCTTTTCTCTTTGTTAGAAAGCCATGATAGTAAAGCAAGTGAATTTGAAACTAGAACTTTATTCTATTTCATTTTATTTAGCCAAATCGGATTTGTTTCCTTTCAGGCAACAGATTGTGGTAAGTCTTTGTGGGTAAATGTTAGCGTTAGATAACTCTCTTAAATAAATTAGCAAATTCAAAGCAGATCAAATATGGAATGAATTTTATGTGTGCAAATAGGTAACACTTTAAAGCTGATTTAATAAAAGAACCATCAAACAATCACATCATCATTTTCCTATCTTTGGCTTCTAAGATAGGATTCATTTAGAAACTCTAATATTAAATATGTGTCTGTGTCTTCCAGTGCATTGCTTACCTTCTCTGGTATTGTTCTAGAGCAAACATTGCTAGAGAAGGATGGTCTGTGAGGACTACTGATCTCCAAGGTATCTAGGTGTATATTTCTGGTGTCAAAAAACACAGACAATATAGAATAGTGGTCAGAGAGTACACAGTTTAAATCCGACTTTTCCCATTTCTTAGCTGCATGACCTGAGTGAGTCGTGTCTTGCCTAAGCCTCTGTTTTCTCATTCTTACAATGGAGATGTTAAAAGTACTGACCTCAGGGGGCTGTGGTGGGGGTTGTATCATCATAGTGTATGGCATATTCCATATTTCTTAAAAAATAGTCTTACGAGTTCATTTTAAAATACTTTTGTTTTCAATCTTTTACTAATCCATGTGGGATCTTAATAGTTCTAACATATATAGATATAGATAGATATAGATGATATTGATGATATAGATGATTAGAGAGAGAGATGATATAGATATAGAAAGATATTTGAACAGTTTCAAACTTTCTGAATGGATTATGGGTGCCTTTCAAACCAGTCCATAAAATGCTGCCCCCGGAAGGGTTTGCATCTTTAATAGAAATCCCATCACCACACACACGCACACACACACACACACACACACTCCACAATAACATTGGCCTTTGTTTAGGGGAAAGTCTTTTGTGATTAGAATAAAAAGTGTTATGGCTCCAATTTGGAACCACAAGGATAATTCTTTGAACACCGCATTTACATCCTACATAATTCTATATTAGTGTAGGTGCCCACATTTTATCCAAAGCAGGCTATTTTTTCAATGCATTTGTTAAAATAAATTTGGAAAATACTAATAAGATAAAGAAATGCCACTCAAAATCTCAATCCTCATACCTAAATGCTATTAATATTGGTGATTTTTATATCTTTATGTATTTTGTTGTGGTTAGCTGCAATCATACCGTACTGGTAATCATATATCCTCCCTTTTCACTATATTAAAAAAAAAAAAGCATTATGATAAAGTTTTATAAACATATTGTAATGGCTGTGTAACATCCCATTAAGGGGATATAACATTACAGTTTATGTAGCCAGCTTTGTAGACTGAGTAAAACATTTATGTCCCGGTTCTTTGTCATCAGAACACTGCTCCCGTGAGCATCTTTGGGCACACTACTGCTGCAATGTTTGTGCCAGGGATCACTCGTGTCTCACAGATGCTAAATCTGTGATAGTCATTAGGTTTAGAATTTGGTTGGTTGATGAAGCTGCCATTACTTTCTTACTCTGCATTTCCTGATTTTCTTAGATTCCTCCAGCTTAAGACCCAAACCCAAAGCTGGTCTCTGACATTTCTGTGTCTTTTAAAGGCTGAAAGATCAGGAAAGTGCAGAAAGATTCATAATGGAGAGAGTTTACTCATCCTGCTGGTAACTTGCCCAGATAACTGTGTTGTCCATATTACAGGTTCTGATCTCTGTGAGTCCTCAAAAACTTCTAGTAATTATCTCAGAATCCTGAGGATCCGCCAAGAAATGCTGTTGTCCTTAACATATCACCCGACATTCACTTATCTGTTCCAGAAAACTAGTCAGATTAACCTCACCATTAAAGAAATGTGAATTTCAGCAATTGTGGTGAGAGCCCTCCTTTATCCTTCTTTTGAGTTAGATAATTGAGTAATTTCTTCTAGCTGTTAATACTAGTTTACCGTATTGTTTTTGTTTTCTAGGTCATTGTGGTCAATTTAATTCATTACTACAATTTAATTCGTTAGACTCTCTTCCATGGCCTACTTGTGCTCCACATTCTGGTATTCAGAGAGTTTAATACAAATAAAACATTGTTTGCTAGGACTGATATTCATCTGATATACATGGTACCAGCATACCAGATGTTGAAATATTGAAATGTGTTAGTACTGATCAATAAATAGTTTCTACCACTATGTCCCCTTAAGGGCCCCTCATTTAGCCCTTAACTTGCTCCCATTTTCATTATACTCTGGCAACCCCTGCCCCCCCCCCAAAATCTCCCTACCATACAACTCCTCAAATTCTGCTGTAGCTATGTCATTGTTTATTCTGATTGGTTTCTGTCCATGTCTTTAGATAGATTAGATAGATAGATAGATAGATAGATAGATAGATAGATAGATAGATAGATAGATAGATAGATAGATGTGTGCCTGTGTGTTTTAACACAACTTCCTGCTTTGTTCAAACTGGCATTTGAGTCTGTAACTATACATTTCTTGGAAAGAGGGCAGCTCCTTCGGCGGTGGAGATATCTAGTAAGGGACTGGGGCAGTGAGACAAAGAGGCAAAGGGAAGGAAGCCAGGTAAAGTTGTGTTACCGAGAGAGAGTGCCACAGAGAGTAAATTTGGTTCACTTCTACAGGGGAGTTCTGGAAACATTTTGAGTTCCACCTCTGATTTGTCTTCACCAGGGGTGAGACTCCTGGGGTGTTGACACTCTCACCTCTGTTGGCATTGGCTAAGGGCTGCCTCTCCCCTAAAATGTAAACTCCTGGTCACTTGACTTTCTATATATATAGGTCAGTGGGGCTCAATATTGATCATGTGTCAGGAACACCTGGAAGGCTTATTAAAATGCAGGTTGTTGAGCCCTACCCCTCTAGTTTCTGACTCAGTAGGTCTGGGATAGGGCCCAAGAATTTGCATTTCCAACAAGTTCCTAGGCGATGTTGATGCTTGTGGTCTGCAGATTCTACTCTGAGAAGCACTGAATTAAGCAAAATAGGTTGCAGCAGCCTGAGGGTCATCCTACAAAGAAGGAATGAGTACAGCCTCTAGGGAATGAAAGCACATCAGAAGCTGGTGTACTTGAGACCATCAAGAGATCCATAGTGATGAAGGTAGAGAATCTGCTTCTGGGGATTGGGTCCTGACTAATGCCCAAGAGGATTTGAATCTCACAGTGCAGAGTACTGCTGGCCCCGTTTCAAATCCAAGACCAGATCCCAGTTTGGAGGACCAACTTACCTGAATATTAACCTCTAAATCAAACTTCACTGCTGTTATTGAGAATCACAGCTACTAAACTATTTCTTCTTATCATCTTTGGTTCTCTTCTTGTCCTCCTCATTTAGTTGTGCTAGAGGTACCACTGCTTTGTCTTATTGACATGTTTTTCTTCCCAGTTGATCCTCTGTATGTTCTCTTTTATCATAGTTTACCAGAAGAAACTTCAAAATGTTGTTATCTATCAGAAAAGAATGTAGTTTAGTACTAATAACTAGAAGAGAATTGAGGAAACAAATGATAAAATATATATGGTATAAGAAATCAATAACCAGGTACCAAAATTGGCTAAATGAGCAAGGAAGGACCTAGAATTAAAAAAAAAAAAAAAGTTTGTTGATTTAGTAGACACTCTTTGGAAATAAGTGAGGAATCATTTGGCAATTGTGGGAGTTCTGGTCAAAATTATGCTTTTGTTTAAGTAAAAGAGGGTTTCTTTCACTGTTTTCATTTTGGTCGTTTGACAGAGTTCATGGAGCTCCCAGAGGCATCTGATGTTTACAAGAGTAACTCATGTACTGGAAAATCTTTCTAACTTAGTGCTTTGAAATAAATATGAGAGAGCAAAAAGTTTAGTGTTGTAATTAAATCTGACATCATGCTGAAATGTTTGCAAAGGTAATAAATCATTCAAGAATCATGAAACAATTCTTTTGCTGCACTCTGTGTTCATTAATTTAAATCGATTTAATAGAAACTTACTGAGAACCTACTCTGTGTGAAACCCAGGAAGGGAAAGGGGAAGGGAGAACCATAAAGAAAAGAGGAATTTTGTCCTTAAGAAACTTACTGTGGGCTGTTTTTGTGAGAACACTTAGTATGATTTGGATCCCAAATCCAATGATATATGTGGAATTTAAAAAGACTGCATAGAGAAAAGACTTAAAGGAAGAAAGAAGAGTAACTTTGAGGAAAAGCTGATAACAAATAGGTTATTGGTGATGAAGAAAAGGACAGGAAAACATCTCAAATCTATGAATGTTTATGATGAGAAAATAAGTTTTCCAGCCATCCCAAGACAGAAGTACATGTCAAAGAATTTATATGATAACAAAAGCATTGGTGGGATTGTAAGGGTTTACTCGGAAGGAAAGATATTACCATTTGTTGGATCCCTTCTGCAAGTCCCCAGCTTTTACCTATTATCTCGACCAATCCTTTCGACCACTTATCAATAGCTATTGCTATATTTTTCAATAAAATTTTAAAATTTAGAATGATTTTAGATGTATGAATAAGTTGTAGATAAAACAGAGAGTTTTGGTGTACCCTCACTCCATTTCCCCGATGGTTCACACCTGCTATAAGCCAAGTTTATTTGTCACAATTAAAACTCCAGTATTTGTACATCACTGTCAAACTCCAGGCTTTATTTGGATGCCACTTGTTCTCTCACTACTGCTTTTCTTTTCTGGAATCTAATCCAGGACTCCCATTACCTTTAGTGGTCATAACCCCTCATTTCCTCTGGTCTGTGACAGTGTCTCAATCCTTCCTTGTTTTTTATTACCTAGGCAGTTTTGAGGAGTCCTGACTAAGTATTTTGTAGATCATAAATTGCTATCTTTAATAGAAATGTGTCAACTATAAGATTTTCGTCAAAGAAAGACATTTTGTCTGAAAGGAGAGGTATAACTTAATAATTTTTGCCAGCAACAACATTAAAACTAAGAATGAACTTGAATTGTTTTGTAGTGATGCCTGGGCTCCTCGGATTCTAGGAACTGTCCCTCTGTGGTTTTTTTCACCGTTAGTAAAGCCTTCCTTTTAAGAAAAAGAGAAAAAAACTCAGCTTAGAAAAGTATACCCCATCCTATGGCCCTTCAGTCCATGGGAGATTTGATGAAGTTGCTAACCTTCTAAGTGAATTTTTTAGGATAACTAAATTTGATATTCACTAACTGAACATTATTAAGTTTATTAAGGTTTCTAATTCTGTATTCTACTGAAATGCCTGGTTGTCATACAAAACTTCATATATTCTTTATGATTAGGTTTGGCTGTGAGTACAGAGATCTAAAATATAATTTTCTCAACCAGAAACAATTTAGTGTAGGTAATCCAGAGCTGGACTGAGAGCTATAGAGATTATTCATTCAAGGACTTAAGCCCCTTCCAGCTTATTATCTGTCACCCCAAGAGCGTGGTCCCCATCCTTATGGACCAGAAGGGCTGGTAAAACTCCATCATCATTCATCACATCCACATTCCATGCAACAGGATGGGGTGAGAGAAGGGTGTGCCTTCTCACTTATAAGATTTTCTGGAAGTACAGCGCCACACTTCTTATGCTGACTTTTGGGACTCATTGTTTTGGACCTGTCATTATTTTTTGCATAAACACTGTTTTGGACCTATACTTCTCAAATAACTAGATGATAAAAGCATATCTGGATTAGAGTTAAATATTTTTTAAAAATGGGTTTGCTTTCTTTGTAATCTATTTTGGGAATGCATAGAATAGGGAAGCTGTCTTCTTCCCTACATAAATGAGCCCCATTAAAAGAATTGGAGAGCCTTTGTTCCAGAGGATGTGCTCTTGGAAATGACCAGACTCTTCCAAGTAGTAGCAAGCAAGATGGCTCTGAAGGGCCATAACAGATCAGGAGTTGGTTACTAAACAGAGCGGTTGGGCATGAGACTAGGGAGGTTAGTGGGGCAGGATCAGAAAGCTTTGGGGGCCATGAAATTACCCAACAAGTCGATGAGGGACCCATCTGAAAGACTTAGGCAGAAGCATGACTAGGTTACTTTTGTGATCGAAATGTAATTGTTGTTGCCAGAAACTTAGTTTTTGTGGAATATGTCATGGAATGCACGTTTGGAGATCCATAGTTTTCTATATCACTTTGCAGGAATGACTTCTCAGGAGAAAGTAGGAGCAGTTATTAAGGACATTTCCCCCAGCATCTGGATTTTTAAGTTTACAAAGAACTGCTAAGGTCTTCCTGATGTAGTGGCATGGAGACCTTTGGTTAAATTTTTTGTTTGTTTTTTTTGTTGTTGTTGTTTGTTTTACCATGAAAGAGGCAAATACTTATTGTTGAAAATTTGTAAAATATGAAAAAGCAAATAAACCTCCCTAGACTATTCTAGCTAGCGATGAATATTGTTACCATTTCAGTGTATGATCCTCTGGCTCTTTTTCAGTGCATATAGACTGCAAATTTTTGCAGGATAACATGCCGGAATGCCTTCTAAAAGTCTATTTTTGTACCATGGAGTCTTCAGTAGAAAGAAAGTGTTTGTAGTTCCATCTGGCAGCTGAAGAATTCTAGGGAGCCACGAATTACTTATAAGGGTCCTCAAATCCACACATTCATCAAACATTGTCTGTAGATCGGACAAATTAATATGTCACACAAACATGTTCAACCATTGTGTAAAAATAAAAAGATGCTATTCATTGAGGTTAATAAATGCAAATTCATTCAAAAGCACTATTGAATTTAGAGTAGCTTGCTATCATTAGTTATGTTTTCCGTCAATGAATAATAAATAAGTTCAACTATTTTACGGTAGATTCACAGATGTACTGCTGTTCCAAAGAGGTCTATGTCTTTATGAAGGTGAAAGCAAAAATTTGATGAGGGACAAGTGACTTGCGGAGCCATTGCTGTTTCCACCATATCATACTTCAGCTCATGTCAGTCGCATGCTTTCAGAACAACCTCTTTTGCCTTCAATTTTCCCATTTATTTTCTTTCACTAAAGGGAAGCAAATTGTGTGATGCTTCTTCTAGAGTTGGATTAAGAAAACTGAATTGTCTTAGCAAGATCCCTAAAATGAAAGATTTGATTATTAAAGCAAAGCTGTTGTATAAATGTACCAGTATTTGTGAAATAAGATAGTGGTTACTACCTTTTTGCCCCATTATGATCCCAAGAGTAATGTAACTGAACCCCAATTTTTACTAATTGCTTGTTTCTTATTCAAGATTCACTCTCTTAGTAAAATCTGTCCTATTTGAAGAGAGGAATCCTATTACTTAGAAAAGAAAAGGAGTTCCTATTTGCCATTCTAAAGAAAAAACTATTTCACACTTTATTACTTTTCTTTCCCCAAAATTGAATCTTATTTAAAGTCATACGATTGCTGGTGAAGGATGATTTCTTGCATTTTCCGTGAGCAGAATGTGTTAATGGAGACCCCTTCCAAGCCAGTTAGTTTAGTGTAGTTTAGTTTAGTTTAGTTTAGTGTGGTTTAGTGTATTTGGGTTCAGTTCCATTACTTGGAGAGTGGCTCCCAATTGAAAGATCAAGTCTTCTTCATCACTCTATTATATTTCAACTTTAGTTACAGTTCTCTGAGCTTAATAAAATGCTGTTTCTCCCCTCCCCACTACTTAGTTTTCTTTAAGTTTTTTAAAGTAATATTTCTTCACTTTCTATACTGGATGGAGTTTACTATTAGTTTAGTGCCTCATTCTAATCATTTCTCTCCTTTGTCCCATTCATTTTTATCCTGTGTTCACTGTTAATTCATCTGTTTCTTTAATCACAAGAGAAGTGAGTGTGGTTTAGGAAGGATATACATTTCCTGGTGGATGCTCAGTTCCAAAGAGAAGACATTTCATCCTTTGCCTTTCAGAAACTAGAGATGTGAATCAGTCTCCTAGAATACGGAGAGATACATTAGTAGAGTGTTTCTACTAATGACTAAAGGGATTTGATTTTCAGTCCTGTCCCCTCCCTCCTATTTCGTTGCTTGCTAGAAGGTCACAGTGGGTGATACTGGGCTGTTCATTATATTTTTAATCTGAAGGCTTGAATTCTTGTTCACTCTGCTACTTATATCTTTGGGCAAATTGTTTCTTCTTTCTGAGCTTTGGAGTTTTTAATCTATAAAATGGAACTAATAATATTTCCAGGTTGTTTAGGAATCCTATGAAATACCACATGTGCTATATAAATATCAAGAATTATTACTGCATCAAAGATTTATAACAAGATGAATGCAAAAGCCATTTGTGTTTTATTTGTTTCTTTATTATAAAAGGAGATAATGAGTCAAGTATGAATTCCCAGTTCTACCAGTTAACTGTGTGACTTTGGGCAAGTTATTTTACCACTCTGTGTCTCAGTTCCCCCAAGTATAAAATAGAGATAATCATAGTTACTGCCTCATTAGGTTAGGAGAATGGAAAACAGTGATCCACATGAAGAATTTAGTAGGATATTGGGAACATAATAAAGGCTCAATAACCATTAAGGTCTTTATTATTACATACAAGGAACTAGCTAGAAGAATTCTGACATTTCAGTTCTCTTATTCAATGTGTCTTCATTCTACACAGTGTGCTCAGCTTTGGGAGAGGTGGACACAGTCTTCTTCTCATGTATCTTACAAAAATAATTTCTATATATAGAGTATTAAGACTAGCCCTACTCTGCAGATCAAGCAATTGAGGCTCAGGGATATGAAGAAAATTATTTTAACCATTCTGGACCTTCAAGTTTTTGTCCTAGAGGTCTTTCTTCTATATTTGCAAACTTGAGCTTCACATTCTTCCTTAACAGAAAATTCTCCCAGCAAGGCCAAGAGTTTAAATGTTGTGGATTTTAAACACGAGATCTATTTTGTTGCTAGAAAATTGAAAACCCAATAAAGTAACAGTGACTCATTGTTAAACTCATTTTATAGATCTTTCAAAAATGTGGTGTCTGTGCACTCCTCCCCCTCCAGTTCTAGGCTTCAAACCATTGAAATAAATTGTTGTCTAGTAACTGAGACATTGAAGCATTGCATGTAAACAAAGCCAATGATTCTTAAAATCAGGTCTGCAATGTAATTGTCCTGACACCCCAGTCAGATGAATTCTCCAGTGACAGGGTGACAGGGTCGCAAGTGAGGCCAAGGCCAGTGGCCCTGGATCATAGCAATGATTCCAGGTGCCGCATTCCCCTTCCTGAAGCACTTGATACTTTCAGCCGGACACACCCTCTGCCAACCACCCACTATCTTCCTGGCGCTCCGGAGAGATGGTCGGAAAAGCAGC
Source organism: Pteropus medius (assembly GCF_902729225.1). NCBI lineage: Eukaryota > Metazoa > Chordata > Mammalia > Chiroptera > Pteropodidae > Pteropus > Pteropus medius. The sequence goes on along the minus strand of NW_024349802.1, from coordinate 24,704,517 downwards.
TGGTGGCATGGAAACAATTCTCAACTTCTTTTCGTTTTCCCAGAATATTCCAAGCTGTGTGAAGAAGCCCCAGCAAGTGGTGTTTCCATTTTTACCAAACAGTGTGTGAAATCAGAGATTCAATAATGATATTGATAAAAGTGAAGTTAATTGGTATAACTTTCTCCTTGCATTGTTGAATGTATATATTCAGATTGACAAACTTGTATCAACTACCAATTATATGCAAAGCAGAGTTGAAGGAAAATTATTTTCATTTCTGCACTTTAGATTTGAATCTTTAATTATATTTTTAGAAATAGAGTGATATAAAATGGTTTAATGGTTGTTTCTTGGAAAAGACTATCCCTTATCCTGTAATGTTTTCCTTCCTATTTTAAAAGATGTCACTTTTTTTAAATGAAATAATGGTGGTAGCTGGCAAAATGAAATGTGGCAAGCCTATATCAGATCTTTGTTTAATTTTGAAATTTTGCACATCAAGGACACTGGTCTGGAAGCATGGTTTGGGTAAGCTGGGTCTAGTCTTCACTACAGGCTAAATGGACATGTAGAACCGAGATGTTTGTGCTTCAGAATCACATAATAAAACAGGAGCTGGGTGAGGTGTCATGGTGCAATGGAAATGGTGCTCGTCTTGGAGTTAGAGAGCAAGGTTCTTATTCTAGCTCCAACATTGACTACTCATGAAGGTGAGTCATTAATTTCCTCATCTGCAAAATGGAGACAAAAACTGTATCCACCTTACTCACAGGGATGTTGAACAAAGAAAGAAAATAATGTGCATGAAGCACATTGAAAATTACACAGTGTTCTACAAAAATAAGGCATTAATCATACAAGGAAGCGATGGTTTCTTTTAGGGGAGTGGGAATATGTGTAGGTTGTTATCAAAAATATTTAACCATTAGTGCCCTGTGCTGCAGAGTGCACTTCGCATAGGCTTCCACATGAGGGCGAATCTGAGGGACGTCCGGCCAGTGACTGGCAATAGTCATCACGATATGCCTGTCATGGAGTTAGCACTGCTGCAAAGGGGACAGGCTTCTTATTATGGTTTCTGGCCCACTCTGGAGGAGGTGGTAGGCTTCTATGTGAAGAAAGGATTGTCTGTGTGAGTCAAAGCAGATTGGCCAATGGACCATTTGGTTGAGGGATGTTGGAAGCACTCCTGTGTCAATGCCATAGACATTTGAAGGTTATTCAGAGTAAGGACAATACTGCTATAATTCTAGCCAAAAAGGAATGACTGATATGATGAGTTGCCAGATCAGGATTTTTAAAAGTTGTTTTAAGGACATATGAAAGCCTCAGAGAAGCCTTCTTGGTGAAATTAATGAATATCTGGCAGAAGTAGTGAGATTGAGGGTCAGTGTGGTGCCTGAGGAACCAGATTTTGCATCTGAGAGCTAGACAACCCTCAAAGCCACATGCTAAGCATGATGCTGGTTCTTGAAACTTATTCTGGAAGAAGGGTTGGAAAATCACCACAATCAGAGACCATAAAATCATAGATTCAGAAAAGCAAAGATAAAAATGACTTCGGAGGTCATCCAATACCCAACTCAAAGTTTGATGAAGGTTAGTGTGAAAGCCTTTGAGAATAAAAAGGAAAAAGAAGAGCTTTCTGGGAAGAAGTTTATAAATTTCTTTCTTATACTTAAGTTTTGCCTGTGAGAAAAAAATGCATATTTTTCCATTATGTTTCATTAAAGACAATGTGAAAACTGGACTTCGAAAAGCTCAGATCTTCAAGGAATATTTGGTGAACTTTCTGTTGACAATATTTCTGTTGTCTTATAGCAAATCCAAATAAATTTAATAAGAAAAGATCTTAATAAATATGACAGAGTAGGGTTTTTTGGGGGGTAGGCAAAATCTTGACTGCTAGGATTATTCATTCATACAGTGATTTAGTCATCAAATATTTGAACAGGGGCACAAAATACTCCAGGATTGATAATCTGTGGAAGAGTAGATGATTCTACAGGAGCGGGGATGGAGTGTGGCCTTAGTGTGACCACATCAGCCAGAGTGATCGTTTCAATGTAGAAATCATACCATCTTCTTTCTCCACTCGCAATCTCTCAGTAGCTTCTCATTATGTTTAAAATAGAACTCAAACCCCCTACCATGGTTTTTGAAGTCCTCTGTGGTCTGGCCCTTGCTGATCTCTCTAAATCTCCTCTACCACTGTGCCCATGGCTGCTTTGCTTCAGCTGCACTGGACTCTTCACTTGTCCTTGAAGAAACTGAAGATGTCTCAGGATCTTGGCACATGCTGTTCCTTCTGCCTGGAATGCTGTCTCCTCCCCGCCCCCCCCACACACACATTATCTTCATAGATTATTTCTTCACTTCAGTCAGTTCTCTGACTGAAGGTTACCTCCTTGAAGGGGCTTTTCCCAATCCTCCTATCTGAAATAGCACCATCACACCCCAGCATGTTCCATCCTCTTATTCCTCTTTATTGTCATTCACAGGAGTTGTTACTTCCTAACTTTAAATGGTTTACTTATCTATTAGCCTCCTGTCTGGCCTGCTCTCCTCCACCAGAATGTACAGCGTGATGAGGGCAGGGACCTGGACTGTCACGCTCACTGCTTTATCCCCAACATGTGCCTGGCACACAGGAGGCTCTTAAAATATTTGTTAAATAGCAAGTGACTGAATGAAAGGGGAGCGAAACAAGGACTGAAGTGAGGAAAAAGGAGAGTGGGGAATAGCTTAGTTTCGATTTTCCCATCGGCCACTACCAGACCCTGGAGTGCTCCCTCAGACGAGGCAAAGAGAATCAAAGCTTCATATGGAACACGTCACCTGGGTCTTGTGAAAATGCAGGTCCGTACACAGGAGGCCTCACGTGAGGCCTGCCATTCTGCATTTCTAAGAACGTCAGTGCAGCCAGAGGAGAACAAGGGCACCAAAGCCGCCTGGGGCATGGGCCCTTCCCAGCCTTCCTGGTCCCATCCACCCCCTCTCCCTATCTTTGGGTCTCGGATAAGGTGGAGTCATGATCTGTGAAATGCAAAAAGGATAACGTGAGGAAGGGTCCAGGTGTGAATTAACTTTTTACCCCAGAGGAACTCAGAAAAATTATTTCTCCTGAGGGTCTAATTCCATGCTATTTTTGACTTTTAAGAAAGTTATTAAAGGTCAAAGAAATCATAAAATAATGAAAACCTAGACTACTTGGAATTTGAGGATTTACTTTTTTTTTTTTCTGACTATTTTTATTAAAAAAAAAAAAGTCTTGTTTTCCCAGGTGTTATTTTGTTTTTCAAGGAAAAAGTAAAAAGCTTGTCCTCAATCCTCCTCATCTCCTAAAATTACATAATTTCAACTTCCATGTGTCTCATCTTTGCTGAAGAGCCAAAATAACATGAGCCTTTTCTTTGGAGAGGTCCTTAATGCATTTGGTATCAATTTATAAAGAGCTATTTATTTTTTCACCATGTTTCTACCGATAGTGGAAAAAGACACCTGCTGGGACAGTCTGGTTGAGAATTTGGTACCATGTTAGCATGACTGGGTAATTTCTTGAGCAGCTCCAAGTACTGGAGTGTCCAGTGAAATGTGATGGTGGGTGATCTTTTCCGCTAGGAAGTGAGAACTTTGTGCTGGACAACGTTAAGAATCCTATATCTATAGTGTTAAGCATCCTATACTGATTATTCTGAAGATTTTCTTGCCAGAACAAGAAAGTGTCTTCTCTCTTTATTTTATAGTTAACAGATAAAGACTAAAGAAGATACATGAAAGATTGTAAGGTCTTGTTTTCATTTCATAAATAAGTTAGTTCACAGAATCTCAGAGTGGTTAGGTCATCTGTCCAGAATCATGCGGCCGAGCCTGGACTGCAAGTCCATCAACTTTGAACTCTTTCTTTCATTCCCATGATACCTTTTGGTCTAAGATTTAGACATAGGAACCATTTGTCAAATAAGGAGATGGTGCCCATCCTGCTTGTATAATGTCAGCAGTCTCGTAAAGGCAGGGGCTCACTCTGTTGTATTTATTTCTGCATCCACAGATCCTTAATTGGTGCCTGGCACATAGTAGGCTCCCAATAAATAGTTGTTGAATGAGTGGTTGCCATTACTGTTTGCTAAGATGAATGTTCTATTTTAATGAGGAATGGTTCTGGACTCACAGGATACAATGATATCTGAGCTAAAAAAAAAAAAAAAAAAAAGCAGAACGCACTGGGGTTGTTTCATTTGTCACATTCTTTCCCTCCAGGAGTATTCCATATCCTCCTTATCTTCTAAGTATTTATTCTTTTCTCTACCCCAAAACTTACCCAGTGTCCCTTATTTAAAACCCCAGACCCTACTTCTCCTACTACTCCTCCCCAACCAGAGACATGGAAGAGAAGCAAGGCCCAGGCCAGAGCTGTGCTTGATGAATGAGGGCTGTAATTTAGAAATTAGACACCAGTTTACCACCTACATGTCACAATCCCGCATGAAAACCCATTCTTTTATAACTTCAAGGATGTATTATTAGATTAATATAGGTAACGCTCATGTTATGTTTGTCAAGCTGCAGAAGAGAATAGCTGTTGTGAAGATCTATTTCACTGCAAGTCATTATTATATTTTACTCTATGCGAGGAACTTTCTGAGCACTTCTTTTGCTTTTGAGAGAGTGAGAAAAAAGTAGAGAAAGGTTGGAAGGTGAGATAATTCACATAGTTTCTGTTTTCATTGGCATTTGTTTGTCCTTTTTATTGTTCTTTTTGTGCTTATAGACATTCTTTTAGACAGAAGTAACCTAATGTAAATCCTTTGGGATTGCGGTAAATTGTGTTAACAAACATAATGTTAGGTGTAGATTTCATGGTTTAAAACAGTATAATATTGACTATGTAGTTATAACAGGGAAGTTGTTTTGAATACCAAGGCTAAATAAAATATATGTTTGACAACCTATTTGTATCCCATGAAACTTTCTTCTTCACAGTCTAATAGGTAAGAATAGACATAAACTCCATTACTTCTGCACAGCATGAGATGATATTCCATAATATTTATGAGCTCAGGCTCTGCAGTCAGCATCTCTGGGTCTACAACTGACCCGCAAACTTCTCTGAGCCTTAATTTCTTCATCTGTGAAAGAAAACGATACGATACTGTTTTCCACCTTTCCGGGCAGCTCTGAGGGTGGAAAAAGATGAAGTGATGTATATAAAGTATAGAGTCCAAAAGAAGGGCTAATGCAATTCATCATTCTTATTACTGTATTATTATTAATATCAATCATTGTCTGGAACTAGAGTAGCAATTCGAAAATTAATGAACCTAAGAGAATAAAAGTATTTCTGAAACTGACAAAGGCTCTTGAATTGAAAATTTAAACAAAACAATTTATTTAATAAATCAGTACGTGCAGTATTTACCAATTTAACAGTTAACGAGATCCATTTTGCACCATAGCCAAATGACACAGTTAACCCCCAATGCATTCTCACTCAGGACTTGGCGACAGCTTTGTAGTCAGACCCTCTTCTGTGTCCGACCCGTTTATTTCTTGCTGATTTTATTTTTCTTATACATTATCTAAGATTTCGAACCCCTCTGCATATAACCCGTATCCCATGATTGCACCTTTCCCTTATAAACTCTCAAGTTCACGCCCTCTTTCTCTTTGCTTCCCACCCCTCCCCCTCCCCATGCATACTCACGTTGTCACCTGCAGAAGAGAACTTCTTTGGTTGCTCTCGAGTAACCTGGTTTACTGCATAACTGCATTTCCTTTCGGTTTTGTTCCTGGTGCGAAGAGCTATTTATTTCCCCCCAGGAAGTCCTGTCATTGAGATGGGAAAATATGTTTCCTGGCCAGGTGCCACCAGAGAGTCCCCAGGCTGGAGAACAATCAAATGCTCTCTTTGGTGATGGCAATGTCCACTTTAAAGCCCCACTAGGCTTCCATGAAGGCCGCCCCTCTTCAGGGTTCTCACACCGGGGGCATCATTATTGCCCCAGTGGGCTGGTTCTTTCCCTTCCTATTGCATATTGCATGTGGTGTTCACCCACAGAACATTAGCGGCAAAAGAGTGCTGTTTTTCTCTCTTCTACATCAATTAGCTCTCTATTTCCCATTTCACTTTTCCATTGTGTTTACCCAAAACAATGCAAGAGCTGAGATTTCCTAATTTACACCCCGTGTTTCTCTACGCAGGCATTCTGTAGGATTAAAAATGACACGCAAAAACAATTCTGTCTTCAGTTTTTTTATACCAGTTAAACCGGAGCAACTCTATTCTGAGATCCTTTATATTCTGGTCATGCTTAGTTCCAAGGCATGCTGAGACTTCAGCAGCACATTTTGGAAATGGAAGGAGGTTAGGAAAGGTCAGTATCTGAGAAAGGGAAATGAACAAGCTATGGGCTTCCCTCACTCCATTGGGAAGGGGACAGCAGTTCAAATCACACCAATAGTGGTAAACACTGGCTTGATGCAGGATGGCATTAATGCCACAGCCATCTCTCTGTTGGGTAAGTTGCAACAGCAGCAGCTGGAATCTCCAAACGTTGGCAAAGCCGGATTTGAACAGCTGCAACACCCTGGGGCTGGATCAGTTCAGACCAAGGATAAGCTCTCGCACATTCTAGATAAGTGAAGAAGAGGTCAGCAAAGATGCAGGAGTTGGATCCCCAAGGAGCAGAGAGAGTCATGGCAGGGCCCCAGCAGGGGCTGTAGGATGCAGAGCAAAAAATGAAATCACAGCCATTTTTCAAAGGCCTGGTCCAACATGGAAGGGTTTTGGCTGTGTGGACCCATGGGTGCCTGAGGCTTCTACCCTATTTAAGCAGTGAAACCAATCCCAGATTCCGAAATTCCTAAAATACTGCTTATTCAATGCAGGAAGGCTTCTACCACTCTGCAGCCTGATAGTATCAGTACTGGCTCAAGAGAACAACCTGGCTTCTATTTTGTATTCCTATGTTTATTTGTGTAGAGCTGGGACACCCACTTTTCCTGTTACCTGCAGCAGAATTTCTCATGAAAAAAAAGAAATACTTTTTTTCAGCACTTTGCCAGACAAATCTTGGTGCCAGCTCTTTGGGTCCTTCCAACTGTAGGGCACAGCGATATCTGATTGGCTGATCTTTACTCTACAGGGCTTGTTCCTCTCAATACTGTCTCGAGATGCTCTAGCTGAATTGTCTGCTATGGCCTTGTCCCATTTCTGCTAGTGGATCAGCCAGTTTAGATGGTTTGCTGGTTATTCAGTCAGGATCACGACTGGATAAACATTTCCTTGGAAGCTTTTGTTTCCTTCTTTTTAAAAATAAAGTTGGGGAAGTTCCAGCTCTCTCTGGGAAGACCTTGCATTTTCTGATAGTGGCCAAGGACCCAAAGGTGAAAGCGGATTGCATGGGAATGGTCAGTCCAGCTGATTCCCATGAAATCAAGTCATAGTCTTAATCTGTGTGTCAACAAAAGGACCATGCTACATCAGGAACTGGGCAGGTTGGTAGGAAAATCTTGATGATGTCCTGGCCTTTACCATGACATGCTGCATCTGTGCTCACCCTATGTCTACTCTGAAACTTCTGGTCCTTTGTTCCAGCTCTTTTACTGACTTTCCATAAACATATTTAGTGAGTTCAAAATGAACTCCTTATTCATGTGGCATACAGCACTCTGATTTTACCCCATTCAGCCATTTAATGTACCCACATACATAACATTTGCTGTTGCTCACCTAAGTTCTGCTCAGGATTCACTAGGCAAAGTGATCACATGCCCACACCTAACTTCAGAGGGTGAAGAAGGGCAATCCTACTACTTTTGAAGAAGGAGCACTGAAAATTTTGTGAAGCGCTGTAAGGACAGCCACACCTCTGAAAAACACATGAAAAACCCTAGGACATCATCCAAATGTCAGGTGGTGTCACTGCGCTTCCTCTTTGCAAGGGCCAACTTCAATGTGGCAATGGGAACGGAGGTAAATTAACTGCTATATGCTTTTTATTTGTGCAGGCATAATAGCAAAGTGAGAGAAAGCCCGACGTAGTGGTTAGCATGGATTCTTCATCGGTTCAAATCCTGGCTTAACCACTTACTAACTCTATGACCTTGGGCAAATTAGTTAACTTTTCTTTGTTTCAGCGTCTTCACCTGGAAAATGGAAACTATAATTGTAAATTTCTCAAAAGGTGTTTGTGTATTAAATGAGTTAGTAATTGTGAAATCATCAGATGTAGTACCTGATACCATATATGTATTTGCTGATTACGATGGAGTTACACTACCACACGCACTGTTCTACAACTGTCTTTTTTCCTTTAATGTTAAACTGTGGTAGATTTTACATATGTGTGTGTGTGTGCATGTGTGTGCATGTGTACAGGTGTGTGTATTCACCTTGTTTTTAAAAATAGCTACATACTATTCTATTTTTGGCTCTATCTTAATTTGGGGAGCAGTTCAATTGATGGAAAATTCCTATAAGACAATTCAGGAAGATCTTGGTTTCATGAATCTCCATTGATTGAGCTGTTTCTTGCTTAGTTCTCTCAAATGTAGGGTCTAAAGGCTGTGTCTAATGCCATTCAGTGGTGAGTATGTCCAGATCGATCAATAATTTAGCCCAGTCTCTCTCCTATTGATATCTTTATCTGGTGGCAAACATTCTCTGAGATTGTATCGCAAACAGTTCTCCCAAGTAGAAAGTACCATGTTTTTAGGCTTAGCCAAAAAAAAGGTTACTTTCCTGTTAATGAATTCAGTTGTGGTAGAGAACTCATACAGACTATGCCCCTTGCCTCTCTCAGGTAAACACCATGCTGCCCCCTTCACTGTTCCCTTCACAATGCTTGGACCTGATATGGATGCCATGAACATTTTTTGATAATGTAGTGACTTTTTGGTACTCCATGTTCCTTATGGTTACTTCAACACTGCTTCTTTTAACATTAAATTTGAAACCAAATCTCTGTTTTCTACTTCTCTTGGGCTCATTGAAAGCCTTTTTTCTCCTACATCCCCCGCCTCTCCAACAGGCCTTTCTTTTTGATGTGTTTCATAGCTTCTTTTCTTGTATATACCAATCTCATGCACAAAAGTGAATCTTCAGCTTAGAAAAAGTGATAAGCTATATATATCCCAGGCAGGATGAAGCAAAAGTAGTGACCCCTGCATTTTGAGCTTCCAAGGGATAAGACTCTGGAGATGAGATTCTCCATGCAAGTGATTTATTAAGGAGAACTCTTGGGATCAACATTTGTGGGATGGACTGGAGAAGGGGGAAATGTCGAGCTGTGGTGCAGACCTTGTGAGCCTCAGCCAAACACACAATCAGCCCTGGGTCTAGAATGACCCTTTAGAGCTGACCCAGATTAGGCCAAGATGACCAGGCCTTTATCTTCCTCCCTGGTCAGTCATTGGATATGGGCTGTCTCTGAAAGACAAAGAGACTCTCTGTTGTGGAAACAATTCCCAAAGGGTCTGACAGCTGAAAGTTCTCTGCCACCAGCACTCTCAGCAGCTGGGACAAGCCCTATGTTGCAGGAGTATCTGAGTGGCACATCACAGTGTCTACCACAAAGCAAAACAGGACATTGGTGACCATAGTCCAACCCATCCTATTTTATAAGCTCAGAGGAAGAAGGACATTTCCTCCTTCTCTAGGGTTCCATCTGCTCTGTGCCATCCTACCTGTGTTGGTGACAGTGGGTTTACAGGTCTTAATTTGTTTTTCTTCCTTTTCATTATTCTTTCAGGTTTCGAGACAGTCTTTGCTTGTTTCTGCTTTTGCTGTCCTTGGCATAATCTTTTAAGAATACTTTCTCATTTTCTTTGTGCTGCTATGACAATCAGTGCATCCTCTGCATTATAATTACTCTAAATATGGTCTCAGCATCCCTTTTCTTCTAGTTTCGAGGGGATAAGATGCTTCCAAACAGGAGTTTGTTTAATAAAATTTGGACTACTCTGTGTGGCATGCTGCCACTGAGCATATAATTCTCTTTCCTTTTCTTTGAAGAAGCTACTGTTGGAGGGAGCTCCCCCCTCCTTTCTTCTTTAATCCCACAGATCATTTCCATGCAGCCCACTCGATATTGCCTGGCAGCAGGGGGGACAAGAATAGCATGAAGAATTGAAACCCACAGAAGAGCCACAACTTTCTCCCCTTACATATTTGCAAGCTGAGCTGCTAACAGGTGGCAGAAGTGGTTCATTTAAATTTCATCTCCCTTCATTTTCTCTGCCTTCTCTCTGGTGCTGGTGAAAATGACCTAGGACCCAGGAAGTAGGTGGAGAAACTCCAGGAGTCAAGATAATCCATGGTTTGAATAATCAAGAACTAGCCCTGGTTCCTTCATCTTCCACAGCTTTATCTCATGAAGTCACTGGACAGTGCCATCAAACAAAGAGTCATTCCACAAGTGGCCTCTGGAAAGATTTCCTTCAGATTTTTCCTTTTTTTCACACTGCGAAGATACCTCATGGAAGTTTCCATCTTGGTCATCTCAGAAAAGGCTCAGGTGCCCCAGATGCACCTGGGAAGACATAACATGGAAGTTTTACTATAATAGATTAATAGAAAAGGGATAAATCTTTAAAAATAGGTCCACGCCCAGACACCTAGGCATCTGTTCTTCTTTGGTCAGCAGATAAGAGTAATGTTCTCCTGCAGAGGAGGACAGGCACACATTTTAAATAAAGGACCACAGAAAGAATAGTTCTTGATGCTTATATATGACAGGGGACAAAATCCAGCCTAGTCAGGGAATATTAGCCAGCACCAGTAGAGAGTAATGACCATTTCCATCGCATCCCTATAATTACTGCCTGCAGTATACGTCTCACTCACTCCTCCTAGTTCTGGCTATAGAAGGGCAAGTATATAATTATATATGGTTATTGGTAGGAAACAGACCTACCTGGACCCTCAAACAGGCAAGAATCTACTACCTGGATAGTAGCAGAATCAGTGCTTCATGTGGCCAAGGCCATGGCTTCCCCATCTTAGGATGAGTGCCACTTGTTTCTGCAGCTGGAGAGAACTCAGTGTCCGCAGCCCTGCTGTTTGCTTTGTCTCCAGGGAGTTCCTAGCCACTGAGCACAAGGAGGTCTTGTAGGCTATCGACGCTCCATCTCTCTCAGGGTTGGTGACGAGGGCTTACCTTCTAGAGCTGAGACGCAGTATGGGCAAAGAGAAAAATGCTGCAAATTAAAGTGAAAAATCCATTTAGTACAGATTTAGTCTCTTTCTGCCCCTCCGTTCCCCATGTTTTGACTATATGTTTCTGAAACTTGTGGGCCAGGTCAGTGTCACAGGCTTGTTGACAGTGTGCTTGGGACACCATGACTCTTCCAGACATGTTAAACAACAACAAGCCATCCTATGGGCCGACCTACTGTAACCATAGCCATCCCTGGGTGGCTTGTGGGAAACAGAAGTCATCATCCTCCTGATCTTCTTAGATGCCGATTTTCATGAATCAAACGCTGCCTTCTCCATTTCCCCAGTGTGAAAGGCTCTCTGCTTTTATTTTTAAACCTGATTGCACAAGAAGCAGCTCACAAATTGTGTTTCTATCCTCCATTTCCATGTGGACTGCCATACAGACGAGAGGTGGGGAAAGTCCTCACTGGTGAGAGGAGGGTGACTCACTCTCAAGGATTCCAACCCCTACCCCATCAGGTGCCCGGGTTTCTGAGAAGCTTTTGCTGTTTTCAGCCATTCAGCCTTTCATTGAGCGAACATGTCACTGGCCCCAAAGCAGCCGTGGGCATTCCCACAGCTGAGACACGCAGAGGTCTACAGGCCCACCCGCACGTGGATGTGTTGCTGTGCTCTGTCCAACATTCCCATTTGTGACTTTAGGAATTACTGAACTGGAAAGAAGAGAAAGAAGTGTTGGGGTGACAGATGATGATCTGCTTTTTAAAAATTGTGTGAATATCTAGAGGAGAAAAGATGGGAATTTATGTTATCTTTTTCTGGAAATGGCTCTCTCTCCTCTGCTTGACTTTCTTAGCTTTGCTGGACCAAGTCATACCTTTTTTACTTCTCTTACTAGCTGGTTGGTTCACCAAGCTAGAGTAAATGCTTGGATGGAGAACAGCAATTCGGTTTTATTTAAACTGGCATATTATGTCTCGGCAAGGTGGTAGAGGAAGCCCTACTGCATCCAACAGACAAATGAGTTTGGAACATTTTATTTGGTGTGTTGTTGACAAAAGCTAAGTCCCTGGGTAGCTGTTAATTTTTCCGGGTAATTCCCAGAGGAAAATCCAGCCAACTCAGTGCCTCACATTTCCCTGTAGAACTTTAATGAACTGCATAGTATGGAAAAGATAAATCTTAGCTCTGATTTCCGTTTTTTGTTCTGTTTTATTTTGTTTTATTTTGTGGAGTTTCCTTACTATGGAAGGAAGAATTTTTTTTCTTGTTTTATTTGGGAGAAGCCTATGTTTAACTGAGAAGGTAAAGGGCTCAGATGGAGAACAGAAAGTAGCAAGAACCATTACTAGACTAGATCCAACCCACTGATCTAAAAAGACCTGCCTCATTCATCCACCGGCATAATTAGGTAAACAGGAGACAACCTGTCTGATGAGTCTTCTGGTAAAATTAAATTTCTATCAAATTTCTATCAATCCAGGAAAGGTCTTTTTTTGTTTTTCCATTTTGTCTTCTTTAAGAAATACTTAAGTTTTTTGGAAAAAAAAAATATATATATATTTTTATATAAAAATATATATACATAATATATATATAAAATATATACATAATATATATATAAAATATATATAATATATATTATATATTACATATATAATATATATTATATATATAATACATAATATATATAATATATTATATATATTATATAAAATATATACATAATATATATATAAAATATATATAATATATATTATATATAAATATATACAATATATATAATATATATTATATATAAATATATATACATAAAATATATATATAAAATATATATGAAATATATATATAAATATATATATAAATATATATATAAAATATGATAAGAAACACAAATATATTAACTTTTTAAATTGTCAGCATGAGATAAATGAGGGAAACTTTGATCTTAAATGATTTCCCTATATGACTATCGAGAAGATGAAACTTGAAAGTGTGCATTAGGGTAATTGACAGAATGGAGAATCTAAATGTGAAATCAAAGGCAAATTACATGAAAGTTGGGGATGATTTATACACCAGTAACCAATTCTGCTTGGTTTGATAGTGATTCTAGAAAGAAAAAATTATGAGATTCTAGTCGGAAGGATAATTCTACTGGGTTTGATTCTAGAAAGAAAAAATTACGAGATTCTTGTAGGAAGGATAATCTAGCACATATGAGTCCTCTATTCACCTTTAATTGAAATCTAGGTCCAGGTGTCAGCCTCAGGTCATCAGCCTGGATTATTTGGTGAAAATTTGTGTGAAGTCACAGGTCCGGGCAGGCTCGTTGATGCATGAATGGCCAAAATGAAATTGGAGAAAGCCATCCCTCCAGATTCTATCCTTCAGGCCTGTGTAATGAAGAGTGAGCTCCTTTTGCAGACAAAACAACAGGTGAGAGCCCCTAAGTAGATATGTTGGCCATAAGTCCTAAATTAATAGTGTTATTTATTTCAAGTTTTGTTTTATCGCAGTTGCTAAAACACGCCATTGAAGTTCTTCACTGAATCTCTAGCTACTGCTTTCTTTGTAGTCTTCTCTTTGATGTTTGTTTTTGTGTTTGCTGCTTCTAAGAGCCTGAGAGAACCACCAGGCACTAGGATGGCTAGACACATATGCCCAGAACTACCACACATGCTCTGTGTCCATAAGTATGTTTAAAACAAAATCATTCAACAGAGAAAAATAACCAACATTTATTGTGTACTGTCTATGTACCAATTACTATTCTAAGTACTTTACCTAAGGAATCTCACTTAATCCTTACTATAAATAGAAGAAGTGAATATGGCTGTTATCCTCCTTTACAGTTGAGGAAACTGAGGCAAGGCAAAGTCTGAACTGGGATTCAGACTCAGACAGTTTTACTCCTGAGGCCTTGCTCCTAATCACGGGGCTGCAATGATAGAGGGCTGACTCCATGCTGGACACTGTGCTAGGCAGGTGAGCTTTGCGACCAAACGATATTTAAATGTATTGTTCAGATTTGACCTTGGAATTGCATGGATATCTTTCATCTATGTATCAGTTTTTGTGGGCTACTTGGAAGTTACCATAATAATCTGGAACATTATCAACTATCATCGTCAGCAAATAGAATTAAGTAATTTTGTTTCTAATAGTGTAACTGCTAATATCCTTCGGCATTAAGTAATCACAATAGTCTTGAATGAGGTCTCTATTATAGTTTTATTAAAAAGCATACTCATCTATTAGTTGTTAGTGTGTATATGTTAGATAAATATTAATCAAACCTTGTGATAAGAAACACAAATATATTAACTTTTTAAATTGTCAAAATAGTCATGTGTATCAGCTAGCTTTGCTATATAACAAGTATTCCCAAATTCAGTGGCATTTACTATTGCTCACAAACTTCTAGTCTTGGCTAGGCTCACTCATGAGTCTGTGGTCAGCTGCAGTTCAAGTAGTTGGCTCTGAAGATCTAGGCTGGGCTTTCTCACATATTGGGAGTATGGCTGGCTCTAGGCCAGAGTACCTCAGCTGGAACAATTAGCCTTTCTTTTCTTTATATGATCACTCATCATTTAACAGACTAGCCAAGGACTTTTCACATGGTGGCTGTAAAACAGGAGATTCCAAAAGAGTATACATGGCTCTTAGAGAGACCTAGGCTTGGAGCTAGCATAATATCACTTCTGCCTCATCTATGGTCAAAACAAATCCCAGGCCAGCCTAGATTTGAGAGGTGAGAAAATAGACTCTACCTCTTGATGAGAGGAGCTTTATGGTTATATTGCAAAAGTGGATGGGTAATACAGGATGGGAAGTAATGGAAGCTATTTTTGAAAACAATCTACGATATCATGTGAAATAAGTATTATGCCCATTTTATAGATTAAAAAGTTGATATCCAATGTTAAGTAACATGCCCTAAAAATTATAAAACTTGTACATTGTAAGTTACTAGCATTAATTGGTTGAATGACAAAATTAGATAAACATAGGTATGTCTAACACCAAAGCTCTTTCTTTGAAATACCACTTTGTAAGGTTTTCAAAGCCTTTAAGGATTCTGTTATTATTAATAATCTTCACAGAAATAAAAGTGGTGTCCAAGGATGAGGAACTAGGAGAGGATAAAATTTAAATATAATACTAGCTGGTTCATTTTCATTTACTTACAGGCATGAATAATTTTAATCAAGGAACATTTCTTTAACAAAATGACCCTTACTGATAGCTGTGGATTATTAACTTTTTCATCTCTGCATGCAATAGACACTGTTTGTTGTTCGTTGCTTCTCTTTGGTATATTGTACAGCCTGAGAGGGATCACATGCAAATAGAATTCTCATTTGTGAAACTTGTCATCTCCAGAACATTTGGGTAAATTAAGAGTATAATAGTAGTAATAGTAGTAGTAAATGTTGTTTAATGAGATCTGAATTTAGCAAATATCATATCCTTTGAGTGGTTATACTGTAAATATAATGGAGCATGAGGAGGCCTTTAACAGGGGGACCAAGTACTTTTGGGAAATTTGGAATTAACAGGTTACTTTGCTGTAATTTCTCACAAATTTTTAAGAGGCTAATACCCATTGTGACTCTCAAGGAAGGCAAGTCTCAGACTTATGTGACTGCAGAATATTCATTTTGTGGAATTCTCAGACACCTAGTAATCCACAGAACCCTTGGAAAATATGAACTTAATTCTGATCTTTTCGAAGGCTTACATGGAGTTAATAGTATTTTTCTAGCATCTGCCATGAGAAAAGAACTATGAGAACCATGTCAGAAATCTGTGAAATAAGCATTGTTCTTATTTGTTATTGAGAAAACTCAGTAGGTAACTTGCTGGCCCAAGATCCCCCAAGTGCTACCATATCTGAGAGCTGAACCTGGCTTTATCTGACTTCAAGCCAATGGTGCTTCCTGGATACTCTGCTGAGATTCAGACAGTTTAAGTGACTGGGTGATTCAGCTGGTCAGAAGAGACACTATGTCTCAGATACTTTTGTAAACTCTGTAACTCCTAATAAAAAATGGGTTATTAGTCAATGCCTACTGGACAATCCCTTTGTTTATCACCGACTTTTATTATGATCATGCTCATGGACAAAAATTGCAATAGTAGAAAAGTGTGTAAGATAAAAAGTAAAAATTCTTCTTCATACCATCAGCTCCAGAATTATTCTCTAGAGGTAAGACTATTATTGATTTTTTTTATTCTTCCATACTTTTTAAATTATACAAGTGCATGTGTGTAGATCTTTCACTTTTGTTTTAAGTAGATGAGATAATACATTTTCGCCCAACATAAATTTGAGATTTTTTTTAATACAGGATTTGTAAATTTCTTCTTTCTTTTGTATTGGTGTACCATATTTGATCATTTTGTGATGGATTGCTAATTTTTAGGATAATTCGTTTATTTTTTATTTTTATTTTTTGCTTTTGCTATAACAAACAGTACCTCCAATGAAGAAATGATCTTGTACATATATCTTCACACAGTTATATTTTGAATGGAAAACAAAACATAAAAGTCATCATTTTTCCCCAGTGACTCCTCTTAGGAAAAAAAAAAGTGGACTATTGCCAAGAAAATGTTATAGGAACTGTAAATAAACAGATTTTTAAATATATATTTTGACCAAAAATAGTATCCTGCTTCTCTGGTTTGCTCTGCTCTGACGAGGGAGGGAGCAAATAGACTGAGCCAGTGGTCCTATCAGATGCCATATGACTATGATCCACAATGGCTAAAACCAGGAGAGGGATACTCAGCCTCCTGGAGCTGCCATTATTCACGTGGAACAGCTCTGCATAGTTTGGTTTTGATATTATGGATGCAGAGTCAATATAAACTGGACAGATGAAATCAACTCTTTGTCATTTCAAAGACATCGCCCATCATATTATGCAATGGATCTTTCAGTGATGTAGACCATGAACAGAATTGAAATGAGAACTGACTCAAATAATGTCACTTCTGGGAATTTATCTTAAGGAAATGATCCAAAAAGGAAATTTTATTGACTCAAAACATTCACTTCAATTCCACATAATTAATGGTAAATTATTAGCAAAAATGGGAGCATACCAAAATATATAACAAAAGAATAATCTTTCAGTAGATCTAATATGTAACTCCATTCATGGTGAGGCAGGCATTATGCAGGTATTAAAATGATAAATGTCATGACGATTTAGAACCCTGAAAAAGAAAAAAAAAGGTTACCTATGCTAAAATGGTAATTATATAGTGGACAATTTAGTGACAGACAGAGAGAAGGGGTGTTGAGAGTTTGGGAGAATGGGGTGAAGGATTAAAGAAGTACAAATTAGTAGTTGATAGTTGGGCATGGGGAGCATGGAAGAGGGAATGTAGTTAGCATTAATATGATGGCTAAGTGGAGGGCCAGGAGAGGGAAGGAGCAATTGGGGGGATTGTTTTATGAATATTATAGATGTCTAACCAATGTACTGTATACTTGAAACTAATTTAAATAAATAAACTTATTAAAAACAAATAACCAAACCAGCACCCCTTAAGGGAAGGAAAAAAAATGATATTTATATACATATATTTTATAAGACCTAGAAGAAGAAAATATTTGATTTGTTAGATATTTGAATTCTAGATAGTCTTATTAATTTATAAAAATATATCTGTTTTATAATATTACTTATAAAATTAAAAGTTAATAGTCCACAGAAGATAATTTATGTTGATGTCTAGGAAAACTATGAGCCCTCACCAAAAGTCTGCTTAGTCTCAGTCAGGGATGGACATATTCTTTTATTTATTTTATTATTTTTTAAATTTATTTATTTTTATTATAGTGACATTGGTTAAAAAAATCCAGTAAGTTTCAGATGTACAATCCAACAGAAAGGCATATATATATTGCACTGTGTGTTCACAGCCTATAGTTAGATTTCTTTCTGTCACCACATACTTGATTTTAAAATGGCATACTATAGATTTGACTAGGCTCTCTCCTAATTCTTAAGGAGGTTGCGTGTAAGATGTCATATGTCACATTTTGGTCTGTGACAGTTCTTATTTAAGCCTATTGTCCCTGTACAATTGTTACCAGCACTGCTTTTCACTGTCAGAGTGACTTTATTATTTGTTTGTTTGTTTGTTTGTTTGTTTGTTTGTTTGTTAAAACTTACCCAGATAATCTGTGGACCCCCTCACTATGAGGGACATGGTAACTGTCCTGTTCTACCACATTTGCCATTCTATTCCTGCTTTAGCATGCATCTCTAGTGTACATCATCCTTAGATGATGATTTAACTTTCTATGGTTTGGTAAGTCTTTCACAGAGCAATGATTTCATCTTATGCCTAAAGCAAAAGAGGAACGTATGTGCATCATTAATGAAATTTCAAAGATATTGTCCATTACGTTGCATGGCAGCTCTTTCGCATGACCTTTTAAAAATTCTGAAAATTTGAATAAGTTTCTCTCCGCTAATAACTAATCATCTTTCATCATGTTAAATAATAGCCATTTTGTAATTTGACGTTCTTGTCTTCTTCCCTTGGCTTCCAGAAAACTTGGCACTAAGTCAGGTATCTAGTCACAGCAAAAGTCCTTAACTGGTGTAATAGGGAGTCAGATACAACTGATTTTGAGTTCTATTCTCTGCCTATTACTGTGTTAGTTTTCTATGGCTGCTGTAACAAATTACCACAAACTTCATAGCTTGAAATAACATACCTGTATTATCTTATAGTTCCGGAGGCCAGAAGATTGAAGTCGGTTTCACTGGACCAAAATCAGTTGGTCAGCTGGGCCAATTTCCTCCTGAGGCTCTAGGGGGAAATCTATTCTTTGCTGCTTCCAGCTTCTGGTGACTGCCAGCATTTCTTGACTTGTGGCCACAACACTCCAATCTCTACTTTAGTAGTCATATTGATTCTATTTCTCCTGTGTCAATTCTCCCTCTGCGTCCTTCTTATAAAGGTATTTGTAATTACCCAGATAATCCAGGATCATTTCTACATCTCTAGGATCCCTAAGCATACCTGCAAAGTCCTTTTTTCCCCATACAATGTAACATTGCAAGACCTAGCAATTTTGGAGCAGGGAGTATTTCTGCCTATTACAATCTACTCTCTGGTCCCCAAAGACTCACATCCATCCCCCACGCAAAATATATTAATCATATCCCAACATCCCCTGAAGTCTCAGCCTCTTACAGCAACAACTCAAAATTTAAAATCTCATCTAAATATAGTCAGCTCAAAAGTCCCAAATATTATCATCTAAATCATCTAAGGCAGATATGGGGATACTCTGGGTATGATTCATCCTTGGGGAAAATTCCTCTTCATCTTCAAAGTAAAACATTTGGTCTAGTGCTTTACAAATAGTAGATGCACAAGAAATTTTAGCCATCATCAGAATTATTTCCTTTAGTGCAATAAGTGGAGGGTCACACTCCGTAGACCCCACATTGTCCTAGAAGAAAGAAGATAAGGTCTAAGATGATGATGATGACGATGCTATCAATAATAGTAGTAATAGAAGGGACAGTAATAGTAACTTTTACTGAGGCTTTATCATGTAACAGAAGCTTTTCTAAGTGTTTTATATGTTTTCTCAATTAATTCTTATGAAATCTCTTTGGGGTAGAAACTCATTGCCCCCTTGTTCAACTGAGAAAACTGTGGGATAGAAACGTAACATAATTAGTAAACCATAATTAGTAAGCCATGATCTCCATGCAGCCCAGTCACAAACAAGTCCACCCTGAATAAGTACCCTAGATCAAAATGCAATTCCTTTTTCTAGTTTTGGCATGCATGAAAAGTAATTTTTAAAAATTGATGCTCATTTTACCTTGGGTTTCCATTTTGTGTTGTTATGAGGATATAAGCCACACTCAGTGTTCCTGAAACTCTTTTGATTCACCAGGAAGGAATTTCTTCTCTTTTTTGTTTTGTTTACTTTTAAGCATAGAATCTCCTTTCCTCCAAAATTTTCATTTTAAAAACTTGAATCTTTCAGAGAAATTGAAAAATTGATACAGTGAACACTTTCATATCCATCACTTTGATTTACCAATTGTTAAACTTTTGCCACTTTTGTTTCTCTCTTTTCACATATAAATGTAGTTTTGTTTTTGCTGGACAATTTTGAAAGTTGCAGTTGTCATGATGCTTTACCTCAAAATACTTAAGCATGTACCTGTTAAGAACAAGGATACTCTCCTTCCTACCGATATCATGATAAAGCCCAAGAAATTTAAATTTGATACAATAGTATTTGTTTGTATTAAAATTTTTACCCAGTTGTTTCAATAGTGCCCTTTTCTAGCATTTTTTTTTTAAATCTGCAAGTCCTTAACCTACATTGCCTTTAGTTGTCACATATTTTTCCTTTAATCTAGACTAGCTCTGCAGCCTGTTTTTGTTTGTTTTTTGTTTGTTTGTTTGTTTGTTTCCCTTCAATGACCCTTTGAAGAGCCCTGATCAGTCACCCTGTAAAATGTCTCAAGCTCTAGATTGGTCATTTCCTATTGATCCTTTCCTATTGATGAGATTCAAGCTAAATATATTTTGGCATGAATATTGCATAGGTGATGCAAGAATTATTTCCTAATTGATTATGCTTAAGAAAAAGAAATTCGAGGCTCTGGAATAAGAATGATCTGATACTTTAGGAAAACCGCTAAACACCGAAACCCATAATAGAGCTCAATCTTTGAATGGTCATTGACAGTTTCTGAAGCATGTTTCACATATATTTATTTTATTTTATCCTCATAATGAGGTCAATGAGATGAATATTATTGATCATAGTCTTAGGGCAATAAAGGCATTGACGTGATTTGCTAAATTCCTGGAATTCATTCCTCAAAGCTGAGGTTTGAATCCAGTTTCTAGACTTTGGTTTTGGATCTCAATCTTATACTTTTCCCACCCAGTCAATGGTTAGGGTTAAGTAGGATTAACGTTTTAAAAACGGTGGCAGTCACTTACTCTACTCAGAAATGCAACTGAATTCAGCATAAGTTAATGCTTTCTAAAAGCAGCTTTCAAATTGCCTCTGGACCCTGGCCGAGTCTTTAGGAGCCTGCATTTAAGTAGATTATGTGTTAAGAGTTTGCAGAGCTCTCACTGTTGTAAATGCTGTAGACACTTGCTGGGAAATAATAATAGAGAAGCAGAAAGAAACTGAGATGGATGGGTTCCCACTCAGTCTTCCTATAAACTTGCAGCATATTGAATAATAAATACAGATGTTAGCAAAGACACGGTCTTATCTTTATTCTATGTTTTGTACCCACAAATGGTGGGTCTAAAAAAAAGTGATTTTTCTTTGTTGCTTTGTTTTTCCAGTGAGTTCATGGGTGGGAAGAACTTTTAAATCCACCCTGGAGAACTGTGGGCATTAGATCATGTAGGAAGGAGGCAATGTGTTCATAAGAGTTATTTTTTTTTCCCCAATAAATTGAGGGTTTGCTTAAAGATTTGTTTTATAAAATAGGTTTCAAAAGAGGAAAATCTGTGCCTGAAACTGACTAAGATCTGGAACAAATGTATTTCATGTCATTTTGTTAAAAGTTTTGGCCTCTACGAGATTCTCATAGGAACGGGAGTTTTTCCTCCCTTTGTTGACTTTCTCAAACTTTGTAGGAAGCTGTCAACAGAGGGCTGGCTTGGCATTTGAAACTCGGCACTTGCATTTAAAGACTTCATATGAAAAAGTGGACGGTAAAAGAGTTACATGTACCGAGGAGAATTGACTGGGATTTATTCTGCAGAACACTTGGGATCCAGGTTCTGTTCTGCTAATCAGCTGTGTGACTTTGAACAGTGCTCGTTGAGTGAGTTGCCCTACCATACCAAAGTAGGACTCATGATGCCCATCATGGGTGTCTGACAGTTTAGTGAGAGTGTATCCACGAACTTGCCCCACAAGCATCTAATGTATTTCGCAATGCAAGGCAAATATGTGATTTTAGGGTGTTTAGTTTAGAAGCATACTGAAGGCTTTCTCCCTTCCTCCTCTTCTCCCGGCAGTCTTGCTTTTCAGTGTGGAGAAATACTCCATGGTAAAATCCATGCTGGTCCTTTCTCCTCATCTTAGTGGAGTCAGTTGAAAAGGAGAAAAAAAATTACTATAGTTTAGCTCTAAAGAGGTATATAGTGCCACATTCGACCACACAAGTTCTGAAGCCAAAAGACTTGTGTTAAGACCTTGCCTCTGTCAGTGAGTAGCTATGACAGTGGACAGGTTATATAACCTCTGTGTGACTCAATTTGCTCATCTATAGAAGACTGTAATTGCTACCTTTCAGAGCTGTTGTGAGGATTGTGTAAGATGGTGTATGTGTATCCAGAAGAAAATGTGACTTAACTTTTTGCCTCCATCATTTCTTTAATCTCTATTCTGTGTGCGTGATCATCCTCCTCTAGTCCCTGAATGAAAACATCAGTTGGCCCCATAATTTTACACTTATTAGTAGGTAATAGATTATCCTATCATTACTTTGTCACAAACTCAATTAATTTAAACCCAAGGACAAATTAAATATGATAATTTAAATGTCTAGTTCAAGAGGTTAACCGATACTCTGAATTTCACTCAATGTTCAATTATTCTTCCCTCCTCTTTGTTCCAGGTTCAAAGGGAAGGGAAAAGGAATATGGTAGGTGGATTGATTTCATCTCTCTTCCCCTTCACCCCACCCGCTCCCAGGCCATTGATATAACTGAATTTTAGCTGCTTTGCTCAGAGGCTCACTGGGAGATAGAATAGGGCAAGCTTGGTGCTTCTCTCCCAGGGCTCTTTCATACCCCTAGGCTCTTTCATACCTCCCACCCCCACCCATTGGTCTCCCTTGACTCTGTAAGTGGATATGTTCCAGATGGTTACTTACCCAAATTCTAAGCATCTACCCTTTGGTTTCTTGTTGCTGGGTTTCCTCTGCCCTACCAAGGAATCCTATGGAACAGTGAGACAGGATGCAAGATATTCTCCACTGGAGATCTCCCCAGGTGGCCATTTCGGACCCATAGGCAATAGTTTCCCATCCCTTGACTGAAAAACTCTGGGAGTACAGTCTCATGCCAACATCACCTAACTCCTCTACCATATGATGGGTCGACCTGGTTCTTGTCTTAGGGCATTCTGCCATCCAACCCCTCAGGTCCAGGGGTTATGTAATAACTCCTCTTCTTGGAGAGGTGACAGAATAGGTATCTTGTGACACCTTTTACTCTCAAAGTGGGCAAGAAGATGTTGGACTCACAGAACATGTGTCAACCAAACTTCACATGGCAACTTGACACCTCCCTTAGGAATTCTATATTTATTTAACCAGGGACCTAATCAGAACTGCAATTTTACCATATTGTTAGAGGAGTTCTTCACTTAATAAATACTTGGCATGTAATAAATGCCAAATAAATAACTATTTTGTGATGAAAATGAGAATGAATCCTAATTCATTTCAGTAAGTATTAAATTCTTATCATGGGCACTGTGAGAATAAAAAATGGGTAAGATACTGACCCTACCCTCTGAAAGCTCATGGTCTGGTAGGAAAGATAAATAGATGTTCTTATTTGAGGAGAAAATGGTAAATAATATAGTAGAGGTTAGGATAGTAGAGAGTAGAGAAAGGAGAGTTTGGAGATTTGGGGAGTTCTCTGCCTTAAACAATTATGGATCTGTGAGGAGATTGTACTCTTTTTAAATATAAAAATCTTTGATTTCCTCCTGTATCTGTCTGCTTTATCAGTTTATACCCTTAACTAAGTGACCATAACTGCTGTTAGTAATGGGCCACCTAAATGACTCATGGACCAGATCGTCATAGATTTGAAACCAGGAAAGCTATTCCAAGCTGCAGAGGTCTTCAGTTGGGATGGTTTCTGACAAATCTTGTATTTGCAGGATGAAGTACTGTTCATCATCAGCTTTCTAATCATCGCTCTATGTTTATTGAGCTCAGGTGTCTGTGTGCGAGTAAGGAAGTGTGATGGGAGCTACAGTTGAAAAAGAGGATTATTATAAAGAACAGAGGGGTCATTAAAGCTCTTGAGCAGGAAGAAAGATTAGAATGTCACTTTAACCTGAAATTAAGAGAATGGGAGCAGGGAAGGACTGCGTACAGGCAATCAAGACGGAGGTTTTTTTCTTTCTTTCAGAACAATAGGATTGAAGTTTGAACAGGAAAGAGGCATTAGGAATGTAGAGCATAGGAGAGGTAGAATGGAGAATAAAAATGAAAACTGTTTTAAAGAATCAGGAGGGAAGAACAGGTGGCTTATGGTGCAGAAGGAAGGTAACTGGGTGGGATGATGGGTGAAAATGATTTTACTTTTAGGTATGCTCAGTTTGAGGCTCTGGTGGAATCTTCTGGTGATAGGCAGTTGTGAATAGAAATGTAGAACTAAAATTCATGGCTGGCCTTAGTGCTAACAATGTGAATTAAGGAGTCGTATCTATGAGCGTGTTCTCAAAGAACAGCAGTAGAGAAAATTACCTATAAAGTTCATTCACCTGAATTATTCAGGTCCCAACTCTCCCTAATTTTTTGGTCAGGAATAACACACATTAATGGCTTATGCAACCTGCACTTAGAGTATATACCAAAAAATCAGTATATAATTTCTATAAGAGGTTATAAAGCTAATTTTGGAAACATTGCATTTAAAATAACACAGACTCAAACATTAGACTTTGTGGAAATTAACAAATACTACCCAAATGAGAACGAGCAAAGGCCTTTTATCCCCCAAGCTTTTTATAGAGAGGGAGTTAGCCACCATCCTTCGAATTTAGCAAAGACTCAAACACGAGCAGGAGGGTGTAAAAGCTTTAGACTGGGAAAAATGAAAGGCTTCAGATATGCCCTGATTGGAGGCTCTTTGGCATATAAAAGCTGGTGGCAGGCTAATTAGAACCAGAGTATCTTCTGTGATTTGTTAGGGGAGCAGATTTGGCTTTCCCTGATAAGTCCTAAGTTGGAAAAAAAGGACAAAAATCAGGGAAGCTGGCAGTTATTGATCAAGACCCAGCTGATTAGGGCCAATTGCTGCAGAGGTTAGAGTTTGGCTTCCTGGGCTGGGTGCTGCAGGTTGTGAATTAGAGTTCTATTTTTTTCCAGATGGCCTCATCATTGTGTATTCAGTCTCTCATGGTAAAATACGTTCAGCTTTTAAAAATTCATTATCTTCTCATTTGCTTGACTTTCTTGGCCACCACTGTCCAATTCTCATATGCTCAAAAGTCACTTTCTGAGATATATATTTGAATTGGTTTTCCAGCTAATCCCCAGTCCTTTTGTACTAAATATTTTAAATCTTTATTGTCAAACGATAACGAATACCATAAGAAGTTAAAACCATACAGAAATGTGTAAAATGAAAGGACAATTCCTCTTCTCTTCGTGCCAGCTCCTGAGTTCCACTCCTCAGAGTTAATCGCTATTAGTGGTTACTTATACATCCTTGTGGAAATGGTCTATGCATATGTAAACATATAAATTATATATCTATAGTTGCATATTTGTATAAATTTTTAAAAATTTTACGCGATTTGGGATTATACTCTAAGAACCCTGTTTTTCAAGCTACTTTTTCTGGTCATCTTTGGACATCTTTAATATGAGTCAGTCTATCTTATTCTTAAATTTAAAGTTTTTGTTAGATAATTCCTCAATCGGCTATGGAAAAAAATGGCCCAGTTTATCCCCTCATCAAGTGTTTGAGAGTATTTTGTTTTTCACATTTTCATTGACATTAGATATTTTTCCTGATTTAAAATAAGAGGATAGGTACTTTAACTTGAATTTATCTTACCGTCAGTGAGATTAAGAACATTTTCATATGATTTATTGGTCATTTGTATACTCTATTTTTCTGTCCATCTTTCCATTGAATTCATTTCCAACTTCTTGTATGTTAAAGAAGTTAGCCCTTTATTTTATCATCTGTCTTTTCACTTTGTATATGGTCTTACTTTTTGCCGTACAGAAATTTGAATGTTAAGTACTTAAATTTATGAAGTTTGTCATTTATTTGAAATTTTTTGTCCTGAATTGAAAGGCCTTCCTGTTTTGCTATTTTTTTGTTTGTTTTTGTGTCAAATTCTTCTGTTTCCTAACAGAGTTGCATAGAATATAATTGGAAGAAACTGGTGTGTCTGGTATTTCTTTCTGAATTAATACACTTAGTTATCTCAGAGAAGTTAATGAAAGCTTTTGGGCTAGAAGCTTTGAGTGTCTCCAAGTATCCCCTAATGGTGAGAAGAAAGAAACTGGAAGCAAGACAGAGATATTAATCAGCCCCTGTCTTCTCAGGCAGTCTTATAAGTGCACTTTTTTTTTTCTTCTGGAAACAATATTTGGTGGTTGCCACCTTATCCTGGCATTAATTGCTATAGCTCAGAAACATTGGTGACAGGAAAATGTAAGCAAGACATGGGTTTAGGGATAAAATGGCCCTCTTTGGGGGCACATCTCATACTTGGATACTACCCTAAAAATATTATAGCTTCCTAATTGCCCCAGATGTATTTGAAGGGAATGATGGGATAAGGATAGAATGGTCTAATGAGTTGAGAATTGCAGAAGGGCAGTTAGGAAGTAGAGAAGATGCTGTTTGATTTGGTATGTTCTTTTGGTAGGTCTTTTTCCTTATCAAAAGGACAGCCAGTGACTGCTGCTGCTATTGCTATAGGCTACCACCAGTGGAACATCAGGCCTTCTTTATGTCCTACCCACACATTCTGAAGTTAGAAAGTTAAGTAGGCACTCTTTTTTTTTTTCCCCAGCAGCATGGCTTGTATGATAGTTTGGGTTTGTGGGTAGACCTGACCAGAAGCAAAGCAGGAGAGAATTTTAGGTTTCCAGCTTCCTCTTTAGCTCTGTAATTTGCTGGGTGATAACAAATATCAGAAAAATTCTCCCTTTTTAACTCTGAAGCACATCTTTCCATGTCTTCCTTTTCCAAGAACCACTGTTGACCTAGTCAGTAATTTAGGCAATGTTAAGATGGTAATCTCTTTGGAAAACAGTAATTCAGCATAATAGAGAGGAGAGGCTGCTCTGCCATCCTCTCTGCTGCAGATGACCTTGACTTGGTATCTTTGGCCTTACTGTCTGCTTCCTGGACAACTAAGGGCTCACTCTCTACATCCTGTATCTCTTTATCACTTTGTCCTGGCTGGGAGTAGAGGCTCTAGAGGCTGAGTCATAGCAGCAGCAATCTAGCCAATCCTAGGAGCTTTTATTCCTCTTTTGTCAAACATCATAGAGAGAAAATGAAATATTTAGAGTCCAACCTCTTTGAATGCAAAGGATACTCTGTATTTGTACTCCTAATAAGCATTCCATCTAGAATATAGGAGGGCCATTTGGGGCACAAAGGATTCCATTTCAAGAGAGATTTCACTCTGATGTTGAGAACTCAAGATACGTCCTAACCACTTCTTGTCTGTGACCATGACCATTGGATCGATTGTTCTAGAGAAACTACAATTGAGTTTCTTAAATTTAGAAGCTTACTACAGAGAGTGCCATTCTTCCTTCCATTAGCCAGGAGCCTAAACTCAGGATTTTTCCAAAACAATCATGTTGACACATAAAACCAGTAGACGTTTGATGAGCCAATATTTATTTTAAAATTAATAAAAGTAATTACCATAGAGAAGAAAAAGCACAGCTAGATTCTTCAATACTTTCTTGCCTTATTCATATAATAGATATTTAGCCCTTACATGTCAAATACTGTGCTAGGAGTTGGGAATGTATCTGGGATAATAATAGTAACTATACCTAGCAAATATTAAGCTCTTAACTCCCTATTAGGCATTGTGCTAAATGGCTCACATAGATTGGATTATCTCATATAATTCTCAAGACAACCTTGTAATCAGGTTGATTTGTAATCTCTATACAAAGATAAGAGAAATGAGTTTTAGAGAAGTTAAATAATTTGTCCAGCAGCATACTGCTAATAAAGATTAAATCTTGGCTACAAACCCAGTGTACTCCCCACTTTTTAATTGTTTACTGCTGTTTCTACATGAGGCAAACAAGCCCCTGCCCCCATGGAGCTTATAGGCTACATGAGAGAATATTTTTCTTCAGATAGACTCTTAATTTGTCTCTGGAGAGATGTGGAATGTCCTCCAGCGAAAGCTTCCCACCTTCCAGCAGGATTTAGGATGGCCACACATACTCAGTGGATGGAAGTCTCTTGATAACATGGGCACCTTTTATTTTCTCTAATCACATTCATTTCTCCCATCTCCTGTGTCCTTCTCATGTCCTCTTCTTTGCATCCTTTGCCTTGTCCTTCTGCCCTCTTTCTTCGTTGAGTGTCCTCCCCTCCACACTGGTTAATTTTTACTTTCTCTCCCATCTAGACAATTACTAGATTCCCTAAATACCATGCCATGCACTTTTGAGGGAAAAAAATGGAAGGGAGGGAAATTTTCACTGGAAATGAAATGAGCTATTGATGGATGTCTTAGTAAGCCTAGGGGGTCTTTCTTCAGCATTCTCTGGCATTTAAGGGACTCGAGATTCCAAAAGCACATTCACTCCATTCTGCTGTTGCTAATCTCATTTTTTCTATGATTAACAACCCAGTTCATTATGTTTTCAGCTCACATTAATCTTCTCTTCTGTGAGTTTGGTAACATTTGGAGTCATTTCCCTCTGTATTTATCCATCTGGGATCTTTAGAAAAGATAAGTTTGCAGAAAGTCATTTGTTGCTCATGCAGAAAGACATTTGTTGCTCATTGCTGTAAAACGAATGAATGTTTCTCCAGTCTTAAGAGAGAATCCTCTGAGGTTAGCCATGCAGTCCCTCCACAACGCAGAGAGCCCCCTCCGTGTACTTCCAAGGGGTCCTCCATTTGGGACTGAGCTGCAACATAACAGCATCAGAAATTACAAGCAATGCTCCCTGGATCCTGACTGTCCTCATATAGCAGATGGAATTGGGAGAGAGCTGTGGGGGTAGCAGAAAGAGTTGCAAGATTAATGAGTCAGAACAAAGTCGTTGGCTTGAGTCCTGTCTCTACCACCTACACGCTATTTGACCTTGGGCAAGTCACCTAATCTCTCCAAGATCCACTCACCTCCTCTGCAAATCGGCCCCAAAGATGCATGTCCTCTCTTTTCTATGTGAGAGAGTAGTTTTGAGGGTTAATTTATGTTTTCATTTCTGTTTTTGAGTAAGCTCATAACTTTTGCTCATATTACTTAAATTTTATAATTTCTGAGGCTCCTTCCAACATTAATTTTATATATATATGTATGCGTGTATATGTACATATACACACATATATATGTATATATGATTAGAAAGAAAAAATAGGTTATTGGGGAAGACTTAGAAACTAGTATTTCTTATTTCTCATCTTATATTTTAAAAAATGCTTGGAGGTATGTGTCACATTTGAAGATCTATTGGGGAGGATAATTGTCATTTAGAAAACAGAATCCTTTGGAAATTCAGTTAAGGGCATCTTCCCAGGTATAATGTAATCTCAAGAGGTCACATGGGAGGCAACTCTTTTGGAAATTCTGGGCTATCAGTCCCTAGCAACGTTTTGTTGTGAAGGCTGGAATACATTCATTCATTTTTTAATTCAAGTAAGATGTTTCTCTAAAGGAAATATTCCCACTTGGAAATTCATTCAAAAGCCATGACGGATATTGCTATCTATGGTCATTACCTGTGAAATTTTAGTGTTATTTCTCATTGCTGCCCAAGTGCAGGGTTAAATTGCATTAATGCATGTGTTATTGTAAGAAAAGAAAAAGGTGAAATTGAATTTTATTGCCGTAGAATTTAGAATGTGTTCAGGATGCGGAGAAGAAACAGGAGACATGAGAGAAATCTGAACTGTTTGCTCTAATTCTGTACAACTGAAACAAGGCAATATAATTCGGAAATGTTGTCAGTTATTGACAGTTTTCTACCCTAGCACCTGGGACTTGAACGGGAGACTCCCATTACACAGGTAACTCCCAGTGGTATTGGTGGAAATTACCTGCATAGCCAACTCTACTGCCTACACAGGATGCCAGACGCCTAAGGGCACTTTTAATTGCAATGTGCCTCCCTTTGCAACAGAGCTAATTGCACCTGCTTCCCTTTCTTTTAGGTACCCAAGCAAGGACAGAAACAATAAAGAGACACGTGTATTAGTTGCAGCCTTCTGAACCACGCAAGAAGGGAAACAACGGTGTGGACAGGGCTGGAACCGTTGCTACGCTTGCTTGTTGGAGTAAATGAGGAATGGGTTTGTGATTATGCTGACATTCCAGCATGAATCTGGTAGACCTGTGGTTAACCCGTTCCCTCTCCATGTGTCTCCTCCTACAAAGTTTTGTTCTTATGATACTGTGCTTTCATTCTGCCAGTATGTGTCCCAAGGGCTGTCTTTGTTCTTCCTCTGGGGGTTTAAATGTCACCTGCAGCAATGCAAATCTTAAGGAAATACCTAGAGATCTTCCTCCTGAAACAGTCTTATTGTATCTGGACTCCAATCAGATCACATCTATCCCCAATGAGATTTTTAAGGACCTCCATCAACTGAGAGTTCTCAACCTGTCCAAAAATGGCATTGAGTTTATCGATGAGCACGCCTTCAAAGGAGTAGCTGAAACTTTGCAGACTCTGGACTTGTCTGACAACCGGATTCAGAGCGTGCACAAAAATGCCTTTAATAATCTGAAGGCCAGGGCCAGAATCGCCAACAACCCCTGGCACTGCGACTGTACTCTCCAGCAAGTTCTGAGGAGCATGGCGTCCAATCACGAGACAGCCCACAATGTGATCTGTAAGACTTCCGTGTTGGATGAACACGCCGGAAGACCATTCCTCAATGCTGCCAATGATGCTGACCTTTGTAACCTCCCTAAAAAAACTACCGATTATGCCATGCTAGTCACCATGTTTGGCTGGTTCACCATGGTGATATCATATGTGGTATATTATGTGAGGCAAAATCAGGAGGATGCCCGGAGACACCTTGAATACTTGAAATCCCTGCCAAGCAGGCAAAAGAAAGCAGACGAAGCCGATGACATTAGCACTGTGGTATAGTGTCCAAACTAACGGGCATTGAGAAAGAAATTTGTTTGCAATTGCAGTAGAATAAGTGGTTTACTTCTCCCATTTGTTGTAAACATTTAAAACTTTGTATCTCATTTTCTTTTGAATTATGCCACTGTTTAACTTTTAACAGACAGGACAACATAAAAAATAATTTTAGTTTAGGTGATCCACCCTTTAATTATACCCCCGGTGGTATATTCCTAAGTAAGCTACTATCTGAATATTAGTTAGCTCCATCTCACTATTTAATAATGAAATTTATTTTTTTAATTTAAAACCAAATAAAAGCTTAACTTTGAACCATGGAAAACTGAGTGACTTATTGGGCAAGAGAACAGTATAGTCATTCCATTGCTTTAAAGTGAAACAGACAACCCTTGTTATCCTAAAGAACTATCATAATGAAAGATATGTTATTAAGCCCCACTGTACACTGGGGAGCCACAGCCAAATTATCAACCAGATAAAGTATCTGTCACACTTTAGAATACTGAGCCTTAGCAAACCCAGGTATCATCCTGCAGAGGAGGCTTAATAAGTTGGGATGCTTCTAGGTGTTTGCTATCTAAAAGTCTTTTTATAGCTAAACACACCACTTCTATAAAAAGGTCTTTGTATAGCTAAACACACCACTTCTACTCTATGCTAGACACATGGAAAAGAAAAAGACAATTCTTTTCTCAACATTACCCTGTGTTGGACAGGGGCGTGTGAAAACATAGAACGTCCTAATAGTCATGTAGCATAAAATGTTTGCAAGCTCTTTGCAAGACATTTTTATATTATTTTTATGTCTCCAAACCCTCACTGCAAGAGGAAAAAGAGACAATCATACCCCAGTTATATAGGAGGAAACTGCAGGTAAAAGGGGTTCAATGACCTGCCAGCTAGAAAGTATCAGAACTTGAATTTGAACCAAGTCTTCCTCTCTTCAAAGACTGAGGTCTTCTCATCATGTTTCTACTGGGTTGGTTTATAGAGGTATAACGCACATATTAAAAATGTGCTCATATAAGTTTTAACAAAATGTATATACCTCAAGATATTGTGTCCCTGATAATTGCTCAGAGATAAGAGAAACCTCATTCAGTTATTGGAGTAGGGAATCGTGGTTTGGTTTGTTTTGGTTTGGTTTGGTTTGGTTTTTGGTTTTGGTTTTAAGAGACCATTGCAGATAATCCTTGAAATGTGGGTGGGATCTCATTAGTTGGTGTTGTACCCAAGGAAGGTAGAGGAAGCACTGAGAGCAAAGGGATAAACGTGTAGGGAGGTATTTGGGCTGAAGAAGTCTGTGTAGGGGAGAAGTGAGAGACAAGCTGGAGTCATATCATGAAGATCTCAGTTCCAGACTCAGGAATAAAAGTAATGATAGCATTTATGGAACACTTTTCTATGCACCAAATACTTTTTTATGGTTGTCCTGGTTAATCCTTACAATTACCCTATGAGGTAGTCTTTTGTGAATGAGGAATCAGAGACACGGGAGTTTAAATAATGTATTCAGGATCCTAGAGCTTATGAGAAGTATAGCAGATATTGAAACCCAGCGAGTCAACTCCAGAACCTATGGCCTCTTAAACACTGCACTGTATTGCTTTACATTCATAGACTTTACTACATAAAGTTGCTGTTTCCCTAGACCTAAAGGTTTGCAGACTTCTAAGTGATGATTTCATTTAAAAATAATAGCAAAAATAGCTCTTCGTGGGGCTTAACTAGGAAGGAGGTATCCTTTGCCATTTTGACCCAGGTAGCCTTCTCCAACCCATATTAGGTTATCTTTGGGCCTCCAGGAATCAC
Organism: Pteropus medius; assembly: GCF_902729225.1. Lineage (NCBI taxonomy): Eukaryota > Metazoa > Chordata > Mammalia > Chiroptera > Pteropodidae > Pteropus > Pteropus medius. The sequence goes on along the minus strand of NW_024349802.1, from coordinate 24,671,451 downwards.
ATTTCTGCCCTCAGAAAGCACTACAGTTTCTATCCATATCAATAGTATCTTAAAGGGTTACCACATGGACCGTGAGTGTCAACCAATCCAAGAGTGGAAGCAGGTCACTCATAGCAAAGTGGCCAGGCTACCTGTCACATACCCTAAAGCCATGGGCTTTTCATGCCCATACTAGCCTTCCTAAAAGGTATAAATCTGAGTCTAGAGCCCTGAGATGTAAAATTCAGGATATAGACCTCAGAGTCCTGCATTCCAGAGAGAGAAGGAAGCCAGACCGTCTGCTTTTGCTGTCTGGATTTAAAGGCCTTCCAGTGAATTTGGAGCTTTGCTGAAGATTTAACGCCCCCTAGAGGACAACGTTATAATATATCTGTAAGTACTACCTTGGAAAGATACCCAACTGAATACACCCCTTTTCCCCCCGAAAGAATAGGAAAAATCAAATGTTGGCTAAGATAACTCTTTAAAATTTGAAATAAACTGTGTTTATTTGAGTGTGCGAGTCACATTCAACTTAGAAAAGCTCTTACAAATTACATAATCCATTCCAGGTTGCTCTTTCTAAAATAATCTTTATATTCTTATTATTGTATTAATGGACAGTTGCTTTAGTCAAGTGAAAGTGTCTGCATAGGAAAAATCTCTGAGGAGTGTTGTATAGTCATGTTCTTCAGATGTGATAAAGTTAACTCCCACATTTTAGTTTGTAATTCTCTGCATATATAGAGTTAAGAGGTGCCTCCTAGGTTAATAATCATTCCCCTGCCTGATTTCTATATGTGGATTTTTAGTTAATAGTGACATAAGTACAAATGCTTTAAAAAATAAGTTAGCTCCATCTCAGTATTTTATAATGAAATTTATTTTTTTAACTTAAAACCAATTGGAGAAGAAAATTATTATTTTTTAAATAAATAACAGGCTGTAGGACCCTGTCATGACCAGAACTGAAAGGAAATACTCTTCCCATCAGCATGTAGGATGGGACCCTCTGGACCAACAGTGCACGATGCCAACGAGTAGGAAGAGTTTATGAAGGCTCATGGCTATACAGAAAAAGGCCTAACATGGATGTTCCGGTTTTGATCTCAACATGCTTCTTAACTTTCCAAATCTCTACAGATGTTTATGTCGATGGAGAGTTACTTATTTTAGGACACTAAGGTTTTTGAAATTAACTCTCATCATCTGAGGCACATACTGTCTTACTGCCTAAATATTTTAAATAGCAGCCTCTGCTTAACCTTCTCCTTTAGCAATATAACCTCAACCTTTTAAATTCAAAAATATCTGAGAGTTTTAGTCTAATCATTGACAATGTGCTTATCTCTGACTCAAGCAAATCATAAAACATGCCAACCCAACTGGAACAGTTTTAAGAAAGTGATTTAAAAAAAGTTATGTAATGGAAGATTTAACTTTCAAGAACATTTTGGTAAATTGTAAAGCACTGATATACAACTTCTGCCAGGTACACGCTGTTCTTTTTTATGTCTTTTTCTGATTACCCACAATAATTCTTGTTCTGACATCAACAAGCATAAAGCAGTCTGAGATGTGGGTAGGCTTTCCTTATTGTCTCGTGACTTTCAATTCATATAGTAAGTTCTTTCATCTACCTGGCACAATTAGAGAATGAAAAATTCTACTTAGTTGAATGTTCAGGGTACCAGAGATAGGCGAACTCCTAGAATGTCAGGACTAGAAGTGTCCTAGAGATGACCAACCCACTGATTTTATAGGTGTTGTAATCAAAACCCTTGCATGCTTGGGGATTGCCTCTCATGTGTCCATAGTCCCCACCCAGTGCCCCTTACAGGTTACCAACCGCTCCTTCTGATAAACTATTTTCCAATCTTCAAAGAAACAGAATAGCATAGTAATATGCACCATGAAAATGTCACTGGCTATTGGCAGCCATTTCTTTGAGGATTTGGAAGGCATGTATGGTTCCTACATTGTCATAGAAATATAATAAAGCATATCTATGATTCTAAAATCTTATTTCTTCAAAATATGATGAGAGGATCTGTTTTACTTTCAAAAATAGCTCCTGGATAACATGCTCAACGCTGTGCATGATATTGTTCCCTGGTGGAATAATGAAGAAAATGATTCTGGTACAACTTCCTAGGAAGGAGGAGTTGATTAGCATTTGTTTCCTTGAGTAGCAACATAAACTCTGAGTGGCCAAGTGCAACCCTGCTGGCAGGAAGGGAGTGAGTGTCCTCCATTTCCAGAGCTCTTGTCAGCCTGGCTTCCCAAAAGAGTATCATCGATTCATCAGGTTTGCTGGGTCTGACCCAAATAAAGCAAACCAGAGGCAAACTCATTTATTACGCATTTGTAAATACCCTCCCTAGCCCTTTCCCAAATCCAAATAGGTGAATCAGAATTTATGGAAAAAGAAGATATGAATTCCCTATCCTACATTTGCCCACACTCATTTTATGGGTGATCCCAAATGCACCAAATAAATTAGTGGGTCCCATAGACACAGCAGGGAGCACACATCAAGATCCAAGATTTTTTCCTTCCAACCCAGGGAAATTATGATCTTGAGGCCACAAAATGGACATAGAGTCCCATGATTTTATGGGGAATGGAGGTGACAGTAAAAGGAAATCCACTTCTATTAATGGAGCTAACTTCTTCAACATTAAAAGAACCAGAGCTAGTATGAATCACTTAAGAATGTGTGTGTGTGTGTGTGTGTGTGTTTATTTCCAGGTGTATCCATTGGGGTTACATGGGGAATTGGGTTCTGAGAGCATCAGGGAAAGAGATAATGAGAACACTGCAAACAATATCTACCTATCAGTAATTTGGTCTAGAGATGACCCAGGTTTCGGGTTTCTGGGGAAATTATTAATATATTTTCAAGGCTGTCCCCAAGTTCAGTGAAAACATTCATGCTTGTCACTAATGGTAGCTGAGTTGATCAAGTTTGTGAGCTGTGCTCCCCCAATGGTTGATAAATGTTTTGAATTTCATTCGTTATTTTCAAAAAAATAAAATAAAATTCAATGTATTTACTTTCTTTGCTGTGGATATATGAGCATCTAATTGACAAAAGTTTTCTAAATCTGACCTTAAAACCTAGGCCTGGAAAGAATACATTATAGGTCTCTCTGGAACTGGGACTAACATTCTATTTTTTGCTATGACATTTCATTAGTTTTTTTCTTCAGAGAAGAGTTTGAAAAATGGAAGGCAATCTAAAATCTGGCTGTTGATCTAAAGATTAACAAGCCATCTGTTGAGCTAATGGCATTGATTGCTGAATAGATTTTAAAATAAAATGGCCCTTCGGGAGTACGATGCGGCTAATCCAGCTTCCTTAGGATTGACCACATTTCTCCTGGAAAAAATATATATAAAAGATGCTGGTTGGCTTTCAAAGCCTTTCCTCCTCACAGACAGTCTTGCCAATTCCCTGTCTCTCTGAGGAACGAGCTGCAGTAATGAGAGGAGAATGTGAAATGAGAAACGAAGAAGAAAACCTTGGGAAGTGCTACCTAGAAGCAAGGATTTAGGGGAACAGATAGGACTGACTTAAACTTACATTTCAGCACTCCTTCCTCACACCGAAACATACACGGAGGAATTCCTGTGTGTAAATCACAGACACAGAATCTCTTACAACTAAAAGAACCTTTTGTCCAATAATTCCTCCTCACCTGAACAGCCCTTACCATTTACTAGGCATAGTTTTCCTTCCCTCTGTCCCTGCCTTCCCTAGTTCTCACAACAGCCCTGCCAAGCAGACATTGTCCTTGTTCCTATTTTACAGATGAGAAAACTAAGACCCAGAAAGTATTCTGCCCAGGATTACACAGCTAATGCGTATACAGGAGCTAGATCTAGCTATGTGCAAAGTCTTGTCTCCACTTAAGGCACACTTCCAAGTTCTGCATCATCTTTATGTTTTATGAAGTCTCATATTCAGGCCCATGATAATACACAGAGAAGAAGGTAAGACATATTTTCTCAATTTGCTCAAGAGAGAAATGAGGTTCAATGGAAAAAAAAAAAACCACACAAGCTTTAGCTCACTCAGCCAGTTGGCAAAGCCTGGTGTTTGGGCATCACAACAGTTCATCCCCTTTCCACATCCATCCCTCTGGTCCCAGCCCTGAGGTCCCATGTGCAGACAGTAAACTGTGCCCTTAGGAAGGGCAGACACATATATAGCACTTGACCATTGGAATAATGACTCTTGGTTCCACCATTGTTTCTGTGACGGTGGTGAGGATAGTGCCCAATGAATGGTTTTGTGGCAGCCACATCTCCCCTCACTCATTTCCATGTCCACCAGCAAAATTCCAGCTGGCACTCCTTGCATGCTTTTGCATGAGGATTTTCTTTGACCACAACAGCACACTTTGCCACTTACACAGAAGGTTGGGGATGCCAGGGAGTTGCCACCCTCTAGGAGCCACCCTTAACCGATGATGACAGGGACTTGGTGTATGAACATCTGCTCCCTTGCTGTTGGAAGCATGCATCCTACTCTGCATTGCATAGTTTCCCCAGCACAATGAAGTTCTCCTTGCCCATGGTGTAACAGGTTTGGTGAGGCACTTTTCCTCCCTTGTCTTGTCTTTACACTTCTACATTTCTACATCTCATTCTATATTATCTTTGTCTCCTTCCAAATAAACTCTTTGCACTTAAATTCTTGTCTCAGTGTCTGCTTATTGGAAGAACCCAAATGAAGATACCTGAGTATACCCTATACCAATGCTGTCTATGCATGTCTGGCTAGACAGATTGAGACAGCTTTTGAAAGGTATAAGTACCTATACCTTCCCCGGACCTGCTGAACCGAAGTCCCTGGAGGTTAGGTTCAGGCCTCTGTGTTGTTTGTTGGCTCCTCTCTACCCTGGAGATCTAGGGTAATCGATCAGTGATCTGTGACCAATACAGGATACTCTGTATTAGAAATTTCTTCTTAAAAAATTGTGCTTAACAAAACTTCGCTCCCTTAAAAAATTGTACTGCTATCTCATCGTGGAGAGTGTCATGTGAACCCATAATAAATTTCTTCTTTTGCCTCACATACCAGGAAAGTAAGAGGAAAAAAAGGAATCTGTGCTTCTAATTTAGTAATTGTATATCATCTCATAGCCCATCTAGCTACAGTTTAATTTCCTGTACTTTTGATCTACTGTGATGTGTACATCATCAGTTATTTCCATTATTTTCAATTTATTATTTGCGTTTTCTATTTTATTCTATTTCTTTAAGACCCCTCAAACTCTTTATGTAATGAAACAGAAAAAAGAATTACGTTTATTTGCCTTCTTTTACATTTCCCTCAAATTTATAGATTGTTCCAGATTAATTTCCTGTTCTTGCTTAAGTTCTGATTTCTTATCATTTGTTTCCCCTTGCTTTCATGTTCCAAAATGTTTGATATCCAATCATCCTTTTCTGTGAAACTACACCTGAATCACCAAGGTTCAGGATCAAGCATAAGTTCAAACCTCACAATCCCACAGCCCTCAGTAGATTTTTGCCATATGATTCTTCCATCCACCTTGGAAGGAAGGAGCTAGCATCATTTTCCAAATGAAGAAACTGAGATTCAGAGATGCTAAGTGACTCACCAAGGTGTCTCCAGGTAATAAATGAGAGAGCTGGGACTTATAGGAAACTCTCTTGACACCAAAGCTCATATTCTGTTCATTTCTCATTTATGAGACAAGAATACCTTTGGAGATGCCTCAGGAAATTGCAGGGAGAAGGGTAATGATCTGGTTCAAGAGAACACTTGTTTTTGAGGGTGAAAAAGTTCACATTCATCTCTATTCCAAGACGGCAGATTATATTGTCATTGTTTCTGATATAAAACAACAAGTAAGCATTTTATCGTTTTTTTTTTTTCCATTTACTCTATTCAATTCATGTCATATGTTATCAGCTGAATTGTGTCCCCCTCAAAAGTTATATTTTGAAGTCCCAATATCCACTATCTTGGAATGTGGCTATACTTGGAGATCGGGCCTTTAAAGAGAAAATAAGGTTAAATGAGGCCTTTAGGATGGGCCCTAATCCAATATGACTGGTGTCCTTATAAGAAGAGAAGATTAGGACATACAAGGAGACAACAGAGATGTGTGAGTAAGAGGAAGGACATGGGAGGAAACAGCAAGAACATGGCCATCTGCAAGCCGTGGATAGAGGCCTCAGAAGAAATCTAACCTGCTGGCACCTTGATCTTAGACTCCTGGAATTATGGCAAAGTAAATTTCTGTTGTCTGAACCATTCAGTCAGAGGGAGTTCATACCTTGTTCGACACCTGAGAATCCACACTGGAGAGAAACCCTATGAATGCAATGAGTGTGGGAGGGCCTTCAGTCAGAGCTCGCACCTTAGGCAACATCAGAAAATTCACAAGAGGGAAAACCTATTAATGTAAAGGACCGATATTTATATGAAATGCTAAGGAAATAGCAAAACACGAAAAACTTTGAATAAAAAATAAATATCAAATGGCTAAACAACAACAACAAAAAAGCCTTAGCAAATTAATATGCTATATTAACCCTTGATTTCCAGGGAGAATTTTGGAAAGTCTTCTTGAGAGGCAATATGAAAAGATTCAGGAAATGCAATTAATCAATTAATGCCGTCACATATCTGGATCTTTCTGGGTTGCCCTTAGTTTTTAGGGACAGTTTTGGTTATGAAATAGATCTACCTCTGCCTTCTGGAAATGTCCCCATGATGAAAAAGTACAATAACTCTGAGAAATGAGGATATTCATGCAGATATATAAAAGCAAAAGAGATAAAATGAAAAAATGATCAAACTGTGCTGGCTTCATTTACAGATAACTGTAAAGGGAAAAATGGCCATAGGTAATGAAACATCTTAATTGGAAGAATGACATTGTTATCTGTGTGCCCCATATTTTATTACATTCGAATTACATCTGAATTCCTCCTCTGCCTCCTGTCCTAGTTTCATTAGGAATTTTCCTCAGTGCTAAAGATCCCAACTATTCCATTAAAATAGTTGTCCTTAGGAGTAAGACTTTTAAAATAGGAGGGTTTTTATCAGTTCCTTTTTAGCAATTTTCACAATAGATCAGCTCAGTCTGCAATGCCACTCATTTGTTCTGTTAGGGGCTCAGGGAACTCTGACCGGGATGGTAAATGGTGGCTGTTGCCTCTTACCTCTCAAAGAGCAATAAAAACACTGTAATTGGAATTGGCTTACCATTTGATCAATGATGCACTAGCAGCAACTACAGTTCAGCTAGTAAGAGACTCAAGAGTCTTCATCTGTAGGCAAAAAACAAAAGACAGAGACATTGAGAAGCTTATTAGAAAACAGTTCATTGGGCCACAGATTCAGCTACTGTGAGAGCCTAACATGCAGAGGGGCCCAATTAACCCTATGTTTTAATTTGCCTTGTGGCGTGGTAAAAAAGAGCACAGGGCTTGTTTTATTTTTCTTGCACAATGAAAAGAATTTCAAAGTGTAAAAATCTGAGAATATAGAATCATGTAGAAAATGAGAGTAATATCGAAGAACACGAAGAAGAAAGTATAAATTACTCCAAGTCCCACCGCTCAGAAATAACTACTTAACATTTTGAACTTCTACCCCTCTCTCTCTCTCTCTCTGTACATACATGTATGTGTATGTATATATATACACACACATATGTATATATACATATACATATGTATATATACATATATACATATAACATATATATTATATATATATATATATATATATATATATACACACTATGTGCATATGTACTATGCACATTTTTCAGTACATTTAATGGCTCCCTGTTTACCCCTCAATAATGTCCAGGCCAGACCCCTTCTGCTAACACGTCCCTTCCTGATCGATCCTGTCCAGTTTTCCAGAATGATCTCTTGACTCTTATTTCTATTTCCAAAACCCACTAGGTTCCTGCTTCTCATATCTTGAATTCCTGGAAACTACCCCCGCCTCTCATTGATCTTTTAAAGAGTTCCAAGCTGATACGAGAGTGTGATCAACTGTGCATTTCTGAAAGCTAACTGGCAGCAGTGATCAGAATGAATTGTCAGAGGTGGGTGTGGGGTGGAGGATAGTGGTGTGGGGAGGACATGACTGGAGATGTAGAGCCCAGGTATTGCACTGAATTCAAGTGAAAAAAGGTTAGTGGCCGGGGCAGGGATTGTGGCAGTGGGAATAGAAAGTAGGTAGATTTGAGAGATGTTTGGGAAATGCAATCAGACATGTGACAGATGCTGTTATCATCATCATCACCATTATCATCATCATCATCTTCATCATCACCATAGTCATAGTAGCTGTTATTGTGGTCATGTTCTATTCCTAAAATTTAATGATTATACATGAAAATAATGGACTCAATGAGGCTTCATAAAGCCAGCCTAATTCTCCTAGCTAGACAAAATGGTTTCATGGTCAACTTTAACCTGAGGTAGCTAAAAATAGATTTGATTTGAATTTCATTAGAGATTAAATGGTCTTAAATCTTTTCTTCTGGTTGTCAGAAAAGGATGAAGTTCATTTTATCTGAAGACCTCTTTTAATGAAGGCTTTAAATCAAAAACTGCACCTGCCTGTCACCTCACAGGATGTGACTGAGCTCATGTTAATGAGCTTTATTAAGTTTCTTGTTTAATTCTTGACCTGAGAGTCATAATCAGCTGGAATCTCTGTTTTTCTAGCTCCTCCCACGTCTCCACACATGCGGGGACTCGTGTTAGGAGGCCTGGGAAACTTCTGAGATTGAGGAGATTAAGATAGGAGATTCCTGTACCTTGAGCTAACGAAAGGAGATAGTCTTTAAAAGTAGGTGGAAGTAACTGAAATATTCTTTCCAATACCACTCAAATGTCATCTCATAGGATCTAAAGGGCCAATTAAAATTATTATATTATTATAAAGAATTATAGTTTAGTTGTCAAAAACTAAGATGAAGTGCATTGTTTTTAAGACACAATTTAATAAAATGCTCCCTGGGGCCCTTTTTTGCAGAAATTTAATACATGTCACAAAATAATGAAAAAAATTATTTTTAGCTGATAACATTTATTAAGCAATTACTATGTGCCAGGTATCATGCTAAGGACTTTTTGTGCTTTTCTTGGTTACTCTTCAGAGCAACTTTCTGAAGTAGATATTATCATGATTTACATTTTACAGTTGAGGAAACTGAAGCATAGAGAGATAATTAACTGACCTGAGGCCACACCTTCTCCAAGGTTCAGCAGGGATTCCGGTATAAGCAATCTGACTCCAGAAGCCACATCACCAAGCTGCAGCTTCACAGTGCTGCTCCATGCCAAGAGAACACGGGTCTACATATTTCATCATCATAATAATTAACATGGGTTTATTCAGTTAAGCCTGAAAACATTATCATTTATTATCGTCCCCATTCTATAAGGACCTATACCCAAAATCTTTGGTGACTCCCCAGGGTCCCCAAGTTAGGAAGGCAGACCAAGGATCATAACCTCAGTCTTCTAATACACAGAGTTCTGTGCCACATCTCCTTATGTTAATATCATGTATCACACGCCAAGGCTAGCTGTCACTTCTGAAGTTAGCTACTGCCTGTCATAGGGAGGCATAGCTGGGCATTTTGCAAATTAAAGGACATTGGACTCAATCAAAGTCAATCATTTTTATGTCTTAACCAAATTGCCATGACTTAATAATTCTCATTTATCATAAGTAATAGACTGTACAATTTAATAACTACATAAATGTTTGATTATCACCTGTATTATAGTACACCACCAGTACTGAGATTCTACCAACCATTTTAAGGCTTGACAGCTATGGTCAAGGTAAAAGGTCTTACTTAAGACAATGAAATACAATAATGATCACATTATAGGTACATGCTGAATTCTAATTCACAAATGTCTCAATTGTTCTCTATGACAGAGTGGGTGCCTTAGCCATAACATATATTCTTTTCTTTGAAAAAGTATGCAGTAAATTTAGTTTCTGACATTTCCTAAACAAGAGAGATATCTCTAAAACACAACTTTGTTACTCATCTGAAAAAAAAATCAAAACCAAGAAAAGTAGCAGCTTTGGGAATGAAGTAAACTCGAAAGAATTTTAGTTTCCTTTTTCCTAGAGTTTTAGCCCTACCTAAGTTAAATAACATTTTGAAGTGGCTTTTCATATGTATAATATAAGAGTTGGAATGCACCATGTAAAGAGCCAATAGGAGGAAAACAAAAACCCCTGTAGTATGTTGGACCGTGCTCCTGCGACTTGTAGCACCTCTTCCTCTACAGAAGTAACAGTGTGCCAGTTCAGAAACCTTAGGGGTATCAAATGCTTGCACTGGTAGCCACTGGTCTAAGGAGAATGAGAGATCCATGAGACAGACTTCCTGAACTTCCTGAAACAAATCATCTGGTAACTTGAAGCAGAGTCACCTCTGCTGACCTTCAGAACTGTGAGCAAGAAAAAGAAATGTTTCCTTCTTGTCTTAGTCTGTTTGGATTGCTATCATAAAAATAAATAAATAAATACCATAAACCGGGTAACTTAAACAGTAAACTATGAACTCTCACAGTTCTAGAGGCTAGGAAATCGAAGATCAAGGTGCTGGGAGATTCAGTGTCTGGTGAGAGCCCACATCCTTGTTCATAGATGATCATCTTCTTATTTATCCTCACATGGCAAAGAGCAGATAGAAGCAAGCTCTCTCGGAATTCTTATAACAGCAGTCAGCCCATTCATGAGGGCTTTACCTTCATGACCTTATCTAATCCTAATTACTTCCCAAAGGCCTTACCTCCCAACACCATCACATTGGGGGTTAGGATTTCAATGTATGGATATTAAGGGGACACAATTCAGCCTATAACACTTCTTTAAGCCATTGAGATGTTTAGGTTTCTTGTTATGCAGTAATATGGTGACAATAACTGACTGCTACGATCCATAAAAAATAACCCTAAAAGTTCACATAAAGGCAAAGGGATGAGCAAAAGAATGCCTTGAATAGTTTTGCATATTGTTTTAATTGAATGAACATCAATGGGGAGAAAAAAAAAATTAGTGCTACTGTTTTCTAAGCCTGGAGACCACCCTTTATTTTAATAGGATATATACTATGTGTGTGAGATGCATAGAAACGGTCCACGCTCTTCTTTTGTAAAATTCTTTGGGCAAACCATCAATACAAAATGTCACTCTCATGTATTCAATCTAATTCTCACATAAAAGCCAAATGACTGCAGGGAAAAATATCAACAAATGTTAAGCTCAGTTCTAAAAAAAAAAAAAATCACGTAGATAAGTTGATTAGAACCATTTCAAGTCATATGTTTACATTTTATCTAAACTGTCTCCCTGAGATTGCCTGAAAACTTCATGGAACTCAAGAGACACATAATCTATAGGGAATGGACTATGTTGAGATTTTGTAAGATAATTAGCACTTTGCTTAAGGACCAAAGTACTCACTATATCCAAGGGCTTCCCATCAGCGGGGCTGCAGCTCATTGAGAAGATATTAAGTAGGCAGCAGGAACATCAAGAATTTCTACTTCACTTCCCCACTCACGTTTCTGTGTTAAAATGCATTGCTCATCGGCAGTGTGGCCTGATAGAATTTGCAAAGAATCCCTCACACACTGTATCACTGCATTTGTTATAGCTATAGAGTGAGATAGAACCAACTTTGAATTCTGGCTTTTCCATTTCCTGGGATGTCACCTGGGGTGATTAAATTCTATGAACTTCAGTATCTTGGACTGTAAAGTGAGAAATAATAATAACTATCTGCTGGAGTTATTATGGAGGTTAAATGAGATGTTGTGTGACAAGTGCATAGTGTAATAGTGAGATATAAGCCTCAAGATTAAGGTTTAATATTATGTGCTGCTCTGACATCTGGTGAAATTGGAAAGGACTTGAATGGCCTAACTGCTCATTCCCTTTCTGAACACTCTGCTCCCAAGGATAAGACCCCTTAGCCAAAAAACCCTCCTTTCTCATGGGGACTGGGCGCAGTCCTTGCTTATCCCTGAGTAGTGGGCTTCAGTTTCCTGTCAGCCTACAATCACTTGCTGGGAATTAGGGGCCGTCTCATCCTCTGAGTACTACAAAGCCCGCCTCCCACAGCTTCTGGTTGTTGTCTTCGTTCTTAGGGCAACACCTGTGTAACCTTGCATGGCATGTAGTATTTTCCTCCCTGGGCTGTGAGTACATGTGACTAATAAAAGCTCTCAACCTTATTTGCCATGTTAGATATCTTGTATTTGGCCATCCCTATAAGGCGGGAATCTCTTTCTTGACAATATGGTAAAGAGGAGATGATAAAAACAAATACTTAACACATTGCAAATGATAAATGGTAAATAATGTCTTAATTTTCAAGAAAAATAAACCCTAATATATCTTTCCAGGCTCTCAGAAACCCCTTAAAGTTGCTTTTCCCAATGGAGAGGTAGTCATCTTCTGTCCTTTGTTACCCAGAAGTTGACATTTGGATGATGAAACTAAAAGAGAGGGGTACGGACCACAATTGGGGAGAAACTAAGGGAACTTTGTTCTCTATGATTCATGTTCAATGTGACCCATAATGTAAAGGAAACAGAAATGTAAAAAAAAAAAAAAAAAAAAACAAGGTTCCAAAGTCACCATAAATCTTTCAACATATCTAGGGTTTTTCTCCCCACTGTGATCCTATGGGACCAACCCAGAGATTGTGTCAGAGCATCCTGACTCTGTTGTTGGCTACATCACAGCATCCTGAGAGCTTGCTGGCCTGTGACCCTGGACGTGTACTCCCAAGTGAATGAGAAACTTGAGTGTAAAGAGGATCTCTGTGGGTTCTTAGGAAGCCAGAGATGAAGATAGCACATGCTCAGTTGCTGACGACTATTGCTTCCTACGGCATCCTTTTTTTTCTGAAGTTTCAATCATTACACTAAATAAAATGTAGTGAGCGTGTTGTTCACCACTGCTTTTCATAGCACTTAGTGCGAGGCCTCACATTCAGAGGGCTCTCAACAAACATGCGTTCAAACATAATGATTGAATGAAAGCAAACAGGAAATGAATTTTCTATGCGCCTAGCATTATAAGAGTGTTCAGGTGTATAAAACATGGTCCCTATATGTAAGGAGTCAAAAACCAGAAACCTGTAGAGGTAGGGGGAAGGCAATGTGGAAAGAAGAGTTGATGGTGGCTCCTTAAAGAAAGGAAATGGGGATAAAGTGGAGTCTGAAAGATCTGAAAAAAGAATGAGAAGAAAACAAGAAGTCAGCTGGGAGTGGAACGAGGTGAACAAATGCCTGTGCTTTCCCATTGGAGAACATACTGTATGTTTTCAGAAGTAGGAAGCAAAATATGTAGACATGAACAGGCAAATGTTGTTCTGGAGGAAATGCACGTGAGCCTTTAAAACAAATCACCTTCTATGCATCATACTCAAAGCATGCAAATTAAATCAAAGGATACCTTATAAAAATAGATAGCAGTTTTGTCCAATTTAGCTTTCTTTTGAATAGCAACATTATTAATTTTAAATGTTCTCATCTGTGAAATTTACTGTACCCAGCGTGATACTAAAATATCGTTGATGCAATGTAAATGAATTCCTACCTCAGGATAAACTCAAAAAAAGTGTCAGTTTTCCCTAGATGCTCTTTTTCATTATGTGCAGAATTAAAAAGGAGTCATGGTACAATGAAGACTTGACAAAGCAATACTGAGGTGACAAATATCTGAGGCATAAAAGTTGAAATGTGATGTAAAATATGATTACTAAAGGAAAATAATAGTACCTTTCGAACTTTCAAAAAAAAAAAATTCCATTATAGAATGAGGAAACCAGGAGTCATGCTTTTAGGAAAAGATTTGAAACCAGTTCTTTCTCTCCTACTCTGCGGGTGTGATTCTATGTCAAAATATTAGAATTAGAAGTTGAAATATAGTCTTAGAAGTGTGGATTAACGGACAAAATTACACTAGCAACCCCAAAAGAGTCGATAACCTTCAGAATAAAAAAAAATTGTTACAAGTTGAGGAACTCCAACTCTATTGTAGATAGGAAAGATACAGTCCATTTACTGATATTTTTTAAATGTTTTATGGCTGATATAAATAGCTTCTGAGTATTAATTTTTAACTTAAGTGCATGCACTCACACATACACACACACACACACACACATTATCAATTCACACACACACAGCTCCCTAGTTATTATTTTGGAATAGAGATTTCATTTTTAAAACAAACTGACATTTTATCTGTTTATGTCTGATCAATTTGTCTCAATATCTCACCATTTCTAAATAATCTGAAGTGTATAATTCCTCCTTTAGTAGATGACTAACATTGCGTGTTGTTGACTGTGCCTTTTTCAGGGATTCGGGATTTGTGATTTGGGTTTAGAGAGTCTCATTGTCATGGTAATGTAAGATGCTTTTTGAGGTAGCTCAGGAAAAGTGGTGAATGCTTTTTCAGTCATTATGATGCCAATCTATTAGCTCATAAGAAAGACTCAAAGTTAAATAAATATGAAGAATAGTTTTTTTCAAAGTGTCAAAACTTGAGAATCCAGGAAGGAAATTAAAACTTACAATAGTGTGACGTGCAGAGACACTCTAGCACATATTCCATATATAATTTTTAAAGAAATAGGTTTTTTTCCTCCCCAAATTTTCAAAGTGACAGCTTCTTTCCATGCACTCTTATCTCTGTTGCGGTGGAATGTGGCATTTGGGTTATAGGACGCTTCAAGACTTCTCAGCTTCTTTGGATCTGGAGATGAAGGGGAAGAACAGAAACAGGCAGAAAGTTTTCTATTTTTATCTGTGAAGCTTCCAGTTGACAGTCTGCTTGTAGATGATTTTTATCACTTTAAAATTTCAGGAGGACAAAGATTGATCTATTTCCTTTCTAAAGAAAAAAAAAATCCATAGCAATTGTGACAATGTTGTAGAACTAATATTCTTTCAAGGACAAACTGCTTTCACTTGAGAGGTTTCTGGAATTCTACAGCATTCTTCTAGGAGAATGACCAGGTGTCTAAAAGGTAGAGATTGTTATAACTCAACTGGAAGCCATCCACCTGGAAAACAAAAGGTCAACTCCAGGAAGACCCATCACTATGGAATCTGGCACCTGTGGTCAACTTAGCCAGGAACTATAGCTCAATTCAAGATACAGCCAATCTCCCTTTTATGCAGAACTAGCTAGGAAGGAGTTATTCTGGTCAATTAAATATGTTGACTGGGTTACTCTAAATGCTACATATTAATTCTGCAGCAGCACTTACATTGTATTGTGCATCATTCTATGCTTTTTCTTATCCCTTCAAATAGCTGTTCACTACTTGAAGTCAAAGATTTCCCTTATACTGCCTACCTCCCAAGACTCTTATGAATATATAAAGAAGTGCTTTATAAATGTATGTGTTTTATAAATATGTATTAATATGATTTTTTCCCTGAGAGTTTTCATGCTTGATTCATATCTTCATTGACAACAAGAGATCAGAGAGGAAAAGAACACACCCAGACTCCAAATATCTGAGCTGCCATGGCTGCTATTCTACTCACTCTATGACGTACAGATTCTACAATGTCTGGGGCCAAATTCTTCTGATTTCTGAAATGTAGGACTGAGGTAAACATGATGCTGCACTGAAATGAAGTTAGGATCTTTCATTGTGGGGCAGTAGCAAGTTGTCATTTCACAGAAGTGCCACAGAATCACTGTGGATCTGGCAGATGTCAAGGGTACTCAGGGCCCACGTAATTTATATCATCGACTTTCCATCCTGGCAAATGTGCATAATGCTAGATACATACCCTTACATGCTCAGCCAATGCTATTTTTTAAAGGGAAAAAATAACTCCCAAAGAGGAAGGCCTAAAACTTATGGTATATGCTATGGATTGTTTGACTCAACATAGATTTTAGCTTGCTTTCTTTAGCTATAGAATCTGTCAAACTAAAAAGTATATTTTAAAACTGTCAGGAAGTTAGACATCTACAGGTTAACTAAATTTCATTGCACAGATATAATCCCATGTGTCTTAGAGGGCCAGGGAGAAAAAGGATGCAGTGCCCACATTGGGAAGATTCAATTTTTGGCAGGCAGATATATGGTTATTCTGGACCATAGGGAATATTTAAGGTTTAGGCCTTGACATCATATTGCTGACTGGTAGGTGGTATCAGCAGTGATGCTTCTAGCAGGGAGCTCCTTGGTTTATTTGGATCCATTTGGCTACATTGTTCTACTACACTGAGTGACATCTAAGCCTAAATCCCTGTGAACTGCTTAATACCATCTCATATCTCTTTTTGATTAATAGCCATAGTGGATTCTGTTGTCAGTGACTAACAACATCAACCAAGCATATTCCATCACAGCATCCTTATGAGAATGAAAAAGAATTGCTGGATTCAGATTTAACCAAAAATTTGCAAAAGGTAAAAAGAGATGTTATTTTATTTTTTGTTAAATAAATATAAATTAGTTATGTAAAAATAAGTTATGTAAAAAATATAATTAATTCTATATAATATCTCTAATATAAAGTTGAGAGAATTAGAGTTTTTTTTGTCTATGACTGTAGTCAATTTAATGCTATATGTATGCAAGGTTTTATAGAGTTATAAAGTTGTTTTGGGAGGATAAAGTCTATTTTCTTTCAATATCTCCAAAACTTTCTTCTAAATATATTTCTTCAAATTAAGAGCATCAGCTGACTGCCAACAGTTAATAGGGATATTTTAACTCATGTTTAGGAAAGCCTCCTAATTTGCAAACATAAATATTTTTAAGTTATGATTTTTAAAATTAAATAGTGTTAACATATTTTGCCCTTCTGGAGAACTTCTGCTGGAGGAATTTTAGTTTTTTAGGTCCAGGATCTTGAATTACTAAATAAAAATTATAGCTTGAGTCTTGGAAGAAATTTGAGAGGCAGAGACACCTGTATTTATTTTAGACGAGAGCCA
>NW_024349802.1:24560634-24654209 GCF_902729225.1 Pteropus medius | reverse complement strand
GAACGAGAAAGAAGGAAAGAAAGAAGAGGAAAAAAAGTTCTCACATTACCTTCTAGTTTAAGGAGCTGGACACTTGTCCCATTTCTTCTAAATTAGAGCTCTGTTTTATTTTTGTTTAAATTCTCCAGACTGTAGTCCTTCTTTAAACCTTAATCATTTGCTAAGAAAGTGTAATCTGCTGAAGATAATAAAATATGAACTTCCAGCCTACCTAGGGGAATGCTTGTTATCGTCTCATAATTAATTATTAATTGATTTATCAACCTGTCTTGGAGATTGCTGTATATTCACCACAAACTGTTTCCCTTAATATGTCCAAGATACCTACATCCTAATTCCTAGAATCTGTGAATATGCGACCTTATGTAGAATAAGAAAATTTTCAGATATAGTTAAGAATCTTGATATGGGAAGATTATCCTAGATTACCTAGAGGGGCCAAATGTAATCACGAGGGTCCATATAAGAGGAAAGCGGTAGGTTTAGAGTAAGAGAAGGTGATATCATGACAGAAGCAGAGGTCAGAGAGAGAGAGATTGAAGATACTATACAGCTGGCTCTGAAGATGAAAGAAGGTATCATGAACCAAGGAATGTAAGCAGCCTCTAGAAGCTGGTAAAGGCCAATAAACAGACTCTCTTCCAGAACCTCCAGAAGGAATGTATCTCTGCCAACACTTTGATTTTAACACTTCTGACTTCCAGGACTATAAATTAATAAAGTTATGATGTTTTAATCTACTAAATGTATGGAAATTTGTTAGAGCAGGAATAGGATACGAATACATTCCTCTTGGGTATACAGTTGTACTACAATTCCCAACTTCCTGTGGGGCTTAAGGGTCATGTGACTGAGTTTTGGCCAATAGAATATAGCAGAAACGAGATGTATCATTTCCAGGGAAATAAAATCCTTTCTCATGATTCTTCATTATCTCCTTTTGCTAGATATATGAAAATGATGCAGCAGAGGACTCTAAGATTCTATAGGGAGCTAAAGCCAGAATGTGGAATAATCCTTCTCCCCCAAATCTCCAAATGGTAAGTAGCCCACCAAAGAACCACACTGAACTGATATATAAGCAAAAAATAAATTTCTAATATAGTCAGCCACTGAAATCTTAGGTATGTTTGTTATTTAGCAGTTATATTACCTAACTAGTACATCGTTCAATTAATAAATATGTATTAAGCACCTACATTTTACTAGGCTCTAGTAAAATGGCAAAAAAAAAAAGAGATAAACATGATTTCTGCCCTCACAAAATTTAGTGTTCTGAGACACCTTTCTGTTTACTTAGTAAAAAAAACCTGTTAGTGCTCTTTTTACTACTAAATTATACCTATCACCTATGTGGTAGAGGTGGCATGTAAAGAAAAATGTGAAATGATGTTAGTGATTCACCTGTAGAATAATTCTTATTAATAAGGGTATGCTAACTTTGTAACAAATAATCTGAAAATCTCAGTGATTTAGAACCATGAATTTTTTTTCTTGTCACTTCTAAAACAGTCCCCTGTGGGTGATGGTTTTTTTTTTTTTTTTTTTTTTTTTTTAGTAACTATCATGTGAGAGTTGACTCAAGTACGCATTTACTTCTATCTTGAAGCCCCAAGGTTTCTTGGGCATGACCAGTCAAAGATCAAATGAAGAAAGTGTGAGGAAGGTACATATACAGGTATGTTTAATTGCTTAGGACCAAAGATGGACGAACCACTTATATTAGCCAGAACTTGTCATATCAACCTCCCTAGCTGTAGGGGAGCTGGAAAAAATAGTCCCAGATGGATAATCATTTTCCATCAATTACTATAGAAGGAGGAGCATAAACCATGAATGATCACTGAGTCATCTCTGCCACATAATCAGTATGCAACCACTGCAGAAAGATTTTCTCATTTAATCTTAAAGAAATTCCTTGAGATGTTATTATTATTTCCCCTAAATTACAGATGAAGAACATAAGTCTCAGAAAAATTAACTTACAAGGTTGCGCAGACACTGCAGGGGACAAAACCAGGATTCAAGAAAGTTTTCAGAGAACTTTACATCCTGGAAACTTACACAGCCCTACATAACAATGCCTAAAAATCAAAGAAACACACACACAAAATGAAGCAGTAAAGAAACTAGCACCTAAATTTACTGTTACAAAGATAGTGGTGCCTCACCTTTAGAAAGGATTATTTACGGTCTTAGGGAAAAGGAATGACTATGAAACACAAGCGCCCAAATGTTTTGTTTGCAGGGCTAGGGGAACGTTTCTGCCTTCACCTTCAGAAACCCAGAGAACTTGTCCCATCCTACAACTGCATTGTTCAATGTTGGGTTACCTCTGTCTGTAATTTAACCTCTCACCACAACCTTTACACTGTCTATATTCTCCCTTGGAATTTAAACCGTGAGAAAGTTTTATTGCTAAAGAAAAAAAAAATTAAAATCAATCCAGGTGTGAGCAATTCCTTAGCATTTTGCTTTCTACTTTCCCTCCTTCACAGCGGTGTTGGATGGTACCTTGGCTTTTCACAGGATTTCCCCTCCTACTCTCTAGAAAAGAAGCCAAAAGAATCCCATTTTGCTTTTGGGTGCCTCACACTGGGTGATTAAGTTGATGCTTATCTTTGAGCCACAGGAAATTGGATGCAATTATGCAATGCTCAGTGTTGAACTAAAGAAAAGGGGAGACTTCCTTTTCCAGAATTACTCTCTCTGGGAAGAATTTCATTAGCCCTTCCAGGCAGAGATTACTGTAGCTGTAGCTTGTATCTGATTGCACTGGTCTCTTTCTGTCTGCCTGGTTCCGAGATCCACTGTAGGCAGCGCCAGGGTGGTCAGGGGCAACTTTGTATCAAGACTCATTGTATACAGTGGCTCCTGTACATAATGGTCTCTGAATTCTTATTTTCCCTGCTTTACAGCTATCTGTAATGACCATATTGCATGATCAGTATAGTGAGAAGAAGGGGAAAACACCTAGTTTAAAAGCTGATAAAAAGAAGGGACAAGGGTAGGAGAGTAAAGGAAAGAGGGAGAGACCTCAATGGATGTCCCAACTGCACATATGCGCATGCAATCCTTCTTTCTGAAATCCCTGCCCCCTTCCATGACAAGGCTCTGACTCCTTTTCCTTCAGAGTTCAATGTCTGCAACATTCTCCTCTGGCAGATTTTATTCCCCTACTCCCTCCATTTATCAGGATTCCTGTCCTTCTGTTCCCATGCCTCTCTCTTAATAGAACTATTAAGATGTTCGTTATACTCTTCCGTGCTTGCTGGCTTTCTCATCTGTCTCCTAACTTAACTGTCTTAAGAGTAAAGACAATATCTTATTTAAATTTCCGCCCCAGCTGTTGGCATAGGGCCCGGCACATTGCAGGTCCTTAATAAATACTTTTGAGCCCACAAGTGAAACAAGAAACAGAAACTTTACTCTGAGTTTTATTAAGTTTGTTTTTCATCAGGAAAACCTAATGTTCATATTTTGAAAGACGATATCAGTCATTTCTTCCCACTGTTTAGCAAAAAGGACATTTACCAGCCCTTGAGAAAGTTACTAAAAAAGAGGAGAGCTCTAAATATTTTCGAAAACCATACTCTACACAAAAGACATCCCCAAAAGAAGATAAATAAGCATTTACATAAAAAAAAATCTAACAATGGTTCATTTATGTGAGAGTCGTCAGGGTTCCCGAGGAGTACAGCCAAGAAAAATACTAGCTCGTGCTCTTGTCTCAATCTTGGTATTTTAATCAAAAATTTCACTTTTAAGTCAATTTTGTGGCATGTTTCACGAACAGCAAACCGAACAGATGTGCTCCTATTTTAGGCTACTGATTTCTATAAAGTCTGATTCATCGAAGAAAAAAATCACACAGGGGTCTTCTTCACTCTATGAAAAGATTTACTTACCATGTCTCTCCATGTAGAACTCACCATGTCATTTGCTTTATTAAAATACATATGCATGAAAATTTTTTGGAAGTAAAACATTTTAAATTGTTTTGATACCTAAAAAACACTTTTCAAAAAATACTTTGCCAGCTAGTATCTTATTGTATTTTTATGTAATTCTCAGAAGTTGATAAGGCAGTAGTAATTACTCAACTTAGATGATGGCTGATGCTTACTTACTACTTGCCGTACATCAGATGCTGTTTTCAGTGTTTTCTATATAATAAACTCTTTAATCCTCCCAATAACTTTATGAGGTAGGTTGCTGTTATATTTAATGTCTCCATTTAATAGATGAAGTATTGAGTCACAAGCTGATGAACTGTTTTCAGTTTCTCATATTGGCAGTGGTGGGTTGAGTAGTGTCTCTAAAAAAAATATGTCCAAGTATTAGCCTCTGGTACTTGTAAATGTGACCTTAATTGGAACTAAGGTCTGTAGATATAACTCAATGAAGGGTTCCAGGGTGAAATAATCCTGGATTTAAGGTGGGCCCTAAATCAAATAACTCATGTCTTTATGAGAGAAGAAAAAGGGAGATTTAAGACACAGAGACATGGGGAAGAAGCCCACCCAAAGACGAAGGTAGAGTGTGAAGTTATGCTGCCATAGGTAAAGAATGCCAAGAACTACTAGAAGGCAGAATTTACCAAGAAGGATTTTTCCCTAGATTTTTTGGAAAAGCATAGCCCAGCTGTGACATCCTGATTTTGGACTTTCTGGACTTCAGAACTGTTAGAGAATAAATCTATTTTAAGCCACCCAGTTGTGGTAATTTGGTAGGGCAGCCCTAAGAAACTATTGGCCAAGCTCCCTTCTGATGTAGATGTTTACATGTTCTCTTCCCTCATACTCTCTGCCTAGAATGCACTAAAAAACAAAGAAAGTTCCTGTAACAGTCATAATAATGCTGCATCACAACCATAAAATCTCAATAACTTCCAAAGATAACTTTATATTTCTTACACAACTACAAATTGGCTAAGACAGTTTTGCTGATCTTATCTGGGTTCATTCATGCATTTGCAGGTTGACTATGGGTCAGTTGATATAAATTTGATTGGCTGGGCAGTTCTGCTTCAAGCTGTGAGTCTAGGGGACCTGGCTCTTCATGGTTGATTGGCCTACAGTTAATGCTGCTCATCTTAGACCATCATACTCGCTGGGTGGATTCTTATGTTGACAGAAGAAAAGAAAGGGCAAGTGGAACTATGTGATGCCTCTCTAGGCCTAGGCTCTGAACTGTCACATTGTCATTTCTGCCCACATTCCACTGGCCAACGCAATATACAATTAAGGGGAAGGGACCCACTTTCCACTCATAGAGGTGGGGGTGGGAGAAGAATTGAATATTTTGAACAATAATTTAACATACCACAGTTCTTTTTCTTCTCTGTCTCATTCCATGCCTATCTCCATACCTGTCAGCGTCTACTTCCATTTCAAGAAGCAATCTAGGTATTATGACCTCCAAGAGAACGTCTCATCAATTTAAATCTGAGTTAAGTGTTTCTCCCATCCTATATTATTTCCTTTACTATGATGCTAGATTTAATTCTTATTTAATTGTTTGCTCCCCAAACATACTGTAAGTTTTCAGAGGACTAACATTTTTTTATTTCAGTATTTTCCTAGTGTCTTACCCAAAGTAGGTATTTACATAGCATTGTTGAATTAAAAAAAAAATTCATAAGCTCTTCACCTGGAGATTCCTTCTTCATCTTAAAAAGTGTCAGCAAGGCATGAGAGTTTTGGCCACATTTTTAGTAGCTTCCACATAGGCGACTCTGAAAAGGGTTTTGACTCTGGTAAAGCAGGTGACCTGAGAGATCCCCTAGTTGAATTCTCTCATTTAAGAAATGGGAATCTGAAGTCCCAAAGAGATGACATGATTTTCTCCAGGGTATCTGACTAGAGAAGAAACCAAGTTTGTTGTATCTAAGTAATATCTTTCCTTGGCAGCTTTGCCATATGCTTTCTATCCATTTCTATTACTGGTTAGGTCTTGGATCAAAGTCAGAAAATAAAATTCTCATAACTTAATACATCAAGGTTAAGTAGTAAAGAATCACATGGTAGATCATGCTGGCAATATTAACATTTTAATCTAGAGGAGGGGGAATTCTTTTTAAGTTGTACTATCATTTTAGACTACCAAATATATCAGAGTTCTGAGAAGAAACAGCACTCATCTCAGATGGCTTGAACAGACTTTAAAAGAGGTTAAGGACAAACCATCAGAGATCAGTAAAGGTGGGAAGCTATTATCTCCTGTAGTAGCTTTACTGCATGAAGAGCCTCAATTAATTTGCCCTATATTATTCTCCATGGGATGGTTAATTTTATATGTCAGCTTGACTGGACGACAGGGTACCCATATATTGGGTCAAACATTATTCCAGGTATGGCTGTGGGGTTCTTTTGGGGGTGAGATTAACATATCCAACCACAAGCTGAGTAAAGCAGATGGCCCTTCCCATTGCGAGGGGCCCTTATCCGACCAAGACTTGAATAGAATATAGAGCCTGACTTTCCCTTTAGTTTGAGGGACCTCCTCCTGTCTGGCTGTTTTAAGCTTGCACATGATCTTTCCCTGCCTCTGGACTCAAACTGAAACCTGGGCTCTTCTTGGGTCTCAAGCCACAGCTTTTGGACCTTCACTGAGGGCTCTTCTGGTTCTCAGATCTTCAGACTAGAACTGGAACTACATCACAGGATCTCCTGGGTCTCCAACTTCTGACTACAGATCTCAGAACTCAATCTCCATAATCACATAAGCCAACGCTTTATAATAACTCTCTTTTACTACATATATACTTCATATATATTTGTTTCTCTCTATGAGTAGTTTATATATATATTATTATATATTTCTAGATGTATAGTTTATATATATTTCTATATACAGTTTATATATTTTTCTATATATATGTAGTTTATATATATATTTGTTTTTCTATATAGATATAGTTTATATATATTTGTTTCTCTAGAGAACCAAACTAATACACTCTGACTCGGATTCTCTTGCATTCTTTTTATAAGGACCCTCATGATTACTTTGAGCTCACTCAGATAATCCAAGATAATCTCATCTCAGGATCTTTAATTTAATCACACCTGCGAAGTCTCTTTGGCCAAGTAAGGTAACATATTCACAGATTTCGGGAATTAGAGTGTAGACATCTTGGGGGGCGGGGGGGACATTATTCTATCTACCATGGGCTCTCGTTAGCCCAGCGTGGATACTTCTTAATCTCTGACCTAGTCTCATAGTTAAGGAAATAAGTTGCTCTAATTATCTGTCTCTCAGACATATGGGGAAATGGGGGAAAGTAGCCTCAGCCACACCACGTGGATTGAAAACAGAGGCAGTTCGATTCTCCAAATCAAACTCCGATGCTATTTCCAGCTTAAGGGGAACTGAATGCTGAGAAGGCAACAATAAAAGGTTCTCTACAACTTCCAATCCCAAAATGCTAACAAAGCTCTTAGGAATGTTGTAACGCAAAGAACTCTGGCTTGGGAGTCAACCCAATCCTCCTTTAAATGATAGCTTACCACTTGAGTACTGAGGTGGGTTACTGAACTTCTTCAACCTTAGTTTTCTTGCTCATAAAAATAGGGACAAAAATATCTATCTTGATTGGCTATTATGTTGATTGAA
The DNA here is from genome assembly GCF_902729225.1 of Pteropus medius. Taxonomy (NCBI): domain Eukaryota; kingdom Metazoa; phylum Chordata; class Mammalia; order Chiroptera; family Pteropodidae; genus Pteropus; species Pteropus medius. Next base: position 24,646,592 of record NW_024349802.1, on the reverse strand, counting down.
GGAAATCAGGTGTATAAAGTATCTATAAAATGAATGGCCCATAACTGATAAGCCATAAATGTTAAGTCCCTCTCTTTTTTTTCCCATTTCTTTTCTATGACTTTTTTTTTTTTTAATCTAAAGTACTACAAAGTAAATTTACAGAACACAAATTCTAAGAGCTCTGTTGAACCCAGGTCATGGTAATTTTCCACCTGGCTCATAACATGACCATTGGAGATGCTGGCTTCCAAATGATAGATTTGAGAAGCCAAAGTTAAAATACAAGGAAGTCATACCTCAAACTTCTGCCTAACAAGAAGGGACTAAAGGCAGCAATTGGCACTAGTAGCTCTTAGAGAATTTATCAGAAGAGAATGTGAAGAAAGAAATGAATATTAGAAGCTGGGAGAAAGAGTTCAGAATAGTTTTAATGCAGGCTTTTCTGGGAACAGGGCGCACACTTCTGTGATCTCTTAAAGTCCCTTCCAGTTCTACATGGTCATAATTATCAAAGTCTATCACTTAAGGCCTAGAAATAAACAGCCTGGCACCCTTCCATGAGGGCTGGTGAAGAAGAGTTAATTAGCATGTAAGTGTTCTGCAAGCATAGAGCACTCTGCAAAGGTTAGGGAATAACATTGTGGAAGTACTATCTTAAAATTTTTGCTACTTTTCAACAGTGTTCATGCATAATTATATTTAAAACATTAGAGAGGAGAATGAATTAATAGCCCAAAGCATATTGGGCATGTTGATAAAAACTGTGGGAAAGGAAAGCGATGTACATAGTAAATATGGAGGTTGGGACTGAACATATTTATCCTTGGACTTTAAAGAGCTGGCAGGGGCAGTTACTGAGCTGTGACTGATTTTTGCTGGCAAGTCATAAAGAACAGGTAAGGGTTACATGTCTTTAAATAAAATTCAGGCACACACATAGACCTCATTTCCTGGATCTCATCTGACCTGGAAAGCTGATCGAGGTGAGGATGGTAAGTACTAAGTTTAGAGATGGTACTTGGATAGAGGACGTATCAGATATTAAACTGATAAGGACAGATACTACTCTTGATCTTAGCCAAAAGGCCGAGAAGCGAGGAGATGGCACTTGGTACTTGGGGATCACATCATGTAAAATAAAGAACCCAGGACTAAGTGTCAAAATCCTAGTAAGTCTTGGCTCAAATACTAACTATACATTCTTGGAAAAAATATTTTGTTTTCTGAGCTTTTCTCCTGGTTTCCCAAGTGACTGAGATTAAATGATCTGAAAGGGCCCTTCTAACACAAGCATTCCATGATCCTAAGAGGAAAATGGTTCACAAGGGACTATCTACTCGTTGCATCTCCCAGATTAAATCTTGTCATCTCCGTGTTTTCACCACTTGGGATCCTTTTGCCAAACACTCATAGAAAACTGTGACTTCCACAAGGGGCTCAATCGCTCTTCATCTTTATTAGAAAAATTTTAGCATTTCTTATTTTTCTAAGAAAACTAGCTATTCATTTGGTGCAGGGACCATGACTGATACACAGTTGAACTCCACCCCCTAGCACAACACCCTGCACATAATAGATGTTCTATAAGCATTGCAAAAAACCGAGTCAGACTTTTCCTATTGTCCCAGAATTGGCAACCAGGACCCAAGCTAGGGACAATGAGGCTCTAAGTACCAAATACTCTTCTACCCTTGATTAAAAATGAACAGCAATACTTCTTCAAACAATATACATAAAAGACCATGAATACGGAAGAGAAAGATAGACTTGTCTTAGTGGGGAGTTGTGTATATGCTCCCCCTACCCTGAAAACAAGTGAATTCAGATAAAAAAAACAAACAGACAAATCTTATATAAAAAAAGGTGAATACCTGCCAGAAAATTAGAGCAGATATTCATTCCCCATTAAAACTTAGAATGAAAGTGTTACTCACCCCACAACCATCCCAATTCCCTATTTAAACAATGAGAGAAGAGATTGGAGAGATGCCAAGTTCATTGTGTGGCATGACAAAGGTTGGTGAGTTTCTCTTGGGCCAAGTGGACACCGAATTGAGGTTCTAGATTTGAACCAAACTGCAGAGACAGTGCACAGAAATACCACTTCTTAGTACCGATTTCCTATTCCTCACTCATCTTCAGCATAAAAGCCATGAATGATGACCTTTTACGCTAAAGCACTTGTGATCCAGGAAGTACCAAGGTGTTGGAAAAATTATTTTTAAAACATACAACACTTTCAGTATAAATCTGGCTGCATAGGTGAGTAGTTTTCGTCTTCTCTTGGATATCTTACAAAAGGAACAAAGCAAAAACTATAAAACTGATTTTCAGCAAAATTACAAGTCAAGTATAGCCCGCAGACTCCAAAACATGTGTAAGGGCTGCCAAATGAACCAAATTGTTCAAAACCTTTTCAAGAGAAAGGAGCCATTCAGGAAGGTGAGCTGGCCAACTAAAGGCAAATGTCAGAACACCCAGTAGAAGCACTTTCTGAGGGTGAAGGACTCAACCTGAGCAGTATCCCTTTTTTTTTTTCTTTTGCAGCTACCAGTCTAAGAATTGAGGTGAGCAGGGCTAATGGCAAAAATCTTTACACACACACACCCACCTCTTATCCCACCATATCAAGAAGAGAAGAGGTAGTCTGTTTTTGCTGCAGCAAAAAAGGGAGAACTTTTAGTGTGATATTAAAGTCTCTTATTTGTGAGGTCAACCAAGGGTCGCCTCGTCTAAAAAAATAAATAAATAAGTAAAAAATAAAAAGTTTCTTTCTTAAGGAAGTCTCCTCCAATTTATTCAATAATGAGCAAGAAGAAAGAATGAGTCTAACACTGAAGATAGCTACTACAGCAGAAAAATATGAGAAAAGGACCCAAACTTACCAAGAAAATATTTCGACCATAATGCCAACTGTCCCCAACCTTTTCGGCACCAGAGACTGGTGCTCCTATGAGAATTTAATGCCTGATGATCTGAGGTGGAGCCGAGGTGGTTATGCTAGCGCTAGTGAGTGGCTGCAAATACAGACGAAGCTTCACTCGCTAGCCCAACGCTCACCTCCTGCAGTGCAGCCCTGTTCCTAACAGGCCACGGACTGGTACTGGTCCACAGCTTGGGGGTTGTGGACCCTTGGTGTAGATAATACTTTTGTTCAGTATTTTTCCATGAAATGAAAAAAAATATTATAGACTTTATTGAGGCAATCATCTCTATTTGGAAAAACCACAAAGAAGAATTGTTAGAACCTAGCAACGTCGAGGCAAAAAGAAATAAGATGTGAACTGGCAGAGTTCAAGAAAGATGTCATAAGACAAAGCAAAATCATCACAGAAATGAAGTTGAAATTGAAAGAAACAAACGTAAAACAAACACTGCAGAAGACACAGAGAACAACCATGAAAATAAAGGAGGAGTTAAGATAATTAGAGAGAAAATAATAGGTAGAGATGATAAAGCAGTCATGATATTCATAATTGAAGTCCTCAAAATTTTTAAATAAGGGAACAGAGCAAATATTTAAAGCTGCAACACAGTCCACATACACATATGCACAAATACAGACACTGGGCCTATACTTCCTTGAATTTAAAATGAGATAATGTTATTTTGTTTTATGCTAGTGAAGAACAATAGGGAAAAATGCATATAAAGCACTGAATCCAGTGACTGGATGATATTCAGCCCTCATGAGGGTTAGTTTTTATTTGTATTACTATATTCAGAAGTAATGCAAAAGAAAGAAGGGCAGAAAAACTTTGGACCGAGGAAGAGAGTGCTGCTTAGCAAAAACTTAGTAAGAAGATTGAGTTAGTTTTTCTGCAGCACTGGATTGATGGTTTAGCTCTCATCTGGCACAGAGGACTACGGGAACTGAGGGTGGGTGGAAGTAAATGGAAAAGCCCCTTTGCTGGGAGACAGAATATGGCACAAGGATGAAAGGGGAAGAAGAAGCTGAGAGAGAGAAAGAGAGAGAAAACATACTATTAACACACTCTGGAGCCAAAGTCCCAAATTAATTCCTGCAACTATTCTGGGAGGATTACTGAAGCGTTGTTAAGGTTTGTTTTCCTGTCCTTTTTCTTTTTGCTGCCAGAAATATGAGGTTTGGAATTTTTTAAAGACTCCCCTTTGCTCTTTGCTCAAGAGCTCAGGGAGGCATACAAATATTAATAATGAAAAACATAGCAATAAACATAAGCAGAAAGCTGTAAAAAGTACCCCACTACCTAGCAAACCTAGCTGGCAGGACGCTGGGCTATGTTCTGGTGAGGTTTGCTCTGGGTGGTTTTTGTGGTGACATGCAGGCGAGGACACAAGTCATGACACTGTTGGTCTCCAGAGTCGGTAAGGAGCCACCAGCAAAAGGCTCCTGAGATTCCGTCACCCCGACAGGACCTAGGCATGACTCTGCACCAAAAGGCCCTACCTTCCACTCAGCTTCCTGGACCACTTACCAAGGACACATGATAATAGCCCATTGTGCCCCAGGCTTTCAGATACACAGGTACACTGTGAGGTTAGTATTAGCCTTCTACGTTGTGGATAAACCACTAAGAAATTATAAACTTGCCCTAGCACACTTATTGTCTGGATATGAATGTGAGACTGGAGTCCAGACTCTGATTCAAATTCAGCTCTGTTGTCTGGTTGCAAATGAGTGCTGCAGGATACTGCAGGTATAAGGTGGGTTCTGGGAGTAGGGAGGTAGGGCAAGATCTTGACCGACCTGAGGCTCTTATCTTTATGGTGGAAAGACCTATAGAGATCACTCTCTCTCTCTCCTCATTTAGAAGAGTTCTCTAGTTTTATTCTGGAAAGACCTGTTCTTTAAGAGTGTCAGAAGTCAATTTTCTTCATTTGTTTGTACTTTAGTTTTATGTTCCAGAAAATAGTTTATAACCCTACTGTAAGAGCAGAGAGGGAGTTGGAAAATGCCAGAAGAGCCATCAGAGAATTCTGTGAATGCCTCTTGATTCATGGAGAAAGGGTGAATTATTTCTACTTACTCTGCCTTCCCTACTAAGACTTGATATAGCCCATTGATTTCAAGTCTTCATCCTCCAGCTTCTCCAGTGGTACCCACAACACCCATGCTCATTATCAGATTTGACTCCCTGCAGCCTAAGCTAGTGCTAATTTTAAATCTAGCATCATCTAGCCAGTTCACTGTAGTGTGCGAATATTTACTGCCAGCATTTAATTGCCTATGACATTAAAATAACTATCAAAATGCCAAGCCTGGCAGATTTAGCCTATTGTCTGTAAATGGCATTTTCACCAGTTACTTTAAAGAGCTCAGCAGCTATCATCCCTTGGGCACTAGCTGGTCTATTGTTTTGGAAAATATCAACTTCTCTCAAGATAGATACATGTTCTGCAGACTATTTTTTCTGCCTCTCTCTGAAAAAATAATTGCAATACTTTGCTTTTGAATAGTTCTCCATACCTCACAAACATATTGATGCATGTTATTTCATTTTGTCATCACATCTCTTAAAATTAGTTACTCTATATAAAAGGTAACCATGGTTGTTTCAATTATTTGTCAAATATTTAACCCTCCTTATGTATTTACTCATCCCTATTGATGTTGAGGTTGGTCATGTGATTTGCTTTGGCCAATGAATGTTTAATATCTGTGATGCAAACAAAGGCAAAAATCAAGTTCGTGGTGCTGGGATTGCCTTCTTGTGCCTCTTCCATTGTCATGTGAAGAGCTTTTCCCCAAATAGCTACAATACCTTTGGCTTAGGCCTCAGAATTCACCCATGTAGAAAAATTCTGAGTCTAAGACCCAGTTAAGAGGCAAGCCTATCTCACAACTTTAAGCAGAACCACTCAGCTGATCCTGGCCAAGATCAGCTAATTTGCAGTGGATCTACAGATTATGAACATGAGAATGAATACCCATTGTTGTAACTGAGTTTCGTTACAAAGCATTATTGTTGGAATAGATGACTGCTACAGAACCTGAGTTCAGAGACGTTAGAAAATTTTCTCAACATTACATAGCTGGAAAGTGTTTAAGATGAGATTCACATCCAGATCTGTCATACTCTAAATAAATTGCTTTCCCTATCATGTAGTTCAGTGGGGCACAAATAAGAAAAGATATTCCTTGTGCACTTATTCTCTCAACATTCTTTAGTGGTATCGTGTCTAGTGGAATGGCTTTGTGGCGGCAGAGCAAAAATATATATTCTTTTCTTCTGGTTCTACAGGTCAGAGTATATTCTAGATAAGGCAGGGAGCCATTTCCTTCATGCTTTGTTAATGGCAAACTTGAAACCATAAATCCACAGGTCTAGAGATTAAGGAGGGAATATATCATTGTGATTAAGAGTACAAACTTTGGAATGAGGCTTAGGTTTCAATCTTGGTTAAGCATTACATATATAGAATTTGGAATTTGGATGATTTAATTTTCCTAAATTTTAGTTTTCTAAAATATGAGCGCAGTAACTTGGACCTTACAGATTATCCTGAAGATAAATGAGCTGATATAAAAATAAGTTATGATACTTAGTAATATCAAGAGTGTGGGTTCTGGAGTTACGCTCTCTAGGTTTATATGCTTGATCTTTCACTTAATATGTGAATTTAGGTAAATTTATAAACTCTCTGTTCATTAGTTTACTTTTCTGTAAAATGGGGACAAGGTTATAGCTATCTTATAGGGTTACTTCATAGATTAGATATGATAATAAAAGGTCTGACATACAATATGTCAATATTAGCTAGTATTTTTCTTCCTTAATAAGTACAGGATAAACAGTAGCTTTATAAAAATTGGAAAATTCTGGTAAATCAATCTCCTTGCAAAGAGACTCTTGGGTACTGAACATGAAAAGAAAATTTCCAAAGGTAGGTTTTAAAGCATAGACTCCCTAAACTAGAACCTTGAGTGAATGTTATGTGAACACTTTTATGTTATAGAATATTATAGTGCAGCAAAGACCTCATAGACCGAGTTTTCTCCTCCCAATTTCCAGGGAAAAAAGGGGTGTTAGTGGTGCTGGTGGTGTGTGTATGTAGGAGACTCAAAGGCTTTTAAGGGCCAGATGTAAATGCATATGAAATAAGGCAATAGTGAGTTTTAGTGCTGGTAAAAATATATAAAGTAAGCCCTGCTTTAGGAAAGTCAGTGTCCAAACATTATTTTGTCAAAACAAGGCACATTACAGGCTACATTCAGCTGTGGGTCACCAGCTAAGGTTTCTCGTCTGGCGACTGAGGGAACACATTTGTTTTGTAACTCGTACTGCTAGTAGAGGGTAATGAGACATTTCTTTGTCCATTCTGATACATTGAGGATGTAAGATATTCTTGAGCATCTATTTGCATGGGCTGATTTCTACTTAGAAGAGACCATTCTGAAGGAGGTTTGTGTACAAGACAAAGGGACAGATCCTGAAAAGGAGAGGTGAGCTTGCAGTTTATTCCCCTTGTGCAGGACCACTGTACAGAGTTGGATAGGTTGTGCACTGCACAACCCAACAAGTTCCATTCACATCAGCATCTAAGGAAAAATGGTACCAACAAGGATTGTGCATTAAATCACATGTATATGTAGTGGCCATGTAGCACAAGGGACCATATCTTTGTGTGTGTTCTTTTTAGAGATGGCTGTTTTCTGAGAAGCTCGGTGACCTGAGCAGCACCATGTGAGGCCTTGTCTAGCGGTGTGTAACACAAAAGAACCAACATGGCTTTCCTTGCTGCAATAGCACAGACAGCAGGGGATTCTAACAGGAGGCAGTGTCATCCTCTTGGGGAAGTATATCAGATAAGGAAAGGACAGTGTCAGTTTGTAAAACTATATTCCAAAATGATATGACTATTTGATTATTTTTCATCCATTCAAGTAACTTTAATGGGAGATCAGGTATTGTTTTTATCCACGTATTAAAGAAAACGTAAGCCCTATCATATCATGTCATCCATGCCATTCTGAGGCTCTTGGGTCTAGTATAGACATGACAGATTCCAGAAAATGCCTGGGGATGCAGACTTGTTCCAGAAACACATGGGAGCCTTCCCCAGAGGACTTAGAGAAATCATACTTGTCAGGGCCTGAGCTAAAGGGACAAGAATTAGGGAAATTTGAATTTGAACGTCAGCGCTATTTTCCTCTTCTGAACCTACAGGCTGGAATGTCCTGGGGAAGCAGGAAGATGTAGCCCAGATTCTTCATGCTAGTGAATGTTATATAGTTTTATATAAACTAGTTCTTAATTTTAGGAAAAATATAGACATTACCACCTTGTAACTATAGCCCAAGCTTTCATAGTAACATGTCAAATTCTACATTAACTGATTTTTACGTGGATGTGTGTGTGTGTGTGTGTGTGCGTATGTAGTTTTTATAAGAATCTTTGAAACTGAATAATGTTATCTGCATTTTAGAGAAAAAACAAACTTAGAAAGATAAGCAACTTGCTCAGAGGAAAATTTGAAACCCAAGCCTGACTGACTCCAAAGCCTGCTCATGTTTACTCTGCTTCAGTGATCTTCGAACCTGCCATGTAGACCACATTGACCATAACGTTGACACTACAAACTGGGTTATAGAGAAGAGACAACTTGTTGCCCCATTATTATTTCCACTGCTTATCCATGCTGAAGTTATCCAGAACCTACTTAGCCTTCTGGTTTCACTGCGTGCACAGCATTTTCATAACATTTCATTAAGTTCAAAATTGAATCTATTCCATCAAGTTTGTTGGTCCATGGAGAACTCTGAGCCATCATTGGCTCACTGAAGTGATCCTCAGCTGTGATGTTATCTATTCACCCCTTCATTAGACGACCAAGTCTTTGCATCTGAGTCTAAATCTGAGGTTGATGTAAGTAGGAAGAAAACTCCTGCCCTGACTGCAAATAAGAGTCACATATATAAATATGCACCTTTGCAAGGAGCATTTTACCTTTCACAGGTAAGAGAGACACAAATATGTTACATCTTTTAAACTGAGAAGAGACTCTGTTATTTTTTTAAACTGTGAGTCCCTGTTTTGACTCATTCTTTTCAGGTTCTTCTTTAAAACAAAAACCAAAAACTTCATTAAAATAAACTAATACACAAAAAAAAGTACTTATTTAATATATACAATTTAATGTTAATGTATATTTGATTTAATGCACACAGTTTGGACATATGCATAGATCGGGTAATAGACAACTATCACTTGCAAAAGTTTCCTTGTGTTTCTTGGTGTGTGTGTGTGTATGTGTGTGTGTGTGTGTGTTGGGTGGAGGGTGGAGAAAAAGAAACTTGACACAAGATTTACTCTCTTAAATCTTCAAGTGTACTATATAATATTAACTATAGGCACTATGTTGTATAGCAGAGCTCTAGAACTTATTCATCTTGCATAACTGAAACTTTATGCCCATCGTACAACTCCTCATATGTTCGCATTTTCAGAACATCCCGTTTGGCTCAAGATGATTCAGGGTCTACCAAAGATCTAAGAAACTGTCGAGAAATACCATAGGGCATGTTTACTATTCCCTCTATACCCCTAATTCCTAGAAAGTGATGAAAAACATCTGCAGAATAATCGTATAAGTTTAATACTAAAAATGCATTACCAAGAACTTCATGTATGCTGAGGAAAAATTGGCTTGGCTGTAAAATTTTCCCAGAAAGAAAAGATTATGCCAGAGAAACAGAAAGTGTAGGGATATGGTTGATTTTGTTTGTAGGGACCCTCTGTGCTGTCATTAAAAGAACAAGAAGCAATGGGGAAGAGGCTTAAATAGTGATTACTCAGAGCCTTCAGTGCTGGTTGACTTAATATGATGCAGGGGACCATGTTTCAGGAGCAAGGGCCTGAATAATGGTTTTAGTGTCCCAGAAAGTTAGATAACAGAAATATTCCACCTCATGGTGGATGTGTATCTAATCACAGGAAAGAATCTTTTTAAAAAATCATTTATTTGTTTGTTTTGCACTTTTCTACTTAGCAGCTGAAAATCTTCCTAGACTGGAGCCATATTCTGCATGAATGCCAATTTCCTGTGTTTTAAAATGAATTTTTCAACAAATACTGATGTTCTAATAAGAAACTGCCCAGAAGCCAGCAAAACTTCGACAAGAAAATATTTGCTTTGAAATGCACTGAACATTCAGGATCTTATTCATCATGGGAATTGCTGAGGCTGTTGACAAACCCCAGAAGATGCTGTGAGGAAAGTATTCAGGAATATGGTTTCATCTCACCATCTACAGTTCTCCAGACAGACCCAGATGCAGGGCCTGAAGTGAATGAACTCACATTATTTCTAAAGATGAAGAAAAAAAAAACATCAGTCCACAGATGAAGTTAGCAAGTGTTTCGTCCTATCCATCCTTCGGTGAAGTCTTTCCATAAAATCACAGAAACGTGATTCTGTTTAGGCCTGAAGGACATGGAAGGAAAGTATATCAGGAGGATGGCAAAGATTGAGAACGATCCCCTAGGAGTTGAATATCACAAATATAGGAATTCCAATATCTTTCCTTGTCAGTGGGATTTCATAGCTTCAGGATGATAAGAGCACTAGACTGGAAGTGTATGAACCCGTCTCCAACTCCAGCTCTGCCTTGCAACAGCTCTGTGACTTTAGGCAAATTATTTTTCCTCTCTCTGAGCCTATAAAATAAGGTCCTATAAAATAAAGAGCCTTTATCTCCTTTATAAAATAAGTAAAGAGTTCTGAGTTGTCCGATATGATAGCTCCTAGCTATGTGTGAATTAAATGAAAATTCACTTTCTCAGTAACATTAGTCAAATTTATAGTGCCACATGTAGCTAGTGGCTACAGTATTAAAAGCACAGATTATAAATCATTTTTATCATCACAGAAAGTTTTTTTGAATAGTGCTGGTAGAGATGATGTATCTAGACTTTTCTAACTCAAAAATTCTGAATTCATGCCCACATACCATCTGTGTAAATCAGCATTATAAGGCATGGACTTTTGGCCCTAGAACAATAGCCCTTGTCTGCTAAACATGATAATTTGGGTGGCATTTGGAACAGAATGGGGAGGTGTTGGCTGGGATCAACAGTCACCCACAAGCAAATGCAACAAGGAACACAATGGAAAACTCTACTAAAAAGGAATGAAAAAGAAAGCTAGTTGGCCAGATGGCACTTCTGGATTCCCATTCCCAAACCTCCCACTTGGTCAAACTGCAAGAAGGGATTAAAATGTTAGACCCAGTCCCCAGAAAACAGTGTTTTTACTGTATGCTCACCCATAACCAACTGGCTCAAGATAATTCACAATTTAGAACCTAATTGATGATATAAGAACTAAATTCCAAAAAGAACCTGCCCCCAGAGAAGCTAGCATCATAGATTCAACTTCCCAGCAAGCCGTAAGGAAAATGCAACTCAATAGCATCTCTGGGTCTCAGAACATGGTGCTCACAGTACAAATCAAGATACCTCTGGCCACTTAGCTCCTATTCTTTGGACTCTTAGCTTCTATTCTTCCCTTGGACACAGCTGACTTTTAGTTGCTATTGTGGTTCTTTTTAAATTTTTGAGTCAAAGAGAGCTCTGAGCATAGAAAAGAGGCACAAATGGAAGGATATAAGGATTCAGACCAAATGGAAAAAATTCTTGCACATTTTTCATTCTAATGGAATACAACTAAATCCACAGCTGACTCTCATTTAATCATGGCCTTGAGGTCTACAGAGCTAGACGAATGGAAAACCCACTGCAGCACCCTTTCAGCCCAAAGTTTACATTCTCTGCTCAATTTATGTCAGCCCTTGCTCTAATAATAATAGACCAATCACGAATGTTTATCTAGTACTAGTTATACACTTGACATGTTTCCAAATGCTTTGGATATATTTGCTCATTCAATCCTCACTGTACTTATGAGGTAGATATTATTATTGTCCCCATTTGACAGTATGAAGCTGAGGCACAAAGAATTTAAATGATTAGCACAAGAAGTATAGATTCTGCATTTAGAAACTCTAGTTTTAGAGTTTTCATGCTTAACCATGATGCCATATAGCCTTTCTCAATAAAATAAATTTTTATCTGAAAGCCAGCTTGTAAATAGCAGAACTTTCATATAAGAGAGAGTTCAAGGTTAACATACTAGAAAAGGAGGCAGAAAGAGCAGAGTGACTGTGACAGGAGTAGGGATGAGCTTGGTTGACCCTGTTGCAACCAAATCAGTGACCACAACAGTCACACAAATCAAAACCCCGAAAACGTCCTTTCAACAGAGGCTCTTAGCTAACATGGCATTATTTAACTGGCCTTTTTACTTTTTTTCTGGTCTGGAAAGTACAACAAACTGATGTTATAAAGAGGATGGGGGCATTAAAAAGAGACCTAAAAAAGCAAGAAGTTGAGCATATGAATTTGAAATATATGGGAGGAGCCCACTTGAGACTGGGCTTGAACTCATGGTATTTGTCATCCACGAAGAACATTTACCAAGAAATACAACAAGGTGCAAGGTACTTCTTTCAATCCAGGAAGCTGCCACCAGATGGTTAGAGAATTTCCTAGTCAATGTTAGACTGTTCGAGACACAGAGATCGGAGGAGGCTAGCTAAGAGATCAATGCACAGTCATATGCCTACTATGATTTGTCAATATAAGAACTTTCTCCTGTGAAGCAGTAATATAAAATAGTTTAATGCTTTCCCTAAGATATTGAGGGACATGATAAGTAGTAACTTATCAACTTAATTTACCTGAGTGCTTGTGACAATTTTTATTATAAGCATTTTGATCTTTGGTGATAAATATTCTTAAATTTGTTTTAAGTATTCTGATACAGAGACTTGCACTAAGAAGGTTTTATTGCCATGTCTAGTTTTCCCATCTCCAACATCTCACTTCCAACATGAAAGCTCACACTTAAGCTCATACACACACCCTTCAATCTGAATTCAAGGAGCAAGGTCTTTAAGCATTGAGTATTTCATTTCTCAGGTTCTATTATTTCTGTTTATTTCCTCTTGCAGCCCCACTGTCATATCCCTCCATTCCATAAATGAGTTCCTCTCTGGGGGCAAAGTCTATACATTTTAGATTCAGTCATTACAAGGTTTGTATCTGGTCTTGGTCACTTACTAGCTGTGTCAATATGGAATGTTTGTTAATCAAAGAGGATGGGTTTTCAGGGCATAGCAGTGATTCTGAACTTGACACAGTAAAAACATCCTCTGGGTAAACTAGTTAACTATATTCTGATTCTTTATTTTCCTAAGTCTTTTTCCCTGTCTTTTCACAGAGTGTTCATCCCAATCCTTTTTGTTCATGCCATTATAATGACACATCTGACTCCAGATGTATGTGGAATCAGACAAAGCTATAAGCCGTGTAGACCTAATAGCTAGGAAGACGATGAAAATAATTCAAAATAGAAAAAAAATAGATGAATCCCATCAAGCTATAAGGTAGCATGGATTACAAATTTCCTTGAATAGACAAAAGAATAAAATACTGATAAGATTGACATGCAGGATGGTGGGTAATCTGCACTGTTTACATTCTGGAGTCCCTACCACACCAATTGTTAAAAGCCTGCAAATGAATTTTAATCAAGGGCCTAGACAGTTTCTCTAATTCTTATGTAACCTTCACTAGTTGAGAAGGTAAACCTAAAATCATTTAGATAACTCTTGTTAGCACATAAGGATCCTTTAACTTTAAGAAAGTTGGAAATAAATGTAGACATGCTTAAGAGAATTATGGTTTTAATATTTTGTATTAAATGTGTGCTTGATATCTTAAGAGTTTATAATATTTAAAAGAATTTTGCCTTTGAGAATGACATGATTTCAATATGAAATGTGTAACATAATAATTGATTTTGATGTATAATTTGATGTAAAATTTTATATACAATATGGGACTATTTAGCACAAATTTAAAATTTTTATTTTTATAAGATTAATTTATAGATTTGAAAAAGTAATTTGGGTGTTCGAGAAGTAGTTTTTTTTTTTTTTGAATGTCTGTTATTTGAAGTTCTTAATAAGAAAATTGAATGTGCTAAATTTATAAATTGAGTTTAAAATATAAGATTTTAAATTTTAAGATTTAAATTTTAAGATTTTAAATAAGACAGAATATTAGTCAAAGTCTCTTTAAAACTGACTTATATTTTGCTAAACTTGTCAGTAAAATAAAAGATTTATACATAGAATGAAAAACAAGAAAAGCTTGTGTTAAAAAAACTTGTGCTGAATCAATTTTAATAAATTAATATTAACATTAAAAATTAAGTAACATCTGGATAATCTTTTCTGTTATTGTATACTAGGGAACTCCAGATCTTGCCTTAACAGGTCATTATACTTAGTTTTTTCATCTTCCTTTTGATGAATCTCCCAGAAATGATTGAGGATTTGAATGGCAGCCAGGCTCTACATTCATCAAGAAGAGGTTAGCTTGGGGCAGATCAGGAAGAGCAGGAGTATTAATGTCACCTATAGACTAATGACTGGCAGGTATCATTTTGAGTGGAAAGCAAAAGATGTCTCCTAAGCCATCTCTAATGATGAATGGTGCTGGGTGGAGTGTTTATTTGCTTATTAGCTACTAGGGTTAGTACAAGATGTATGCCTTCCTGGCAATTAGTTCCTGGCTAGCTTCTTGTTTCCTGAGTAGTAAATGGAAAATCTCCTCATTGACAGAAAAAGTTTGGAAAATTGTGACCATTATTCTTTAGATCAAAAGCTAATTTGAGTTGAGTGGTTACCTTTTTTGTGGGAAATGAAACTAGTGAGAGAGAGAAGGGTATGATTTGTATCAGTGTCCACACAAATTCATTAGACTTTTGAAGAAGAAATAGACTTATTGGTGTAGAAAATTAATATGCTTGAGGATGGAGACCTCAACTTATTTTATCTTCTGTGTTTCTTAATACATGGTTAAAACAGTGGCAAATTAACACTAATTTGTAGAAAAGCCATCTACACCACAGAGACTGGGTGAAGTTTTGGTATTAGCTGCAACTGCTCAAGGGTGTTGGACCACATGTTTCCTGATTCCTCGCTCTTACTCCCTGCCTTCGTTTCACTCATCAGAGCCAGGCTTGAAGCTAATCATGGAAAGAGTATCTCACCTAGTCGAGTGAGTTCATCCCACATTCCTCTTTTAAGGCCTGTAAACCTTTCTGCTATGCACCCATTCACTTTGGTCTCACTTTCAGGAATAAGGCTGCCAACCATGAGGATCCAATTTAAGGTTATCATTATTATGCAGATTTATAAACAGGATTTGCGAAATGAAAGGACTAAAATCAGGAGGATTCTAGCATTTAGCATAATCATCTGCACAAAAAAGAAAACAGAGGGTGCTGTGGGGAGATGCTAGCAAATCAGTACTCTATGTCAGGGGTCCCCAACCTCCAGGTAGGCAGATTGTTATGGGTCTATGGCCTGTTAGGAACCAGGACGCACAGCAGGGGGTGAGTAGTGGATGAATGAGTGAAGCTTCATCTGTATTTGCAGCTGCTCCCCAGCACTAGCATCACTGCCTCAGCTCCACCTCAGATCATCAGGCATTAGATTCTCGTAGGAGCACTGGTTCCTGATATCAAAGAGGTTGGTGACCTCTACTCTATGGGATTTGGAGGTTGCTCCAAGGTACGCTTTAGCTACACTGGTATTGGAATTCACCATCAACCACAAAGTTTAAGCTAAGAATGAAAGGAACTTGGTTGGGAAAAAAATAAAAGTGTGATTACAGATGATTCGAGGAACAAGACAAATAGTATACATAGCTAAGTACCCAGAGAAAGTTCAGCAAATGCATTTTTTAGAATTTTAGAAGTACAAGACCTTTGAGAATGATGAAGTCCAAACCTGTAATTTCATGGATGAGGAGAGATTACAAGTCTTGCCCAAGGCGGTAGTTACCAGCTTCCCAGGCCAATTTCCTTCCCATTGCACTGGGGTCTTTTGAAAAGTGATGTTCATAGAAGTCAATTATAAGCACAAAGACTGGCCTATCAGCTTGCCAACAGAACTCCCTATACTGCTCTTCCTCTGGGGTTCCACTCATCTCCCTCAGAAATGCAGAGGTCTCTTCTCATTAAATTTCACTAGCAAAAACAGGTGGTTATGCCAGGAGCCATAGTTTGCTAACTTGATTCATTTAGACTATGCATTAAAACAGTATTTCTCTTGACTATGAAGTGGTGGGCGCTCTCCTTGGCCTCACCCTAGAGTCTCAGCCCTGCCTGGATCTACCTCTTCTTGGTAAAGAGGAAGAGATAACTAGCTCCTGTAGAGTGATCTTATACCTGGCATCTGGTAAGGTTTGAGAACTTAACTAGCCACAGAAAATTTAAATCACTCTCATGTTTTCCTTGGCAAATGTCCCGCATAGATTGTGATGATTTTATGCCCTATGTTTAAGGCTTAAGATTCTCCAATGATAATGTGCTGGCCAGGAAAATATTGCCAATTTACTTTTTAAAGTTTTCAAAATAGTAACAAAGAGAGTAAAACACTAAAGTATTTTAATGAGTTACAGGAGGGAGGGTAGAGCTGGCCAGAAAGAAAAAACAGGAGGAGAGTTTTTTCTAAGCTTCCATGGAAAGGTCCAGTTACAGCCAAGAGATGATGGGGGCTCACACCAGGTGGTAGCAGTAGAAATGGAGAGAAGTCATCAGATTTTGGCTATATGTAGATATACAGCCAACAGAATATCCCAATGGATTTGATATAGGATACTAGAGAAAGAATAGAGTTGGCATTGATTCCGAGATATTGGTCTGAGCAATGAGAAGAATGAAATTACCATCAACCGAAATGAGGAAATCTCTGAGAGGGGCAGGTTTGTTAAGAAAGATCAAAAGTTCAGTTTTAGACAATTTAAAATGTCAATCAGACAACCAAACACAAATGTTGACTAAGCAGTTGGATATAAAGCTACAAATAATAATAATAACAAAAACAAAAACTATAATACTAATAGAATTTCTTGAGTGCCAGGTATACTGCTAAGTAATTCACATGTATTAGTATTATTTTATCATCCCTCTTTATAGATGAGGTCAGAGAAGTTTAGTGTCTTAGTCTGTTTAGGCTGCTAAAAAAAAAATACCATACTCTGGGAAACTTGAACAAAAAACATTTCTCACAGTTCTGGAGGCTGGGAAGTCCAAGATAAAGGTGCCAGCATGGCTCAGTGTCTGGTGAGAACTTGCTTCCTGGCAATAAGTAGCCATCTTCTCCCTGTGTCCTCACACAGCAGGAGGGGCAAAGGGAGCTCTCTGGGGCCTCTTTTATAAGGGCACCAATCCCATTCATGAGGACTCCACCCTCATGATTTAATCACTTCCTAAAAATTCCATCTCCACGTACCATTACATAGGGATTAGGCTTCGATATATGAATTTGGGGGGCATACACACATTCAGTCTATAGTGTTAAGTAAGTTGGCCTAGGTTAGGGGTTAGTAAACTATAGCCCATGAACTAAATTCAATTCAATACTTTTTGTTTTTTTAAGTAAATTTTTATTAGAATACAGTTATGTTCATTTGTTTATATAGTGCCTATGCCTGCTTTCATGCTACAATAGACTTGAGTAGTTGTGACAGAGACTGCATGGCCAACAAAGCCAAAATATTTACTATTAACCCTTAACAGAAAAAATTTGTCAACTTCTTTCCTAGGTGATTCATCTAGTCAGTGGTAGAATCTGATTTTGAATCTAGCCAGACTGATTTGAGGACACACACGGCCTAGCCACTATGCTCTACTTTCTCCCAATAATATGCAACCTGTTCTAATTTTTAATGTAAAACTCAACTTTTTTAAAAATTTTTCTGAAAGTCATTGGACACATGTTTTTGCCTCAAATTCCAAGTTCTA
This sequence comes from Pteropus medius, assembly GCF_902729225.1. Classification (NCBI taxonomy): domain Eukaryota; kingdom Metazoa; phylum Chordata; class Mammalia; order Chiroptera; family Pteropodidae; genus Pteropus; species Pteropus medius. The sequence continues at coordinate 24,628,748 of NW_024349802.1, read as the reverse complement.
CTTACCATTGAGGTAATATAAACACATTTTCTGTGAATAATTATTAGGAGCCCAAATCTAAGGAAAATAAACATTTCTAGATGTCTCATATTTTCTTTCTTGGGATAAAAGGAGCATGATAAGGACTTCAGTTTAAAAGGTAGAAAGGGAACATTGGTAGAAACCAAGAGGAAGAGAGGTGTCAACTTGGATGGTGTGACAACCCTGGGTTCCACCCTCCAGAGAGGGCTTGACAATGCAGAAGTACTGAGTACAGACCAGGGCAAGAACTGCTGCAAGTGGCACTGTTTTTCTGCTTAAGAGTGTGAGAGAGTTCACTAATCGTGAGGTTCCCACTGAGGTAAAATTTGCTGAGACTGGCTACGTGTTCTCGAGTAAGTCACAGTGTCATCCATTCTTTACTTACAGATCCTACAAGCCAGTTCTTTAGTTATAATGTAAGTAGGCCAACACCTTGCACATGATTTGTATCATTGAAGTCCATAGTTTTTGGCTACTCTATGAGAGCCTCTTCCCTGACCCATGTCAGAGTATTTGAAAGCATAAAAGGGATTCAAGGACGTTAGGAAGGTTTGCAGTGTGGAGGTCATTGCTACTAAAATCTGGGCTTGAATCGAGCAAGCTAAGAATGCCCCATGTTAGAAATGGGTGTATGAAAGAAAGCCTACATTCTCTTGAACAGTCTCTTGGTACAAAGATGGATATTAAAACTGCTGCTAGTGAAAGCTCAGAAGGAAGTAAATAACATGATAGAGAAAACTCATATTATTTTAGAGAATATTTAAATTGTCATAAAAGACTGTTGTTAGAAAAATGGACATTAAAGGGGCTGCTGCTAAAGACTCAGAAAGAAATGGTTTCATGTCATTGAAAACTGGAAAAAACAGCATTCTTGTTATTTATTGGCAGAAAGCATAGCTGGCTTGTGTCATAGAGTTGAGTGAAAAGCAGAATTAATGACCAATGAACTTGGAAATTTAGCCGAAGAGATTTCCAAGTAACTTGCTAAAGACGCAGCCCGGTTCTCTTTACTATCTATAGTAAAATGTGAGAGGAAAGAGGTAAATTGAGAAAAGAACCCTTAAGCAAAAAGGAGCCAGGATTTATGATTTAAGAAATGTTTAGCTGATTCAGATTGCAAAGGATACCAAAATGAGGAGATTCACTGTCAAGAATGTATACTCTGGAGAGAAATCCAAGGGTGCCTTTTGCTAGATCCTTGAAAGAAACAAAAGGTCACAATATTTGGTCACACGGAAGGCTTTCTGAAGTGATTAGGCATGTAAATTATGGATCCCTTTAGCCATTCCAGCAGAAGTCAAAAATAGGGATGAGATTATCTGTAAAAAGCTCAGGGAGGAACATTTTATCTAATGAGATAAATCCCTGAGACATAACAGGAGACGCAAAAGATTTTTGAGGATGTTATAGCAGCAGAAATACTATTTGTTTGGACCAAAAAAGGACGAAGAGAGATGAATTTACAGGAAGTTTTTTGACTCCCCAAATTTTACAAGCAGAAAATAAGCTGATATAACTACTCAGCTTCAAACTTATACTACCCTTAATGACAAAAGATGATTGTGTGGGCAGAGCTCCAGGTCCAGAGGACAGAAACTTGGGCCCAGATGGTGGACCCATGGATCACAGAAAAAGCAACTATTTCTGTGCCTTAAAACTGAATGGAGTTTGTCCGGTTTATTTTGAAAATTGCTTGGGATCTCCTTTTTTTCTTTTCATTTTCTCGTTTAGGGGATGAGAATATATATAACTGTTATCCTATGCCTGTCCCACCATTTTATTTTTGGAGTAGATAGCTTGAGTCTTGAGTGCTATAGGTACACAGTTTGAGAAGAATTTTGTGCCAAGATGAAATATGTCTGGACTCTCATTCATACCTAATTTAGATGATTTAATGATGAGATTTGGGACTATAGAGCTAATGAGATTTAGATGAGATTTTGAATTGGAGTTAATACTCTATTGGGTTGAGACTTTTGAGGACCTGGGGGTAGAGTGAATTCATTTTATGTATGGAAAAGACACAAATCATTGTTACAGCTGTAATAGGAAACTAATACATTGAGTTATTAAAATATTTTTTTAAAGACCCTGTATTTCTTGTTGATTTGCTTTTTGCTGCTTTCAGTGACAACTATTTGAAAATGAATGTGAATAATTCAGGAAGGAATTCTCTTTTCCTTAATTATTCTCTTAATTGAATGTTGGCTCTGAACTAAAGTATTCAGAGAAGTATTTTATTTACTGTGTAGGGGGTGTGTGTGTGTGTGTGTGTGTGTGTGTGTGTGTGTGTGTGTGTGTGTGAAAGGGAGAGACAGACAGAGAGAGAGAGAGAAGTAAGTTCTTTATTCTGTCATTGTGATTGAATTTAGCAGTATCAGGAAACCCATGCATTGGATTCCTTCCTTTAGGTTAAGATACAGTCCCTGACAAATCATTGCCAAAATTTCATGACATAATACCATCCTAATTTTTTAAAATATTCAGCCACATTTCTCTTTAGCCTGTGGTTTTCTAGTCACACATACAAAATGATAGCTTTAATCATTTTTGCTTGACAGTTATAAATCCTCAAACCTACACCACATCTCAACAAAAAGGAAGCTTTCAAGAATGGTCAATCTTGTTGATTTTATGTTGAGAAAATTAAACTGAATAGGGACTTCTCTTGGTAACTAAGAGAAAAGCCTTATTGTTTCTTCAGGCTTGAGATATTAGTGATTTAAGCTGATAATTTATTAAACTTTTGTTGTTTTGATACATTTATAAAAACACAACTCAGCCCACTAATGAATACTGAAAATTCCACACTCTGTATTCCAACATGCTATTGACTATTCTATTGTAAAGTGCTGTAAGTCACTTATACAGATAAATATTTAGGGCTCTTCTGAGACCTATAAAAATGACAATGGCCATCTAACATTGAAATCCAAGATATGAGGCTGAGTCCAGTTTTCTGAACTTACAGGGAATTTAAATTAAAATTTCCCGAATGATAAATTGTTGCTACAATCAATTCAAGGATAAGAAAAATAAAGAATCAACTACTTTGTGTCAAACGAGATAAAAACAAAACAAATTAATGGCATTTCATTTTTACTTCTCACTCAGGAGTTATGATGAATTTGTAGAGAAAACATACGTCTTGGTCAGCCAAGAAAAGGAGCTCTGGCTTCAGATGCCCACAGGCCTCAGGATCGCACACTCATTTCTGAATAGCTGGCCGGTGAATCAGGATCCTTGGTGAGGTAATTACAAAGAAAAAGGGGAAGGAGAAACTTTTTCTCAGCTATTTGGAGTCCTGTTAGTTTGTGTAGAGCAGAAAAGTGTCCAAACTTTATTCGATTATTTTTTCTTAAAGGTGGTCCAGCTTTGTGAAGGCAGAATACTATCAAATAAAAGGAGTTTAATATTCTCGTATATGTACAGAATAATGCTCTTGTAAGAAAGAGAGGAAAAGATGATTATATCTTCCATTAATGAATTTTGATTTTCTGTCCTGTAACCAAAAATTTTTTACAAAAAGGAATAATAATAATAATAATAATAATAATAATAATAATAATAATAAAGAGCTTATGACTACAGTCTTCTTCTCATTCATCTCCGCTCATTTTTGCTTGGGCATCTCACGCTGCCTAAATATCAGCTAGACACAGACCACACTGAAATATAATCTCCAGCCCAAACCACTCTACTTAACTCCATGCACAGGTGTTATTGATAAGACCTATCTGAATGATGCACAGATTTCTCAGACTTAGCAGGCCCAAAGCAGAAATAATCTTTTTTCCCCCTACGAACCTACCTCCTTTTGGCATTTGCCATCTTGGTGAATGGCACTACCATGTACACAATCGACAAAAACAGAAAACCCAAAACCAGAGTAAACTCCTGTGTCTCCTTCTCACTTCTCATACCCAATTCATCACTGTGCTCTTTTCATCCCATATGTGCAGCATACCTTAAATCCATACTTCCTTCTTCATTCCCTGTGCCACTGCTAATTGCAATCTCTGGAAATTTCTCCTTTGAACTAGCTCACTAGCACTAAAAGATCCTATTGACCCATGTCCCCACCTCTATTCTACCATTCGTACAACCACCAAAACTGATTTTTAAAAATTTTTTAAATCAGAATTTTGGGGGAATATAAATAAAATTCATATACAGTTTCATTAGAAAGAAAAACAAAAACAAATATAGAAATACACATAATAAAATCTTTTACATTTCCCACTCTACTCTCATTCCAGAACTAACTGTTATTAACATATTAATAGTGTCTTATTGGACTTTTTTTAGATACCCATATAAATATGCACTGATACACATAATTGTTGCTATTTAAACATAAATGAAATTATAGTATCTTGTTTTATAACTTGGTTTTATAACAAGTTTTAGAGATTATTCAATATTAATATAATAATATTAATTTGATGATATTAATATAATAATATTAATTCATTAAATATTAATTAATTAATATTATTATATTAATATTGAATAATCTCTAAATTAATATTTAGAGATTATTCAATATTAATATAATAATATTAACTTGGTTTTATAACAAGTTTTAGAGATTATTCAATATTAATATAATAATATCTAACTTGTATTTAGCAATTATCATGTGTTAAAAATTGTTCTAAGTGTTTCACATATATTACCTCACCTAATTATCACACTATCTCTGCATAGTTAAAACTACTAATAGTATCCCTATTTTACACATCAGGAAATAGAGGCATATAGAAGTTAATGAACTACAGATAAAAAAAAAAGAGACAAACAATAAACTAATTTAGCTAGGTTGAAGACTATAAAGTCAATTTAGATTTCTGTATACCAGTAACAAATAGAAAATATTAAAATATGCAATAGAATGAAAAAATCAAGTAGATAAGAATAAATATAACATCTTGCACTAAAAGCTATAAAATTTAATTGTGAGAAATTTTAAAATACCTAAATAAACAGAGAGATAAACCATTTCAGGAAGATTCAATTTTATAAAAAAAATTAAAATTCTACACAAATTGATCTGCAGAATCAATATAATTCCAATTAAAATACCACAGGCATGTGTGTATGTGAGTAAATTGACAAGATGATTTCAAAGTTTATATGCAAATGCAAAGGGCCGAGAAGAGCCAAAACAATACCAGAAAAAAGTCCAATTCTGGACAACTCTTACAGTTAAATATTAAATTCATTGTAAAGGAATAGGAATTAAGATGTTATAGACAGCAAAAGCAGATGTCACAGAATAAAGAGCTCAGCAACTGACTCATACTTATACAGTCAATCCCCTGATTTATGAAAAGGGTGCCACTGCAAAGGAAGTAGGAAAGGATGGTCTTTTCAATAAGTGGTGCTGGGACAGTAGAATACTCCACGAGAAAATGTAATCCTGACAATATATTATAACATACACATGTGCATATGCACACACGCACACACGCACTCTTGATTGCTAGAGCCACAACATATAGCAGAAGCACCTAAAAAGGAGGATTTTCACACTTTTGAGGGTCATGTGGAGGGGCAGGTCAAGTGGCAGAGGAATATCCCTTGAAAGGATGAAGAACGAGAGACAGAGCTAAAAAGATAGAAGAAAACAAGAAAATATATAACATGTTCCTTCCACATCATTCTTTGAGTTTTCATTAATATTTTGAAAGTTAGAAAATTCTGAGTATGATTTAATTTCTCATGGAAAATGGCAACAGACTTACACCTGTTTACTGGTTGGCACGGGTCTGAAACAATGTGTACACCGATGCATGAAGGCAAAGTCAGAAAAAATTAAGAAAGAAGTATTGAAAATTTTGGAAGGATTCTGAAATGAAATCACAATTTGAGATTAATCAGGCTTTCCATGTGCAGGAGGCCATAGCAGATGTTTAGACTCCATTCACAGGCCCAGCTATCACATTACTTAGCATAATGTAGGCACTCAGTATATGTATGTTAAACTGAATCACTGCTTGGAAATTGAGGATAAGAGAGCATTCCATTCTCTTTTACAATGATCAGTGGATTCTGGAAAATATCCTAGATGATGCAATGGACAAATGAACCATCAGTTTACAACTTCAAAAAGTTTTAGATTCCTGTTCTAAGCATGACACAAGCTGCTGATAGGCTGTTTGAGTGACCCAAGACCCATGGAAAGGGGGTGATATAGTAGAGAGTTTTGTTTTTCAGATGTAAGGGTTCTTTCAGAGAGTAGATAGGTGCTTGCACTACCTAACTTTCCACCAGATATATTCTCAAGGTGCCTTCTGCTTTCTGTTTTCTTTGGCTTGAATATTCATGCATCCACTCATTTATCTAGCTAATTTCAAACATTGTAGAATGTAATTAACCATTAAATCGGGCATACAAACATAATAAAATGTGTATTTGTAGCTCATCCTTTGGGTTACTCCAGAGACAGTCGTTGAAAATGATTCTCTAAACTCTTGGGTCTTTTTTATTTTTTTCTTTTAATAACATAGGTTTTCCATCATATGAGTTTTAGGGTATAAAAACGTGTCCTCCTTTGCTTCAGCCTTCAATTTGGATGTTGTAAGTAAATGATTCTCTAAATCTCCCCCAAAAGAATTATGGGTTAACCCAGCGGTCTCCAACATTTTCGGCACCAGAGATCAGCGCTCCTATGAGATCTAATGCCTGATGATCTGAGGTGGAGCTGAGGCAGTGATGCTAGCGCTGGGAAGCAGCTGCAAATACAGATGAAGCTTCTCTTGCTTACTCACGCTCACCTCCTGCTGTGCGGCCCCCGTTCCTAACAGGTCACGGACTGGTACTGGTCTGTGGCCTGGGGGTCGGGGACTCCTGAGCTAATTTTTAAGTTGAAGCCAATAAATTGATTTGTTTGCCCCCTTAAAGATTTTGAGTTATCTATAGAAAGCTTCCCTTGACATCCAATACATTTACGTCTAAGTATTTCTACAAGGAAATATTCTCCACCTTGCTCTTACTGCTACTCTGAGATGGAATAGAAAAAGAGGAGTTTACAGATGGGGAATAGGAAGGACACTGAGGCAGAGCTCTCAGTGACATGTGGAGGTGTCAGCTGCTCTGGTGGAAGTCACAAGTCGTGGTGAATAGTTCTTGCCCACCATTCTAGGGAACCTCTCCTAGAGTCACATACTTAGAACCAGTGTTGAAAGGGACTTGGTATTACCTTTAGTATAAGAAATAGCTAGATAAAAGCTCTTAAAGATATCTAAGTATTGATATATAGAACTTAAATTCAATTTCCAAAAGTTTTACTTATGTTAGAGAACAATACAATCAGATCTCAATTTTTGGTCTATACGGATAGCCACATTTGAAGTAACCGATATACTAAGGCCTCTGCCAATCATACTAGAATCTAAATACAGATCATGAATAGACAGAATTATTAAAAGTTATACTAGCTGGATATTAATTAGGTAAGTAAAAGTTTAGGGAAGGAGGATGGATTATTAAAGGTAAAATATAGACAATCTTGAAAATTTAAAATAATTCATTGCTGGTTAATAGATAAACAGCTTAGGCTCATGTTAACACATTTCTTCTCATCCTAAAACAAAGCTTTAGTAACACTCAACTTTGTTTCATAAAGAAGTGTTACCATATTACAATCTCCCTTGTTGGGCCAAACAGAATATAAATTTTTTACTTGTGAAGTTTCAAGGAAATTGGGCAGTCTTAGGAGTTTTTCTCATGTTTACCATCCCTTAGAATGACAAAGAACGGTAGAACAAAATGCTATGGTTTCACAGAGAGATAGGCAAATATCTTCCAAGATATATGATATCTAAGAACTAGAATAAAAGCTGCAATGCCTTCTCCCATATGTTCTGATAGTGTGCCTCCATCCATAACAATTTAGGTCGTAGGCGTGTTTGAAAGGAAGCTGAAAATGGGGGTAAGTGTGAAAACTTGTCAGTTAAGTATATTTCTCTTATATGATTTTTACTGAGTACATCTACCAGGTGTTAGATGGGACCTACCTCCTAGAATATCTAATAGAGCAACATTAAATCAATAAATCTCCTAAGATACTGTAAGCCACATAAATCTTCTTCATCTTTAACTTGCCTCAGCTCTGCAAAAGACTACTGAAAAGTGAGTTAGAGTACTGCTATTAATATCTATGAAAAACACCACACATAATTATTGATTTAAAAGAGGTGAACATGAAGGAACATGGAACAATATAACATAACCACTCTAGGACAGGACTGTTTCCTGCCTCCTGGGCTGGACTGCTCTTGAAGTTTCAGTCCTTTCTGACTTGAGACACTGCTCACTCTTTTATATCAAGCATTGAGCACATTCAGAGTACCTGGTGGCTGTTCGATTACCTTTTGTTAAAATGTAGATTAATTAATTACTTAATTAAATGATTATAAAGTCAGACAGCACATTCACACTTAGAAAATGTATAAAATGTAGGCAATGAGACTTGCAAAACTCATATTACTGAGGGGGAGTGTCGTTGGAGAAGGACATAGATAAGAAATATGTATATCAGATCTACAATAAAAATTAAGCATAATTTTCTTTAATAAATACTAATAAATGCAGATTATTTTTCTTAAATGAAATATAAAAGAAAATAGATGCCAAATGAAAAAAAAAAACAGTATAAACACAAGCAATAGAAATAAACATGTGCAAATAAATTTATAAAGAAAATAGTTAAACAACAAGGTGATGATGTTATATCCAAGAATAATAAAAGAGCTTCAGTGAAAAATCATAACAGGTCAAGGACCAATAAATAGCTTATTATATACAGTGGCTGTAATTTTAAGTAGGTGCTAGTGCCTAAGTGCGTTCCAATAAATGAACCACTATTGAAAGTAGAATCACTATCTACTAATTTGACAACCATCGGAATACATTAGCCAGTTGATAGGTGTTAGTCAAACATAAAACAAAGTACTGTGACCCTAGCAAATTATTGTTAGCAAATTCCACTGTGGATCTCTAAAATGAGACCAACGTAAAGTCAAAAATTGCATTTTAAAAGTGTTATGGACTTCCACTTCCAAAAAGGGTGAATAAAATCGCAAGTTATCATTGCTTACATCCCACCACAAAGAAGCTAGATAAGCTATCGAATCATAACTTTTTTCAAAAATGTCAGAGACCTGAGGATGCAAAGAAACCTAAATCAACTAATTTCTAGAACATGATAATTCATTCTTAGTAGTGAAGCAACTCATGATCATTTTCATGCCTTGTGAAGCAATGAAAGAAGGTGGAATGTCCTCTAAACATGGATAAAGAGAACAAGAAAAAAATTTTAACAAACTTTTAAAGTCACATGTTGGATGATGATAAAAATTGGAATTCTAAGCAGCCCCAACTACAAAGCAGGCTGCACACATTCACCAATTTTTTTCATTTACTCCATGTGATAATATGCTGAAGGCTGGACGCAAACGAGAGAGCTGCAATAAATCCCTCTCTCCAAAGCATGTGAATGTGCTGCCTGACTTCATTATCATTTTATTCATTCACTCATTAATTCACTTATCTTCACCAAAAGCACCATATGCAGCCTTCCAAGGCTGGAGATAGGGCAGCAGAATAGATCTTCCTAAGAACAGAAAGACAATGGTGGCATTGGAGAACAAAGGAAATCCCTCAGCTATCAGGAGAGCAAATGACAAAAAACTAAGCTGTAATTTGAGTGATATGACTGGTTTAGAAAGCTGGCAGCAGGGCTATAAAACATAAAGAGATTTCTAGAAGCTCAAAAGATGCTTAGATCCTAAGCCCTGCTAAAGAGGAAGTCCATGTCCTAACATCAAAAATATTCTAAGCAAATGGTGAACTAAACCTACCTAAAGTTAAAACAGAGCTCAGACCTACCCAAATTACAGATTAAATTAGCCAAACTCCCAATACCAGCAATCCTATAGAAAAAGATGCAAGCCCTTCTTTGAGAAATAAATATTTATTTCTCTACAAATACAAGGATCAACATAAATCAGAGATTATGAGACACATAAAGAATCAACTAAATGTGACCATAGTGAGGCAAAGATACTCTCAATATAAATAGCTCCAGAGGTGAACCAGTTGTTGGAATAATTGGAAAAAAATTAATAACTGTGAAGACTATATTAAAAGATCCATTGTAAAAAGTAAACAACATGCATTAATAGATAAAAAAAACTTTAGCAAGTGTGTAGAAATTATAAAATGAACTAAAGGCAAATGTTAGCAAGGGAAATACACTATCAGAAATGAAAAAGTCACTTAATGAAATCAAGAGCAGATTGGACAAGGCAAGGAAAACAAAAAAGAATCAGACACCTGAATACAAGTCAATAGTTTATTCAAACTGAAATACTAAGAGAAAAAAACTTAAAAGAAAACATAAGAGAGCATGATCTGTGAGACAATATCAAAAAGTCTACTTATAAATAATTGGAGAAGCAGAAGATGAGAAGAAAAGGAAGCAAAAGGAATATTTGAAGAGATAACTGAGTATTTGTCAAATCTTATCAAAGAAATCAACCCAGAGATCCAAGAACTAATATCATGTAAACCTTAAGCAAGATAAGTGAAAAGAAAAGCACTCTAAATCATATCATAGCCCAACTGCAGAAAACCAAAGATAAAGAGAATGTCATAGCAATAGCCAGAGAAACATGTTGATTACATTCAGGGCACAATGATTAAAGTGATGGCTTACTTATCAGAAACAGTATAGTCCAGATAGAAATCATCTTTTAAAATACTGACAGAAATATGTTAACCTCAAATTCTATATTCATTAAAAAATAACATTAAAGAAGGAAGATGAAATAAAGACATTTAAAAATAAATAATAGCTGAGGGGACTTATCAACGACAAACCTGCACTGTAAGAAATATTAAAATAATTTCTTCCAGCTGGAGAAAAATTATAGCTGGGGAATATTTTTAGATCTTCAAGAAGTGATGGAGAATACCGTAAAGTAAACTTTTCATCATATTATGTTTGTGTTGTGCGTGTGTGTACAGGCACAAACAAGTACACATATATATATGTACACACATACATATTTATACACATGCACACATTTCTCTAAAACTTCATTGACTGTTTAAAAAAATAGTAATGACATTGTTAGATTTATAGCATATGTAGAAGTAAATATGAGACATAAAAACAGACAAGGGGAGGTAAGTGGAACTGTGATACTGTTAAACTATTAAATCGCTTTAAAAGAGAATTATTATTTAAAAATAGACAATTATACATTTAAAAATGCAGATTGTAATCTCTAGAGCAATCACTAAATAAATAATACCAAGAAGCATCATTAAAATATCAATATAAAATGAAACAAATACTAGCAAAATTAGTTTCTCATCCAAAAGACAGCAATAAAAAACCAGCATGGAAACAAATATATGAGGCCAAAAGCAAACACCCACATGGTAGGCTTAACTCCAACATATAATTAATTATATTAAATATAAATGGACTGAACAATTAAATCTATGACATACTAAATAAAAAAGCAAGTCTCAATTATGTCGTTTACAGAAAACACACTTTAAATATGAAGACCCCAGAAAGGTTAAAAGTAAATAATGAAAAAAGATACACCATGTAAATTCTTAAGCATAAACCGGTGTGGCTGTATTTGTATTAGACGAAGTAGACTCCAAGAAAAAGGGTAATATTAGAGATAAAGAGAGATGTTTCATGATAAAAAGGTCAATTCATTAAAAAAAAAATACATAATTTAATATATACAGCTAATGTGCACCTAATATAAGTCCAAGATCAAGGTGCCAGTTGATTTTTGGTGAGAGTTCTCTTCCTGGCTTGCAGATGTCCACCTTCTCACTGTGTCCTCACTTGGTAGGGAGAGAAAGCCTGGGTTCTCTGCTGTCTTTTCTCATAATGACACCAATCCTGTTGGATCAGGGCCCCACCCTCATGACCTCATTGAACCTTAATTACTTCTATAAAGGCCCTGTCCCCAAACACATTTACACTGGAGGGTTAGAGTTTCAGTATATGAATCTGGGGAGGAGGATAGGAACATTCAGTCCATAACAAGTAGTAATGAATGTTTCTTTTTAAAAAGAAGACTTGACTTCATTGGAGAGGAGTTGTTGATTTTGTTTGTTTTGTTGTGGTTTTTATTTTAAAGACACCCTCTCATGGAATATCAAATTAGCTGAAGTAAATGGAAAAAAAAAAAGTATAATTCTGCACCTGGAAAAAAAATACTTGATATGTGCTGGGAGATATTATTTATTTTTTGAAGCAAGTCTTCCAATACAAAACAGACAATTTAGCAAATGGAAAAGTTTATGTAACAGTCCTTAAATTATGAAGATGTGATTAATTCCAAACATTTGTAACAATTGTATTTCAGGAATAATGTTTTAAAATCCTGCCTCAAAATATAGGAGTAAAATAAGAAAAACACCAACTAAACCAAATAATACATTTCATTTGAAGAAAATGGAAAACTGCCTGGCTGTAATGAGAAATAAAGACTTCATCAGACATTGGACTGAAAAGATTCAGAGAAAAAATTCTATGGGAAGAATCTGTTTTGGAAAAAAAAATAATCTGAAGTTACATACCGGCTGTTCTTTACTCTTAAAATAGATCTCAATTTCAAGAAGAAAATAGCCTCTTTTTCTACTATTCTATCTAGGATATTCAGGGCACACACTACAAGACTGAAACTATGAACAAAGGACTTGGCTCCTGACCTTTCATACTTTCCTTAGGAAAATGTATTTCCTAAGGAAATGTATTTTCTGCTTGTAGATTACCTAGGGTGTAATCAATGACAAGTAATAAATATAGGCATATGTACTGAAAACAGTATTGCTCTCAGTTAAAAATTTGGTGTGTAGGTATATATGGGCCATAAGAAATCAGTTTTTCCCAGGTAGATCATTTGTTTCTCAACCTCTAAAGCAGCAAAGATTTTAAAATAATTCTCCTGTATACATTTTGGCCCAATATTTGTGAAGTATGTTCCTTTTTTCCTCTAGTTTTATTTGATCCCCAATACCTGCCTCTGTTTATAAGAAGAGTTTCTAAGGTCTTCATTTTAAAATAAATTCAATGTTGGGATCAGCACCATCTTTGAGCTTAAATATTGTTTTTTCTGGAAATAAAGATGAGATCCAGTTAAGAGAAGAGAAAGTTACAATCAGGTTGTTCAAAATATACTTTCAAATATTCTTGGGAAAAATTTCATCAAAAATAATTATAATGAGTCTTTTTGATAAAATTTGATTCCTGTGCAAAAGTTATAAATATATTTTAAAAAACAAAAAATAAAGAAGTCTATTGTGTGTTGTTATGGTCTTTAGTCGATGTGGGGCCTAAATAGATCATAATTCATATAGCAAATTTAAGAAAATTAACAACCCATTATGTGTAGTAGATACCATTGGTGTCCCACCCAGATTCCCCAGCACTTCCAACTCAGTGTAAGCCTGATACACTTCCAACTGCATCCCTGCTTCACTTGAAGCTTTTCCCTGGCTCTTGGAGTTCACTTTGCTGCTTCACTTTGCTGGCAGGTTGGATGTGCCAAGGAGATAATGCTTTCCTGGAGCAGCCCTCCACAAGTGCAAGATTAGAGTCATTGTAGGGATACCCCAGCTCACTCACGCCTTGGAAAGGATAACTCCGAGGTATAGACTACACTGGTTCCACAATCCCAGAAGAATTAAGCTCCATCTACTCACAGCGGGAACTTGATTGATATTACCTTTTTTATTGGCTGCCTTCCTCCTCCATCTCACTTCCTCACTCCTCTTTAGTGTTTTCTGGGATAACCTCCCAAATAGGTTTTTAATTCTTTAATCCCTGTCTTGGGGTTTTCTTCTGAGGAATTCAAACAAAGATATCATGAACCCATTGCTTATCTACTCTGCAATTCTTCAGGGATTTAATTTTCACAAATGGAATGAATGGGCAATTTTTGATATCACTTCTAAAATCAACACTTTTAGTGGCTGAGCCAAAAAGGCTTAACCAGTGAGACTATATTGCAAAAGGTCTATAATACAGCAGATTTAATTCAATTTCAGCCTGCCATTCACATATAGCCTTTTTATTATGGCACTCCAAATGTCGAGGGCTTCTGAAGAATTCTAGCATCTTATTCCTGGGAATTATTAGCCTTGATTCTGGATTCTGAGGGCTAAGAGGAAAGTTTGCTGAGAGACTGAATATTTAATGTAATCTCTCTGTTTTCTCCCCTTTGACTTTACCTGTTGTGTGTCTAAAGCTTCAAGGCTCTCTGTTTCTATTTTTCCTGACATTGAACCTCCTTTTTTTTTCAGGGATGGAGAGAGAGGCCTACAGAGGTAAGAATGGTAAACACCTTATACATTAATTTAACTAATATTCCTCTTTTAAGCCCCATGCCTTTATCTATACTCCATTGGTTCTCCAGTTCCTGGACGTTCCAGAGTGGAGCAAGTAACCTTGATTTCTCCTTAGCATCTATCCTCTATGCTCTTGGGTTTTAGCTTCTTCTGCCATGTCAGCTGAGACCACACATCTCCTACTGTTGCTCTCCTCTCCAGTTCTCTTTGTCCTTGTAACCATATTCCTTTCTTGTTTATTTCTTTTATGTCATTCTTTTGGGAATTCAAGATGGAACAGAGAGAAACATTTGGATGAAAACTATCATGTTTCACAGAAGCTGAAAATCATTTTTGTTTGTCTGTTTGTCTGTTTTTTCAAAGAAATGTGGGTAAGATTATCAAGGCACCACGAGTTCCACAGTCCTTCCAGTTTTGCAAAGAGCATGCTCTGAGAGTGTGCTATGCTATGGGATTTCTCTACAGAGAAGTTTTCTTTTTATGAGAGAAGATTAAAGACCTGAAATAAGAGTCTGATTTACTTTGCTGAAAAATCATGTCAAGACATAAAAGCCCTTCACATTCTTGTGGAAGCTGTGTTTTCTTTCTTTCTTTCCTTTTTAATCAGTAACATGTAGTTTCATTTAATCTGCATAAATTTCACATATTTGGTGTCAAATGTTTTGGGTTTTTTATTTTGTTTTGCTTTTTGCCTTAAAGGAAAAATAAAAACATTAAGAGTTTGAACATCTATTCACATGGCGAGTCTTAGAATAATCACTCAGAGTCAGTGGACTAGATCGGCAGGACCGTTTTAAAGTCAAAGTTCTGAGAAACACTGAAGGCCAAGAATAAGAACTAGACAGAGGTGTATTTAAAATGATCTAAGCTAATAAAAATTAATATATGCCTAAAGAAGCATGAACCTATAATGTAAAAGAAGGAAAAAAAAATCATTACCTTAAAAATAGAGTGACCATGTGTGTGTGTGTGTGTGTGTGTGTGCACGCTTGTATGTCCAGTATAGCTTACAACCAATGGCAACCAAGACCCAGATCAGAAGAAATGCTTTAAAGCACTTCCTTACCACTAAAATCAAAAGTCTACCATGTTTTTTATCCAAGAATCTCAAAAAAAGCATGTGACTTCATTCTATATCAAAGGAGGAAGTTGCATATCTTAAATTTGATTTAGATTTGGCATATCAGAAGAATAAAGAAATTGTTTCTCCTGAAGAAAACATAATGAATTTGCAAGATATATAAATATTAAAATGTAGTTAATATTGAAATTCCTGTTCCACTTCCTAAGGGTTGCCTCAGTCACCAAATATAGAAATATTTGATTTTTTCATCGCAACTGCTGCAACTAAGATAACAAATAATTAACTGCCAGGGGTTTTAGCTGGTATTTAGCCTTTCACTGTAGTATGGATATATTATGGCTACATTAACAATAGCTAAGTGGTACGATGTGTTCTATATGCCAGGGGAAAGTGGTTCAATCTTGGTGTGCTTATTTTCCTTTTGATTTCTAATTTCTTTTGGTCATTTGAAATGCCTGTAGAGTATAGTAGTGGGGAAAATAATACAAGGTAACTACTGTATATCTAAAGGCTCCAAATAGTATATTCTTCACATAATGTCAGCAATGAGCTGAAATGTACAAGAAAACATTAGAACTGGCATATTCTAGCTTCTTCCCTCAATTGCCTGTGCTTGAATTGCAAAATTAGAGAAGCAAAAAGGAAGACACTGTGTTTTACATTTTATATTAAGAGTCTTAGAATAAAAGCAAATACTAATTATTTTCCTGCAATATTCAGTTGCAGAGTAAAATGAGGCATTTAACATCAGAGAAAAGAAGGAGTAGGTTCATAATAGATAGATAATAGGTAAGTATGTAGGTATGGAGGTAGGTAGGTAGATAGATAGATAAATAGATGATAGATGATAGAGAGAATATAAATGTCTCTTGTAGTTTATAAATAAATGTTCTTAATAAATCTAAGAATTTAAACAGAGAAATTGCTTAGAGAAATGCTCCATTGTTCCTAATTTACTTGATTATTTAAAAAATAAACTCTAACTTCTGCTTAAAATTTAGTGACTTTAAGTGATAGAGATTTATTAAGAGGTTTGGTATAGTGATATGCACCCTTGAGTTCTTTCATGAGACTTTTTTTTAAGAATTAGAGTTGCCAACTATGGATAAGGGCCATCTGATGCTTAAACAAGCCAGTGAGAAAAAAAATATACCAAGAGAAGATTATTGCCATCACTGTGACTTGTTAAGAGATGTGTCTGTTTTAATTAGGCCATCTGGTAATATCAGGAGTCAGGTAGCAGATGTATATGCACTGTATAGAGCTTCAAAAGAAGTCTTTTCCTGTGAAAGACCTCAAAGTTTATCCAGTAGGCATAATGTGTACATGCCAGAGTCAAAGGTTAAACAGCAGCTAAAACCCATGGCAGGGAACACATTTAGCCAGTCAAATTTAGCAGATTCATGAGTCTAAAGAAATAGTGATTTTAAGGCACTAGATTTTGAAGTGATTAGTTGCACAGCAACAGATAATAGGAGCAGCTACTAATTATCTATCCATGATGATCAATTAGTTTAATATGTAATGGTATAAAATAAAAGCTTGGGATCAGAAATATAGCTTTCAGAATTATTGACATGTTAAAAGATAGCCATATCTCCTCCATAAGTCATTCTTAATCACAACATTGAAGAATCCATTGAAATTTCTCTTTCAAGTCTAACTCTACTGAGCTTTCTTGACCATTAAAATCCTCAGAAAACATACAGACACACATACACAAGACTCTAGTGCCTTGGTGCTCTACAGTTATGATTTTAAATCTATTTTTCATGAACCTAGAAATGAAAATTTAAGAGTAACCAAGACAAAGTTAGTTTTATTAAAAAAAAAAAAAAAACACCTGCAAAGTAAGAATTGGAATGAAAGGAATAGAAGTTGGAGAATGCAGAAATCTTTGTGCAAACAAGAGATAGAGAAGAAGAAAAGGAGGGGCAAACAGAAAAGATGGTAACAAAAAGTAAGATGTGGTTGAAAATAGTTCATTATCCTAAAAATAAAGTATTGTGAAAGAAAAACTTAAGTATCTTTTTCAGGTGACTTTAAGTGATAGAGATCAGAAGAAATGCTTTAAAGGTGCCTGGAAAGAGTTAAAATTCTAATCTAATCACTTTGCTTCTCTTGTAATAGTCACTGAATTCCTGCTGGTTCCATTATAAAGCTAGAAGTATACTTATTTTTCAAGAGTATAGGTTTCTCAATTTGGACATTATTGTTCTTTTTAGTCTGTGTTTTATGTAAGAGATTACTCCATAGACCAATAATCAACTCATTTCATACAGGTCACTGAACAAGTGGCCCATAGTAATGATCCTGAGTTCTGGCTGCCCTTTGCTAAATTTACTCTTGATGAGAAGCAGGAAGAAACACCTACTACAGTCTCTCTTCATCTCAACCTCTCCTCCACCTTGAAGAAGGATGGTATGCTTAAAGAACACTATTAGCATGTCATTTCTTCCCTAAAAATGTTATTGTGGCTTTTATTTTTCACTTTTTTCATTTTTATAGATTTTTAAGAACATGTCTAAATGAAATTTGCCTACAGTAGATATTAACTCAGAACATTCAAAGTCAGAATCACAATTCAGAAAATGTGTAGGAACCCTGGGATTATTTCAAAGATGAGTTCACTGCAGCCTAAAATGACTAAGGATGTACGACTATGTACTAGTAAAAGTGAAATTAGAACCGAAGCTTTATAGAATGTATAACTGTTCATACTTTTTATAGGTCTATCTACATAATACTACCAGAACAGTTGAAAAGTAGAGAGATTGCTTTTATCAGCTCCTAGTTTGGTCTACAGCTTATATAAGCAATATGGCTCTAAGTTACAGTACTATCTGTATAGATGAAATGTAAGTTGCAGATGTGATCTGTGAAGTCTGGTTGCCTCCTTCAGGCAGAAGATGGGGAGATTTATAGCCACATATCTTCCATTCTAGTACTAAGGAATTTTTTAGAAACTCCTATGATATAAACCTAAAGTAAAGTTCAGAGATTTTAGCAATAGCTAATCTGTCCATTAACTTTTTAATATCTAGCAAAGTTTCATATAAACATTTTCCATAATATTATAATAACAGAATAACCAATTCTAGTATTTCCATTAATAATTATAAGATATTAGAAGTAGAAAACATCTTAGAAATCTTCTAGTTCCAATAATACATGAAGAAACAGAAGCCTAGAGAGGTGAAGTGACTTGTCTGACACGTCACAGATAATTCGTACCAAATCATTGACTAGAAATCAGATCATCTGATCTCACTCCAGGGCCTTTTTACTATTATTGAGTGGGGAAAGGACAAGTTTGAGGTGGCTATTCAGTTTTTTGTTCTTCTACTTAACTACCTTTGATTTGAGTGGTTGTGAACCAGTCCTTCTGAAGACAAAAACACTAAGAAGAATGCTTATGACAGAGAGAAAAGAAATTATTCCTTTTATTCATTCGCTGAATAAGTGGTATGTGCTGTTCCAGGTAGGGAGATGGAGCCCCTCCCTTTATAGAACTTGATTTTAGTGAGAAGAGTGGAGGCTGGAGACAGGGACTCTAAAGAATATAAATAAATAGGCTAAATAAGTTCATAAGGTGGTCCATTTTAAGAAGAAAATAGAATAAAGAGGAGGGGGTGACTACTTTAGATTAAAGAAGGTCCTTCTGAGGTATAAACTCTTGTACTAGAAACTCTTACACAAAGAGCCAGCCATGTAAGGCTCTGGGGAAGCCCACTCTAGAGTGTGGAAGCAAAAGGCCTGAAGCCAGAATAATCCTGGGAAAATAATCCAGGAGGAGAAAGGCCGATGTGGCTAGAGCGTGGTGACTAAAGAAGAGAGTGGAAAGCGATGAGGTCAGAGAGAAGTAAGAGCCCTATCACGTCCATGGTAAGAGGTTTACATTTTATTTTTAATGTTAAGGGCATCTATTTAAAGATTTTACAAAGGGAAACATCATTTCTCAATTGATTTTTTTTCAGATCACCATGACTGTATATGTGGAGAATAGATTATAGTGATGCCACTATAATTTGGTCTATATTTTATGACATGCAATAGAGAGTAAAACAATCTAATCAGATAAGACAAGGCATAAAAAACTGAAATTATTGTAACATTATTTTGTCAAACCAATTAGGGAAAGAAAGTTACAGAAAAGGACAGCTTAAATCTAGAACCCCATACCTGTGGCTGATGACAAAGAACCTTGCCATATAGTGACATTCAATACAGTTTAAGAATCCAGAAACTTAAAAGATGGTCATTAAAACTCATGGTACAAATTATGTGGTCAAAATCAGTCTAGTTTGCAAAAATCTCAGTAAAGAATCTTCATGAGAACATTAATGTGTCATATTCTCAATCTATCTTTTTTTACATTCTTTTCTCTTGACTTTGATCATTTATTCTATTTTTTCATGACCTATCCTTGAGGTAATGGAGAGGCTTTAAAAGCCATTTGCCTCATTCTTCCTGAGAACCAAAGCCATTTGCTTCATTCTTTCTGGGGACCAACGCACTCACCTATTGCAGCACCACTATAAGCGGTAGGTCTGACCCCTATAATAAATGTGAAAAGACTTCACAAGAAGTAAGTAGGCAGCTTTTGTAAGAAGTCAGGGACTGTGTTAGTACTTCATATATGCCATCTCATGAATCTTAACAAGAATATTGCAAGATAGGTATTTTTTTCCATTTTCCTGGTAAGAAAGTTGAGACTCCAAATGTTTGGCAAACTGTCTTGGGTTATATAGCTAGTAAATGGCAGAGGTGAGATTTTAATCCAAAAGACTATGCGGCCTCGAAGACTAAGATCTTCTCCTTGGAGTAGTCCAGAAAGAACTTTCATGCTATAAGAGAACTTTAGATAGAGTTCTGCCTGGACTTCTAGTAGACCTTGTGTGAGATTGTGTACCAATTTTCAGTCATTATTAATCACCTCTTTATCACTTATGGAAATATTCCCACTTTTTTTAATATCTTAGTGATAATTAATTAGAAACTAATAGTGATTCAGAAAAGTAAGATTAGTACAGCATCATAATAACTTCAAAGTTCTCTTTTATGAAACAATGTTTAAAAAGTTCGGATGCCATATACAATCTGCCCTATTCCTCCTACAGTTCAGTGATGCAAATTGGTTTCTTTTTGTAGTAATTTAATGCTCCTCTGAACTGGCTCCCATGATTTCAGAATCTGGCTTCCAAATAGTCATGCTCACTGATAGAGACTTACAATGAGAAATTCATTTTCTGCTTGACTTTGTAAGTGAAATTACACTCTGGCACCACTCCTTTCTATTGTCACTGAAAACTTTCTATTGTTAATGAAACATGGCACTAAAAATTTATTTGTAAAGTTGTTTTCTATTATATCCTTTAGTCTGAAGTGCCTTTTTAAATCCCTATGACAAGAGGGGCCGAGTAAGAAAATTCTCAGTTTGGCCAGAAAATCATCCAGATTGAGAAGAAGGCAACATTTTCAGAGATGTCTGAACAATTATAAAAGAGCAGTTCTCAGATAAAAACTATATAGATAGTTATAGTCTGCTATTGAATCTCAAGCTTAAAGTTGTCTTTAAATAGGATGTTCCTATTTATCATAAGTTAGAAATTTTAAAGATCCCATTGTCTTTCAGAAGGGGAAGTTATCTTGACAATGACACTACTCATTGTTCAGGGCATGGTCACAGAAGCAAGATGTTTAACATCAAGATAAAGTTTCTTGGAGTATTTCCCTCTTGACTGACTCCTAATTTTCCCCATTCTAAGGGAACAAAATGAATCATATTCAAGCAGCAGCCTATTTAGATAATCCGATCCGAAGACAACTCACTTGAGATTCTTCAAACATCCTGTCCATATCTTTGCCAATTCACCATGATTTATTAATTACACTGACCTAACCAGAGTCAGCCAGCTTTCTATCCTATCTATACCCAAGGGTCATCTATGCATACCCAAGAGTTATCTCTTAGTATCTCATTTCCACATCCAGGGTAAGCAACTTACACCCACCTTCTTGTGTCACTATGTTAATACAATACGTGAGTGGTTTGGTGTCTTAGGTAACCTTGTTTGACAGTTGACGATTGCTATATTTCTAGCAAAAGCACATAATAGAGACAGAAAAGATATTTGTTGAATAAATAAATGAACAGGTAATTCCAAGTTCATTGTTTTGCTTCCAAAGTTGTACAAACCAAATTAAGCTTCCAGAATCAAAATTATGGAACGTATCGGATCTTAATTTAGGTAACATTTTCTAGGTACTGTTGGGCTTTGAATTAATCTGTTCTTCACTGCCTTTGTACTTTTGGTTTTGTTATTTAGTGGTTGCAGATTTTTCCACAAAGTGTTGACTACTTATTTTTAAAATGCTATCTAAACTTGAATGTGAGCTATTGTTTGGTTCTCTATGAACTTGATATATTGTTAGCTTTAATTTTTACCAATGGCAAGTCTTAAAAATAATATGTTCTTCTGGGATCTTTCAAGGGTCATTATTTTCCCAGTAGCTCAAACATAACCTTGCCATTATCCCCAAGGCTGAATGAAATGGTCTTTCCCTGGTTTTCATAACATCTCTTATCACTGTACTTATTACTACTATTATAATTGACCATGAGTCCCTCCCACTCTGGACTGTGTGTGTGCTAAGAGCCTATGATCCATTCACTATTTTTCTTTTTCTCCAAAACTTAGCACAGTGATTAATATATAGTAGAGTCTTAATATAAGTTTGATCAGTAAATAAAGAAAGAGTATATGATTGATGATAGATAGATGAAAGATAGATAGATAGATAGATAGATAGATAGATAGATAGATAGATAGATAGATAGATGATAGATAATAGAATTTGTTTCTGAGGAGACAGGGTTCTCTTTGGGCTCTGGCATAAACATCTACAGACTTTTGTCCATAGTAAATAAATCGATTTTGGAGTCTACACTAAAAACTGATATCCATTGGTCAGGCATATGATAGAGAAAGCAGGAGTCCTAAAGACTGTTTACCAACTTCTCATATACTAAGACATTTATTTATATCTAAGACCTAAAATTTCACATGATTTTTGCCCAAGTTGTAAAGATAAAAAAATATCCCAGATGTTATCAATCCCTTAGTGTAGAATTTGAAGAGAGTCTGATGGAGTTTATAAGTTTGCTCTACTTTTCTGAAACACCTCCTGACATAGGAATATGTAGGCAACAATTATGAAGTTCCTCTCTCACACTCCTAAACAAGTTTTGTGCTAGAATGAAAAAGGATAGACATTAGATGAATCATCGCAAGATATAGTGGGAGAACAGTAATTTTTTTCTAGCCCAAGTGCCCGATCTCAGTTCTGGAGATCATTATTATTAATTCCAGGCTCTGGGCTAAGCGAGACTGGGGTACATTAGCATATTCAGCGCTCATAACAACCCAGTAAGATCCAGGGCAATTTACATTTTATGGAAATTTAAATCATGCAAATTTTAATTATGGAAATTTGAAATAATTTAATATAAAACTATCAACACATTCTTGTTTTATTTACAAAATTTCAAATATAGCAAATGTCTCTCAGTTTTAAAGGATGTGAACAGAATTGCCTAATTTAAATGATAAACATAGAGAGTTTTCAATAGTATTTATGCTTTGGTAACATGTGAAGTATGCTACTTTTGCTGGGAAATAATAATATTTAGAACAAAAGCTAAAACTTATTGAACACTAACTAAGCACTTCATAGATATTATCTCCACTATTTGTCACAAAAATATCCTACATGGTAGAATTTTTATTATTATTCCCATTTTGCAGATGAGGAAAAGGTGAGTAGCAGAAGTAGAATTTAAACTTAGGCAGCCTAGCTCCCTTCTTAATGCCTTGCCTCACTTTTAGGGATTAGTCTTGAATTATGTGCACTTTGAATTAAATATAACCTTTAAGAACTCTTCTTTCACATGAAATATGCCTTGTTATTACTATATTCTCACTTTTGAAAAATGAAGCTTTAAACTGGTGAAGTAACTCGTTCAAGACCTCAAAGCTAACAGAAGCCAAACTCATCTGCCAGGAACATTAACTCTTTTGTGTCTAAAGTCACAGACACACCTGGAACATCAACCTGAGACTCCAAGCCCTCCTGTTTTGTGCTTTTACATAATACTGGGTAAACTTAGCCCACATCATCCCTCATATCTAATCCCTAAACCTCTTTTCCTTCCTTGAGACCATTCGGATACTAACCTTGCCCTAAGAAAAATACACGTCTCAAATTCCTGGCTACCCTAGCTTATCCTCTAATTAAAGTTCAGACAAACGAACCTTCAGGGTACTTTCTCCAAGTCCCCACACTCCTCATAATGTCTGTTCTATAATTATAACACTATCTTGTCAAACAGCGACCAGAATCAATACATGTTTGACCCAGGCAAATATCAAGGGAGGTGAAGAGAGTTAGTCACTAATAACCCCACGACACATTCTTGTTATCAGATTTAGATAGATTTTTGCAGTGCCTGTCTTACCCAGTAGAAAACATAAGATATTTTGTCAGAACTGACAAAAACTGTGACTCATGGAAGCTGAAAATTGAGGACATGTCCTTTGACTATTCTCCTAGCAGAGCTCCACAGCTAATAAAGCAAATGATGCTTTGTGTTGAATAACAATGGGTCATTTTTGCATAGAAGACACTAAAACTCTGCCTTTTGTACTGCTGATAGAGTTAACATTAATTAACCTAGATGTGTGTACATGTGTGTACATGTGTGCACACATGTTCAACAGAATGACGAGGAAGAAACACAGTTTTCTCAAGCAAGATGACCACAGCCTGCTAATTGTAAATCCTCTTTGGCACAAAAATAAATTCTGTTGTTTTAGAACAAAATGTCCATGAAATAGTAGAGTCTAGTACTATGGCTCTGTGTCCTGACTATTTCCCAAGTGGGTATTGGCACTGAACGTTGATTTAGAAAAGAATTTGCTTCCAGCACATCCGAAGTAGCTACTGGATTCAATTAAAAGAAAACAAAATAAAACAAAAAGACTCTTCAAACTAAATGCATAGCCTAGCTTCTCCTTTACTTTCATCAGCTTCATTATTCAACATTTAAAATTTTCTGGTATCTATAAACTTCTTAACTTATAACATTTTTGTTTAACACAAACTTACGAGTCCCATTTACAGATGTTGACATTGGGACCAGAGAGGTTAAATTACCTGTCAGGGTTACACAGTGATGGATCCAAGGCTGGAACCAGGAGCCTATCAGTTGCTCTATCACATATGCAGCCTTTCTTTCTGAACTGAATACTAAACATACCTATAAAGTTCCTGATTTCTCTTGATCTTTGCTTCTAAGAGAGCATTATCTTTCTTCCTGAGCACTTTTAAGAAGAGAACGTACTCCATGAAAAGGAGCACAGGACCACTTGCTCAGAGAAGCTCATGAAGAATAAAGAAATGAAGACAAGTCAGCCAGCAGATGTGATGGGAGGCCAAGTAGCTGCCTTTCCTTATCCTTCTTAGATCTTTTGAGTCTGTAGGGAACCCGGGTCTTTGCGTGTCATAGAAATGAGCTATTTGTCAAAGATCAAGGCTAAATCATTTCAATATAGTGTAAAGGAGTATAGTTGTGATTTTGCAATGACAAATAGAAGGTAGAGAATAAAGCTAGGAGATTCAGAGGCACTGGGACATCTCTGCCGACTGCCATGACAAGACTCTCAGGGCAAACAGATCTCGGTTCTGCAACTAGGACTGAATGAAAACTTGATATCAGAAACTCTCCAGCCTTCTGAGCAAGGGCCTTCTGACCGGCCTGATTTGGGTTACATGTGGAAATGAGATCTGGTCTCCTGCTTGTAGTCCAGAGATAAAATAGATGGCAGACAGTTAAAAATAACAAATAGCCACCTTGGCACGTTTTATTTAAATCTGAATTTCCGTATATATTCTCAACTATCACATGCATTACATTTTAAAATGTACTTCCAAAGTATTTTAGAAGCTATTATTTTGTTTGATTCCAACAAACAAACTCACACTCAAAGAACAAGTAGATATTGGTAGTCTCACTTTTAAGATAAGAAAAGTAAAAGGTGGTAGTGTCTGCCATTAAAGGCAAGTGCTCTGAGTTCTATCTCAGAGGCACAATTCCCCCAACTCCATTCAATTATATTGATGATGGTCGATCGTGTCAGAGAAATGGAATCAGGTCACACTCAGATCGACTAATAAGCGTCTCCAGGAGAAGGACCCAGCATTGACAACTATTAAAAAGTGCCCCAGGTAATTCTAACATGCAAACAAAGTTGAGAACCACTGTTCTAAAAAAAGTATCAGAGGCCAAAAATAACTCTTGAAACTTCAAATGTTAAAAGTATGTTCATAACTTTGTTGTGTTTTCCATTTAAATGCTGTCCTGCTCTAATATGAACTTAGATTTATAACTGACAACTCCGCAAAAGACAGCAGTTTGAGGAGAAGCTGGGGTTGCTAGGGGCAATCCAATTAACCAAGGAAACCAGAGGAGCCGTGGAACAACACTCGGTGGAGCAGCCCACAGCTAGAACACTCTCTGTAGAAGGGCACACTCTCTTTCTTTAAACAGAAATTGGGACATTATTCTTTTATTACGGGAAAAAGAGCATTGTATTCTTTGCTGTAAGTTGCACTTATGTAACTAAGACCTCTATTTTCTGCCTCGGCCTCAAATAACAGTGTGGCTGGTCCCCATAGAGGGGTGGCGGTCAGAAGTCAGAGGTTGTTCTCTTTTACTTCTCTCTGATGCCCCTTACCCCAACAAGGATTCCAGTTCTTTGTACTTAAGAAAAAAGAGTGCGTCACTGGGAAGTTTCCCAGGGAACTGAACTAGTTTGACTTAGATAACACGTCTGCTCTCAACTCTGATGGAAGATGCCATTCCCATGTGGTTGCTGATAAGTGACAGTAGAATCAGTGTTTTCCCTTTTATGTGCAAAACGGGCAAAGGATTCAAAAACAGTAAATAAATTATATTTTTGCTACCTAATTTTATGCTACGTAATTCTTTACAATATTACTCTAAATGTGCATCACTTTTGCAATATGTTTGTGCTTTCAGTATTGCCATTGTTGTTTAATATTAAATGGTTTTAAACAGAAAGATTTAGGAAATCTATGGTTTTGATCTGGATCTCAACTTCTAACACATGCTTCAGATCACACACCTAAGGTTCCAGATAACACAAGTTATAGTGTGTAAGAGAGAAATAAAATCTTCTTGACTGCTAAACTTGTGACTCTAAATCAAATAAAGGCTAATGATGATTTTGTAAACTAATATCCCAGAAATGAGTTTCTGTCAGTATCTCATCTATGTAAATATCACAATTCAAGGGATTTAAATGTGACGATGTCTCATGATAACTTAAAAGGTGCTTTTCTTTAGTTATTTATTTTTATTTTTCAGATGTATACTTGTCAAAGTTATTGCTCTAGCTATATTTATAGACGAGCACATGATCCTTCCTTCATAGTCAGGACCAAATCTAAGTCAAATTTTTGCAATTTAAAGAGTATTTTTCTTTTGTCTGACCAACTCCTAGTCAATATTTGGGTATCTACTTAGCAACATCTCCTCCCAGCAGGCTTCCCTGACACCAATTCCCACTGTGAATTACGAACTCTTCCTCTGTGCCCCATTACGCCCTCTGCTGACCTTCCCATGGCACTGATCACACTGTACAGAAATTTTTAGTTTAGACTTCAAGTTCTTTAATGCAGGATTAATTTCATTCATTTATCAACTCAAAATACATTATTGCCTACTGTGTGCCAGACCCTGTCCTAGGTCCAGAGGATACAATCAAGACAAAAATCTCTGTCTTTATAAAGCTTATATTTTGGAGAAGGCAGATGGGGGTATGAAATATTTATATGTGTGATAGTAGGGTGTGGGGATGGACTTTTAGATGGGAGAGCCAGAAAAGGAATCATTGAGAAGGTAATATTTGAGGGACAGCTGAAGGAAGTAAGGAAGTAAGTCTGAAATTCTGGAGGGTGAGGGTTCAGGCAGGGGCACAGCAAATGCTAAAGCTAAGACTCTGAGGAGTATGCACAGCATGTTCAAAGAACAATAAGGTTGCCAGCAACTTCAAAATGGAAAGAGAGAGCAAAAGTAGAATATGTCTCTATGCCTAGAGCATATAAAAAAGGTACTAAGTAACTATTTGTTGCATGATTAATAAATAATAAAATTAATAATAAATTTGGTAGAACACTATATGATTTCTAAACTTATTAGCATTTAATCTAGCATACTTTCTGGTAAGAAATACTCAGTTGTTCCCTCTGCAAAATGAAGAGATGATCATAAACTCATTCACATTTCTGAGAATTCTGGGGTTTTATGCACCAGATTTTCTGAGAGTAGGTGGGTTGTATTTAATGATTACCAAGTTTTACTCATCAAATTTAATGTACTTCAAGGTAACTTTGACTTGTTAAAGTGAACATCACTTCTACTATTTTAATTTTCTCCACATAACTCATCTCTTGAGCACACCATGGTTTGGGGGTAAGTACTAATTACTCTTGATTCACCCTATTGAGTATTCTCACTCCCCAAAGACTTTTTCCTGATGGTCCATTCTTCTGTGATTTATTTTTTCTATAGGCCTTTGTCTAAAGGAATGAGTTAAAGAGAGAATTCCTTGCCACAGCGCAATTTAATCAAATAATGATGAAATGCTCTATCTCAGTGTGTTAGCAGCTCTGACAAGTAAAACTAGAAAAGGAGAACATGTTTTTTCACCCTGCCTCCACAGAACAGGTGTGGTTGTGGTTGCGTGTGTGTGTGTGTGTGTGTGTGTGTGTATGTGTTGGTGGGGGGCAGGGGGGTGTACTTCTAAAGGACTACAAATGCAAGGCAAAATGGAGACCCATTTCATCTGATCCATCTCTCTCATGCTCAGCTAGAGGAAAACAACCTGATGGATTGAGTTTTAAATCTCAACTGATAGTTATACTGGCTAGGCAATCTTTGGTGAGTCATTTTGCCCTATCTGAAGCTCAGTCCCTTTATAAAAATTGGAATCAGGTGGTTACTAGACTTACTGGGGGCATCATTTTATAAGTTACATAAATGTCTAACCACAATGCTGTACATCTGAAACTAATACAATATTGAATTTCAACAGTAATTGAAAAATAAAATTTAAAAAGAATTTTTTAAAAGAAAATCTGCATTGATCATCTCCCAGGATTGGGATGAGGATCAACTGAAATAATATGTATGAAAGTATTAAGAAAATAATAAAAGATTATTTAAAAAACATTCTATGGATCGAAATAAATGTAACAGAAAATAAAACAAATTGGTGGGGGACATAGGCAAATATTTCCCATAAATATTCCTTTTAATATTGTTTAAAAAATAAAAGGCGATTATTAACCTCAGCTAAACATTTCTCTGGATACCAGATGTTGTCAGCTCTACCTCCAAAATATATCTTCCATCTGTTAGCTGTTTCCCTTTCCCAGTGCTACACAAGCCAGCATCACAGAGCTGTGCAATAGCCCCCAACTACTACTTCCAAATGCCACCTCCCCCTCCTCTTTTAATTATTTCCCCATAGAGCAGCTAAAGTGAACTTTTAAAATTGTAAATCAGATCATAACACCTTTCTCTTTACAATCCTCCAATCATTTATGATCACATTTAAAATCCCAAATTTTTATTCTAGGCTAATGCCCTACGTGCTCTGACCCCTTCAATTTTATCCACTACTTAAGTCTCCCTCTTCCACGATGCTTTCATTTCATGGGCTTCTTTCTGTTCCTGGAACATGCAAAGGAACTACCTGCCTTAGAAAATTCCATTAGGAATTTGCATTCTTCCCTCAAGAAATTGTATTCCTGTTTCCTCGGCTGTTTTTTTGTTTTGTTCTGTTTTATTTTAAATCAGATTTCCTTTTCTAAGGTCTTGTGTTTGAACAGCTTCTTTCTATAATTCTGGCCTCAGCTCAAAATATATCTCCATGGGGAAGTCTTCACGGCTGCATCATTTAATGGTGTCTCTCTTCCCCCAGGCATTCCATCATTCTCTTTCTTCTCGACACTTAAAATTTGTGAAATTACTTTGTTGTTTACATTTTATTGCCTGTGTCTCTCAATTGGATGTGAGATCCATGAAAGCTGTGGTCTTATTAGCCTTTTTATCACAAATCCTCCTGCTATGAGATATTTACCTACAACATAACAGGTAAGTAGTGAATATTTGCTGAATGAATGAGTTAGAGAAACTGGAAGTCTTATAAATGGTTATGAAATACCAATCAAAACTATGAAATTTTGGATCTTTGGGATGAAATGATAATTCAGCATGAATATATTTCCTGATCTTTTTGGAAGAAAGAATTAGAAGAGTGTGCTGAGGATGATGATGGCTTGTTTTTAGTGTGTGTATGTGCCATCCCAATTGGAAGGGAACCAGAAACTTGTAGTCAGCCATCTATAGGTTTGAGATGTCTATTCCAACTTGTCACAAGTCATAATAATAAAACCTGACAACAAAATTGGAAACCTGTGTCTTTACTATAACTTCTATTTCAGAAAAAATAAATATTCACCCACCAGCTCTGGGTTGGCACAGTGCTGATTCCAAACAATGATAAGAATATTTAAAAAATACATTTAAAAAAAAAAAAAACTTTACCAAGGCCCTTTATAGTAACATCTCTGTGGCAGCTCTTAAAAAAGTTAGAGCTGCTTATAATCATTCCATGAATAATATGAAATTTAAAGAGCAAGAAAGGAAAAAGGATAAATAAAAGTAGTTTCAGACTTTGGGGACCTACATATCAGAAGCTGTTTCATCCTCTTTTACCTGCCTATTAAAACAAAGACCTGAAACTAAGAATATCAGTCCATAATTAGACAGATGTCAGAATCACTTTTTATTAACCAACCAGAGATGAGGAAGTCCATATAGTACAGATAACTTTAAAATATCTAGAAAAAATTTTCAGGATTCAGAATTTCATAGTCTTGTAAACAAAGATGGAGTGCACTCAGTCCAATTGGACCACCATGGTCTGCTAAATACTGGAAACTCATCCAGGATACTGACATCAGTCACCTTTCAAACTCAAAAAATCTTAGAGAATGAATCTGATAAAAACAAGCCAGACAATAAGGGAGACCAAAAAAACTGACCCACTCTTTTTTTTTTTTTTTGGCAAACACCAGGCCAGGAAAGATTTTATTCATTCAAGATTAAATTAACAGCCTTCCAGAGATAATGCAAAAATTCCAACACATGTACTACCAGTGCTTAGGACAGAACTTTTTTTTTAACTTCAAGTAATTTATAGCTGATGTTGATATTAAATTTTAAAAGCATCAACAACCAGATTATGACTGGCAAAATGTTCTGAATTATGAATGAAAGACCAATCTCAAGATGAGAAAGTCATACTTTAAAAAGTATTAAAGAAAACTAAATAAAATAGTTTATCTAGCACAGCTTTGTAATACCAATAAAATTTGATAAATTGTGAACTATATAAAATATGAAGTGAAAAATGAGCTAATTGAGGTACAGGAAGAGGTAAAAAGCAGAAATGAGTGAGAAAAGGAAATATTTTCTACCTTTGATAGAGGTTTTAATTTTGCTTTAAAAGTAGTAAAAAAGATAACTGATACTCTAGGAAATCAAATCAAGATGTTAAGGACAAAAGAAAAGAGGATGAATAAAAGAATATATTAATTGAGAAAATGACAGAGGATAGATAGTAGAAATTTAATTTATAAATAACTAATTTTTGAGGAAAAAAAAGATCAAATAGAGTAGAAGTAAGCAATATAATAGAAGAAAAATCACTCAAACTATGGAAAGTCTTAAAGCTAAAAGGGCCCACTTAATACCAAAGTTTACTAAAAGAAGCCCATATCTAGACATTTCATAATTAAAATGTTATTCATGGTTCTACATGAAGAAAATGTTACCTATAAAGGGTCAATACTCAGATTATTCTTAAACTTTTTCTTTTTCAATACCAGAAGACATTGGGAATATTTTATAGTCTTCTGAAGGTAAAATTTATATGCCCCAAATTTTTTACTAAAGGAAGTTTTACCCAAGAAAACATATGTACAATTCTGGAATGTCTCAGAAAATACATCTCCCGTTTATCTTTCCTGAATGTTCAAAGTTATAATCCAGGAAAACAACAAATGAATAATAACAATGCTCAAGAATTGAGAAGTAATGGAATAAAGGTTTAATCATAAGCATGGTAAGCAGTTAAAATATTAAGTCTAAATACTTGTTGAAATAGTAAAAATTGAACACACTCTGTTCATTAATAATAAACTGGATCTAAAATCCTAGATATGTCAATGGAATTCTGAAGGTGAATAGATTAAAATAAAGCTTCCTTAATTAAATCTTGCATTAGAGGATGTCAAGAAAACTGATTTTTTTTTAAGTTTTATTTAGACAAAATTGAAACATAATAAACTGCAAAATTTGTAAGTTTTGGCATTTGAACACATGTTTGAAACTATCACCACAGTCAAAATAATGAGCTATCATTCCCAAACGTTTCCTGTTGCACATTTGTAATTCCAACCTCTGCCTCTCTCATCTCCAGGGAACCACTGTTCTGCTTATTGTTACTACAGGTTAGTTTGCTTTTCCCAGGCTTTTACATAAATAGTATCTTGGACATATGTACTATTAAGATTCATCTATGCTGTAGTGTGCATCAATAGTTTATTTTTTAATTAAACATTCCGAATTTTTCTGTAGATATAAGGCTGATAATCTCTGTCTTTTAGTTGGAATGTTTAAAACATTTACATTTAATTCTATTATTTTTATAGTTAAGTTTAAATCTGTCATCTTACTATTTGTTTTCTATTTGTCCCACCTGTATTATGTCTCCTTTCTAAAATCTTTTTTCAGTCTTCTTTTGTAAAGAGTATTTATCTGTGCCCACCTTTTAGTTCTGGTATTCAGAGGCACTTTATTTTCAGCTTTGTCTCTTATAAATAGCATGTAATTACTTTTTTTATCTTTTAATATTTATCTTAAGTAATACATTTGGTTTTCTCTTTGTTATATTTTTATATTTGATTTTCATTTTGTCCACTTCTACAAGAGTTTCACCTTATTCTCAAATGATTTTTCTAGTGTTTAATTTTACAAATGATTTTATTTAAATTTTCAAAAGGTGTTATTTAATCCATATAGGATATAATTCACATTAGACTAAATTAATGAAAAGTAAACTTCCTTAAATAAGGCAAAGAGAATCATTTATATCACATAAATTATAAAATAATTTATAGTTAAGAATTATATGTGGCAGTTTTGTACCATATAGACCAAGATAGAAATATGCACATAGATCTTTACACTCTTTACATTAAACTAGACCACGAAGCACTATAGATATGGGGAGGGGGTAGTCATCTGCAACATTCTCTCTTTATTCCGAGATTAAACCTGAATAGATTAAATTGGTAAAGATCAAAACTAGAACTATTTCGGAACAAGCCCCCAAAAGGAAGTATATGTGAATAACATACCCCAGATTTGGAAAGGATTTTCTAAGAATTAAAAATAATAGGAAAAGATATAATATTGTCAATAATTCTAAATACAAAGACTTTTGGAAAGTAATTTGGCAATCTGCATCATTAACTAGATAAAGGCCTATAGCATTTGACTTTAAGATTTAACTTCTAGGAACGTCTCTGAAGCAATTATTAAATACTTCTGTTTACAAATATTCACAATAGTCAAAAAATTAAGAGTTAAATGTAAAGCAAGGGGTAAATATTTAACTGAAATTTAGTATATCAATAGAGTGCCATATAACTTATTTAATAAAATTCTGAACTTAATGTGAATTTGAATTGACATAGAAAAATGCTTACAAAATTTTAAGTGGAAGCAGTGTATAAAACTCTATATATTTATATTTATATATAATTTTTGGATTATATATATACATACTGAAGATAGAAAGAAAAAGAGAGAATGAATGAGATGTATGAGAAAGAGAGATATGAAAAAAATGTAAAAATATTCACCAACACATTTGTTAGCAGTAAAGATGGTTTGAAAGGTAATATTCCGTCTTATTTATAATTTTCTGAGATTTATAAATTTTAAATTTCATAAGAATTAAGCACTCTTTAATTCTGCACTTAGATAAGATCTCTATATAGTTCCCCTGCCGCCCCCCGCCGCCCCCCACCGCCAATGTTCCCTTTGTATTTTCTTTTGCCCATTTAGCTCTTTTTATCTCTTGA
This sequence comes from Pteropus medius, assembly GCF_902729225.1. NCBI lineage: Eukaryota > Metazoa > Chordata > Mammalia > Chiroptera > Pteropodidae > Pteropus > Pteropus medius. The sequence continues at coordinate 24,594,949 of NW_024349802.1, read as the reverse complement.
ATTACCACTTAAAACCTTGCCTGTTGGTTCTCTACGCATTCTAAGATTGAATAAATTTGAAGTTAAAATAGTCATGGAAGAGAAATTACATATTCAGAAAAAAAAAGGAAGGAAGGAAGGAAGGGAGGAAGGAAGGGAGGAAGGAAGGGAGGAAGGAAGGAAGGAAGGGAGGAAGGAAGAAGGAAGAAGGAAGGAAGGAAGGAAGGAAGGAAGGGGAAGGAAGGAAGGAAGGAAGGAAGGAAGGAAAGAAGGAAAGAACGAAGGAACGAAGGACCCTAAACAACTTGGGTTTGGAAAACGAAAAGAAAAAGAAAGGGCCCTAAAAATTTGAGTTGTGTTCCACCTAATCTGTTTTAGGCAATATTTAAGGTGAGCTCAAAACAAACTACTGATCAAAATAAATACTATTCTAATACATTTTTGGTATTTATTTTGGTATTTATTTAGAGCCTCCTAATGTTTTACAACTATTCAAGTACCTGCCTCACCCACCCTGGCCCCAGCCCTTCTACCCAATGCAGGATAAAAACATAGCCTGATCATTTGTTTTCAAAGGGCTCATCTGGCATAAAAATGGCTCTTCTCCTGACTACAGTACAAAGAGTGGGTGGGAACAAATCTCTCAGAGACGTCCATGACATTTATACATTGTTAAACTATTAACAATCTGGCATGACCAGAAAGCAGGGAATTGCCAGCCTGTGCTTCTCCTCTATGCTGTCTTTCTCATTATAAGCACCATCAGCAGCCTACAATAAACGCTGCCAATTAGCGAGAGGTTGGTCAGCAACATGTAGCCTGTATTCAGTGTAGAGTCAGATGAGAGGGAATTTGCCCAGAAATCTCTTTCCATTTCAACCTGAACTTTGGCAAAATTGAGCCAAATATGAAAGGTCAAAGGAGACCTGCACTCTCATTTTTTTTTTTTCTGTGTCAGCAGAAAGTGTAAAAGAATCTAGACCTTAATAAGGCTGATTCTTCAAGTAAGACTGAGCTGAAATCAGAATGTGGAAAACCTCGCAATTTTTGTTAGGATATATACTAGATTTCAAGTCTCCTAGCGCCTAATCAAAGTAGTGTTTACATGGTGTTATTTTCCAACCATATCTAGGTTGAGAAAATGACTACTCGGCATAGACATACTTTTCTTCATTTGTAACTAACAAAGAGAACAAGAGAAAAGGCAGATCTTAAGGAATATGAACCTAGACAAGGAAAGTCATGTTAGGGCTCTTACAACTAAATAAATGTTGTTAAATTGATAATTTTAAAATACAAAACAACTTCATAGAATCCATATGTACTTTAAAACTTTAATAACAGTGAGAAGGTCAATATACAGGTGACACATTCTCTCCGTGTGTGTGTTTATTGGAGCCCTCATAACTGATTGCAACCATCACACCCACCAAGTCTGGATGCAATCAAAGAATTCTTTATTCAACCTCAGGAACAGCCACCAGACAACTCTTTATAAAAAGAAATTCCTTGCTATCCATAATTTAGGTTGTAGTTAAAATGGAAATACATTTTAAAAGCTTTTTATTAAAGTATAATGTATATATAGAAAAACATATATATCATATATATCAAAATTCCAGCACCCATCTCAAGAAACAAGATATTACTCCAAAGCCCCCTTCTTGTTTCCTTCCAGTCATGGTGATTAATTTCCGGTGTCTACTTGGCTAGGTTATAGTACTCAGCATATAATCTAACACTAAATAAGTTATGAAGTGTTTTGTAGATGTGGCCAACATCTACCATCAGTTGACTTTATATAAAGGAGATTATTCTCAATAATGTGCATAGGCTTCATCCCATCAGTTGAAAGGCCTTCAAAATAAAACTGAGATTTCCCCGACAAAGAAGAAATTCTGCCTTAAGACTGAAGTATTAACTCATGCTTGAGAATTTCCAGCCTGCTGGCCTGCTTGTCCTACAGATTTTAGACAAGCCAGCTCCCACAATTATGTGAGCCGATTCCTTGAATTAAATTTCTTTGTGCATATGTACATATATACACATATATTATGTAATATACACACAGATATATATCCATATATGTATACATATTCTTATACAGATATTCTACTGGTTCCTAGAGAACCTGACTTATATACAGTCACCACTTTCCTGAGAGTAACTTCTTTTCTGATTTCTCACAGCATAGACTCATTTTATTAAGCACATATTTAAAAGCAGATTTGTTAATTTTAGAGGTAATGATTATAACTATCATTTATTTATGGCACCATCTTGGCAGACACTGCTTTATCCCTTCACATTCCTTATTTAAACCTCATAATTTGTGTTTGTCTTTTTTTTTTTCTTCTAATTTTGCAGATCAGAAAAATGGAGGAACAGGGAGCTTAAGAAATTTCTCTAGGGTTTTTGTAGGAAGTTGCTGGCTTTGTTGTCTCTCTTTTCTATATTGAATAGTTGTACCCAGCTTTGTGACAAATGAAAAACTGCTCTCAACTAAAAAAGTAAACTGATACAAGCATTGTATTGAACTCCATTTTACTTGCAAGTATGAAATTTAACTTTAAATGCAATTAACAGGTTATTTATATTATCCTCCACAGATTCTGTTAAAGTTTAGCCTTTAAAAATGGGTCAATGTTGTCTAATGAATGTTATATTTTACAATAAAAATGTGTAAAGCTAAAGGGAAGAGAGAAAAAAAATCTCTCTCAGTGATTGATAGTTGTCCTGAAGTCCTTGGAATTTTTAAGGTAATAAAATGCAAATAGGGTGACACAGATTATCAAAGAAGTATGATATATGAGAGCTGGAAAGTCATTTGCAAATTATTTCATACAATCCTTTATCTGTGCTTCATTATTCAATATATTAGGTATTATAAGAGGGAGAGGAAGGAACTCACATACATACTGCATGCCAAGCACTACACTAGGTGCTTTTCAGTTGTTAATCTAATACAATGTTCATATCAGCCATAACATTTTCCATAATGTACAGATGAAGAACTCGAGGCCTGGACACTTAAATATAACCTATATTCCAAGCCTTTTAATACTTGCCATTCTCATTGACCCCTTCCATGTGTCCCCAGGTGATAGATAGTCACAACTAAGTGGTTCATTCAGCATAGGTGGCTCCTGTCTCAGATTCTAAATCTCAGAGTTGCCCTAATTAACCGAGAATAATTCCTATTTTCTTCTGAAACAATGATGGTGTCCAGAGCAATGGGATATGCTGATTGGCTGAACCAATCACTTGGACAGGTACAAGGAAGCATGTAGTATGTGAAATGAGCCAGTAATCTGGTGCCTTTGGTTGAATAGACACCCTGGAAAGCGGGTCTTGTATTTTTGTTGAGCTATTAAACAAAACCAACCATAAAACATAACCAGTCGCTGCACTTCCATCTAAAACAGCCAGTGAATTCCCTTTAGTGTATATGCAATTCAAAGCAGAGTTTTCTGTGAGTTCTAAGTGGTACATCTATCCATTTTAGATCTTGTAGGAGAGAGCTGCAGCTTTCTGGTTCCAATGCCCGTATACCTTACACTACAAAATCCTGCCCTTAGAAGTATCTTGAGTGGAAGGAAATGTCCATCTTCTAATAGTATTCAGTCATTAGAGTATGAAACACTTGTGTGGACTTTCAGTTGTGACTATACCCCCTGAACAATTCCTCTCATTCCATTTCATTTTATCTCTTCATCCTGTCTCATTTCCCAACTCTACAAATCTTGAATTCCCCACTCTATGACCTCCAAACCAGTTGAATTAAGACACAGAGAAATAAGGATTCAGGCTTGCAATGCATGGACAAGGCCATTCTGGGCATCCAAGACTGAGACACTAAGTAGATTCTTTGTAGTGTAGGGAATAGGTGACAAGGTATAGCACTGCCATGGCTGCTGACCTGATGATAATACCACAGAAATTGCCAAAGTTCTTAAAAGTGTACACTCTATTTGATGAGGTAGTAGGTAGCTTATGCAATCCCACCTCATTATTTGTGCTAAGTTTTTAACTCATACAGCCTAAAATGGCAATATGCAAATTATTCACCATAATGTGATTCTAGTTCTAAGATTTTAGGAAGAAAAGGAGGAACTGAGAATGTGATTTTGAAGCAATAGTTGACCTTAGGAAACGCCTAGACAAAGATGACTTTATTCTTGCCTGAGCCCGAAGTTCTAATCTTATCTTGGATGCTTTTTATTAGGTTTTGGTGGCTCTGTCACCATTCACTTTTCTCCTCATGTCTCAACCTACACTCTTTCATCCTTTCTCTAAGATGGCTTTGCCTCCCATGTCACAGACTATATCAGATGCAAATATCATCCCATCCAACTCACAAAGGCAACCATCTATGTACACTTTCTTCAAGTCTCTGAGGAACAGGCGACTTCTCTTTTATCCAAGCCCTTTCCATTCATCTCTTAATGGATCCCAATGTTATTTCTCCTTAAGTTTCACCTGCACTATCTTTAAAGAGTATAATTAAATTCACCTATCTCAGCTTAACCTAGTTAAGCTTAAAAAAAAATGAGGTCATGTATAGGAAAACATTTCTGATTGCATCAGTCAAGTAATACACAAACATAAAAGGTTACTATTACTACATTAAAACAGAATGTGTTTACCATAACCTAGGAAAAAAATTCAGATAGACTATTCCAAACAAAAATTCTCAAGGAAATATCCCATTTTGACATTATTATTTTAACTTCATATTATCTTCTCCCTTTTCAATTATGTCTGTAATTTTTGGCCTGAGAAATATTGAAAAATAGTATTATTATTGTACCAACTGTCTTACAGCCATTTTATTCCTTTTAAATTCTGCTTGTGAGAGCTAACAAAGAGTGAGAGATAAATAATTATTTTACTTAAGTAGAATGCTCAGATCCCCAGCACGACTCCTTTGAGAAACATATTTCCCTAATAGTCATTTGGGACTATCATGCTCTCCTAGTAAAAAAAAAAAAAGCATCATTTCTAATTTGAAGCTTTTGTTCCTTATTAAGAAGAGAAATAGCTTAGCTCCTCTGAAAGATTCCCTAAATGATTAATCTCAAAAATGAATATATGTATATAAGAATACTATCTGTATTAAGGACAATGACAGAACTTTGAAATGATAGGATTTTTTTCCCTTCATCGATTTATGCGCAAAATTTATTTCACAATAGGTTTTAAATGTATTAAATTATTTGGAACATCACCTATTAATTACTAGAATAAGGTGAAAAGTACTGGTGTTTTAAAACCATAATGTTTAACAAATATGATGAAAGGAACTGTGAGTGCAATGAGCTCGGGAAAGAAGGGGGTTAGAGTTTTCATCCATCCCAATTTTGCCACTTCTGTGAGCATCTCCACAAGAAGTCTAGACCAGGGTTCCCCAACTCCTAGACCACGGACCAGTACCAGTCCATGACCTGTTAGGAACCAGGCCGCACAGCAGGAGGTGAGTGGCAGTTAAGCAAGCGAAGCTTCATCTGTATTTGCAGCCGCTCCCCAGCACTAGCATCACCGCCTCAGCTCCACCTCAGATTATCAGGCATTAGAGTCTCATAGGAGCATTGGTCACTGGTGCCAAAAAGGTTGGGGCCACTGGCTAGACTATAGTGGTGGTGAATATATGTATATATATATCCGCTGCTTAACCTGGCAGATACTTTCCAAAATGGTTCATAATTTTATCTACTACACGTTAAATAAATATTTATTGAGCACTCTTCCAGCCAGGGACTTAACATATTTTTATATTATTTAACACTCTCCACTCTGTGGGGCAGTTAAAACGATCCCCATTTCACAGATAAAGAAATTGAGGCTTAGAGATATTAAGTCACATTGACATTGCCAGAAGAGGAAGAAGACAAAGATGGTTTATTTTAAACAAACGTTTTCTCTGTGCCAGCAGACATTTCCCAAAGGAGGAAACTAAAAACGTAGAGGATAATTGCACAAGAGAGTGCTAAAATAATATAAAGTAGATATTAAGCATAGACCAAATGGACCCACATGGATGCTATGAGTTGAGGTTCATATCATAAAATACAGTTGTGCAATAATGTATACAACTGAGAAGGTATTAGCAGAGAGGCAGATGCCCAATCACATGACACCAATGCTTCATTTCCTTTTGAGACTTTCCCTTAGGTGACATAAGAGATAGTAGCTTAAAAAATAGGACGCTAATCTAGTTAGGGGAAATTTAGACACTCTAACTTGACAAGGCATTAATAAATACTGGGGAAGGTCTAGAGGGCCACAGGCAAGATCTTTCAGAAAATTCGTTGGCAAAGAAGTCCCTGAACACTCATACAATTGCTAAAAAGTCTTTCCAAAGGTAAATTCAGTGTTGGCAGGGAGGCGAAGGTTCTGAGTGATTTCTGAGGCCTCCAGGGCTGTCTCTGTTATAATGGGTACTGAGCTTATTTATCTGTGGGAAAAACCTGAAAAAACAATAAATTCAGACTCTGGTCCCTTATGCCCACTCCACCTCGTTAGTGGAAGCATTTGTCTTGGGAAGGGAAGTCCATTGATTTCCTCTGCCGCTGAGATAAGGAAACAAGAGTCATTTCCATCGCATATAGAGAATGCAGAATTACTGAGTCTGAGTCTGAGGAGGTTTTGCTTTGCTGTGTATTTTAGGAGTTAGGCAGGCTGGATTAAATTTAATCTTCCCCCAACCACAGGAAGGAGGTTTATTCACAGCCAAGAACTGGGCAGTATTAAGTCAGTACTTAAATAATGTAACAACTCTAGGAAAGGCATGAAAACAATCACTGAATGACACTTGCCTTGAGGGAGTACCAGCTAGATAACTGACCCACAACAAAGATGTAAAAGGAAAGAGAGAGTATATATATATATAGAGGATTTATTCGGAAAGAGAGTTGGTCTGAATCTCACACCCACATCACCGTATAGAAGAGGATATGCATGGAATCCGCTAACTCTATGCCTTTGTGAGCTTGATATGTGTCCTTGAATTTGGGGAACAACTAGACCTGAGAAAGCTGAGGAAATCCAATGCAGCTGGGTTGAGGGCTACATCTGACAACTAGCTTTTGACCCATCTGTCCATTAAGTAAATATGCCTGATACCCAGAAATCAAATATGAAACACAGTGAAAAAACATAGAGTTGCAGTTATATAAAAATCATGTTGATCTTAGGAACTCTGTATTTCCTTCTAGCGCCTACCTTTCCCATCACCCGTTTAATATTTACCTCTTATTTATTTATTTGCATCTTAATTATCAAGGTTATTTTCCAAAAATTCTCATCCAAAGCTTTCTATCAAGAACTGCAAATCCCAGTGGCCACCATCCCAAACCCAGAGGGTGACCAAGAGAAAACAGGAACCAAGCTAGCTGATTAGGAAGAAGTCGCTAGACGGAAAGGATGAATTATTCTGTTCTAGAGATTTGGAGAATGAGAATCCAGGCTATTTAACCCATTGTCTCTAGTTATTTTCCTGCCTTCCCCTCTCTTACTTCCCTCCTCAGCTTCAGGAAGAAGTGTTCACAGTATTACATCCATTTTCAGCTTCTGCTCCTAGGTCTGTCCTGAGCTCTCAACTAATTACCTTTGGAGAGATTGTCCTACTCTGTCAGGTGGAAACCTTCCCTCCTCTCTTCATTTATTTGTGTGTGGTGTGTGGTGTGTGTGTGTGTGTGTGTGGTGTGTGTGTGTGTGTGTGTTAGGACTTATTCTTCTTCTTCTCTCACATGAAAAAGGAGGAAAGAGACCAATCTTCATCCCTTCACCTTCAGAAAGGCCTTCCCCAGCCCTTATTTATCTTTATTTACTGCTCTCCACTCACCCACCCACCAAATATACGGAACAAGAGTCCAACCGAAAGGAAAGGAGTTCACTGCCATTTATGAAGAAAACATTCTCTGGAGGGAAGAAGGCAGAGCACTCTCTATCACCCTTTTGAAATATTTCACCTCTTTGTTTTGCTATTGCCTTTTTTCCTCTAACCTTGGTTTTACCCACTCTATCTCCAAATTGCTCTTTTGTGGTAAATTTGCTATTAATTTTTTCATGTTGAAAGTATAACTTTCCCCAGGAGCCAGACATAAGCAGGAATTACCCAAGAAGGTGACCTGCCAGGGCAAGAGGGGTCCCACAGCCACAGAACATGGAGTACTGACCACTCTGCCCTGCCACAGGGCAGAAGCTTTAGGGAGAGGCCAGCAGGAGAGTTCACACCCAAATCAAGAGGAGGATGATCAGTGAATTCCAACAAGGAGTTCTCCTGAGACTCCACCAAGCACCAGTAGGATTCAACTTACAGCATCATATGGACAGGCAGATAAAAACATTCTGCCTCTCTCATCTCTTGTCCCTCACCCCTCTCTTACCCTGGCCATTGGCGGGGTCAGAATCAATAGCGAGCAAATGCAAGAGAAAGTGAGGCTAGAGAGAGAGAGAGAGAAAGACCATATGCTCCACTCCCACCCTGGTCCTCACAGAGGAAAGAAGATGACCTAACTTTACAATCGAGTTCTGTGCTTTGATTATTATTTGGAACAGGTCATTTTCAATTGCTAACATGAGATGATAATTGTGAATTAAAGTGACCATGAGACTTTTTATTATCTAGGAGTAACTGGAAAAATCCTGGAGTTGTTTTCTAACTTATACCTAAATTTTCATCCAGGAGCAAGGGAAAGACCATTCCCATTTTAAAGGGAGAATGGGAAACAAAAATAAATTCATTTTCTGGTTACTTATGAATTTTTCTTGTTTAATTCACTGGCTACAGTGATTTCCAGACCCGATGTATTTGGGTGTTACATACTAAAACATTTTCCCTCCTTCTTTGTACTTAGATTGCTTTAGATTTACATATTGTTGATGTGGGAGGGGGCTTCAGTTGGAAACTAATTCTGTTAAATTATTTTAACAGAATTAATTTGGCCCTCTATCAATACACAGAGTGTTCTGTAGGTGGCAAATGTTATGAGAGTTTCCTCAAAATGGTTCTGCCCACACAGCTTGGCTACAATGAGCTGCTCCCACCAGCCCCTTTTCCTCCCACCATACGCAATGTATACACATGCTCCCAGGCAGAGAATTTCATTTACTCGCATGCCCACAGCTTGGTCCCCAAAAAGAGCTCTCAGTTTTGCAGGCATAATTGTTTGTGTACTTTCCCACTCATTCCCTAGGACATTGGTAACCACAAAATCTGCATAGACTATTTCAAAACTAGAACAAAATTTCAGTTTGCTTTTGTTCATTTAAATCATCTTCTTATATATTTGTGTCTCTATTTTCCAAACAAAAAGTCTCCATCCTTCCTACGGCATTAAAACCCTCTATTCATCCTCTCTCCCCTAGCGTGGACATGCTTTGCCCCCAAGGAAAGGGAACTCTATTTTGAGACAAAGACAAAATGTAGCCTCAAGGTCACAAGACGGGGTTATCGTAAAATACAGTGGAATATGTCATTGTTGTTATTTGTTTTGTATGTGTGGGAGAAGTAAAGAGATTCTAAATAGAACAAGATGTAATCGCAATCCTCTTTTCTTGGAACAATTTGATTTCTATACCCTTCTCCTCTCCTATCAAGCTGGTTGCAGGAAGGCTGCCAGTGGAGGATGTGCCTACCCACCTTCTGCTCCCTATAGGCCAAAAATAAAATAAAATAAAATAAAAAAACAAACAAGAATACTCCAAAGGAAACACAGAATTTCTGATACCAAGTAAAGGCTTTGAGTTTTGCCATAGTCAAGATCAAATCAGCTGAGATGAAGACTTGGGGCTGAAACAATAAAGAGTGAAAGTTTTCCGAGAGTTTTCTTTCTGCATGTGTTCTCTAGCTGAGGTATCAGTGACCTTGATAAGTACTGGCCTAGCATTCTAAGTCAGGATGCTAGCTGTGTATTTACCAGTAACACAGTTTGTCTATTTTGTTAAAGACTTGGCCTTTATTTGGTTTATTACCGAAACGAAATGTTTCCATATAATTGATGCCCAATGACAGTTAGTGAGGGAAAAAGAACAGTCGATTCAGTGAGTTTCATGGCAGAACATAGAATTAAAACATAACATACTATATGGTGCCACAGTGCTAACAGATTTGACATTGAATCTCATTTAATCCTTATAACTCTAATCATGATCCTGTCTCATTGATGTCTCAGAACCCAATGAACTAAACGTATTGCTCTGCAAGTTATTATTACTTTCATTTATCTGATAAAATGAAAATTAAAAAAGTGTGACTTGTAGGAAGTTATACTTTAATGTCTTCCTGAACTTGGCCAGTTGTGTCTGTGTTATAATAAAAACTCAGTCAAAATTCACTGTGTTCATGTATTGTTTCCTAAACAATTTGTCCAGTGAATTGGACACAGTGTAGAGGAAATAGCCAACTGACCAATTAAATTTTTTGTCATCTGTTATTGTGGTATTATATACACAAGTAATGCTTGATACACAACAGTCATCTACAAATAGTTGTCTGGATTTGTGTGATAAGTCATAAAGAATTCTCTCACCTATACAATAGTCTTATGAGTCCTAGGTTGCATATGCGTTATTTACCAAGAAACTTAAATGATTTTCTCGGGTATACAAACCCTGAGGTAGTTCAAAGACTGTCAGTTGTACCTTTGGGGGAAAAAATAAATGACTATACTAGCCTTTGATCCTTACATAACAAGATAATGGATTTTTTTCTTTTACTTTAATTTTCTTCTCAACATATTTTGTCTTTATTTATTTTTTCCTTTCTTCATAGTTTTTAAAACTTGTTCTTTCTGACCATTTTTCATCTTAGTTTCAAGTATATTTACTTTGGAGTCTCGAGAGAAGGATAATCAGGACAGATCTTGAATAGATGGACATTGAGACCAACATTTTCAATGAGGAGTGATGAAACTTTGTGATCTCCCTTCTCTTTTCCTTGAACTCCCTACTGTTTACATGTAAATTGTCCTTATTGGCCACAAAGCAGGGTGGAAGTAGATATACACTTAGTTGCTCAATGACAGTGAATTAAATTCAGGGTAAAAACAAGATGGTACAGACTACTCTGAAATAAAAGGCAGTGAATCTGAAAAATTAGGAAATACTTAAATACCTATTGAACAAGACACTCTCAATTTTTATCTCAAAATTATCTTTATACAAATTAATAATACCTGATTATATTATTTATCCTCTACAATTTACATGACTCTTTCATATATAGTTACCATATTTGACCCTTAAAACATTTAGTGAAGTATTCACTGTATTTGTATTCCATTTTATAAATAAAGGCACTAAGACTCAAACAGATAAAATGATCTGCCCAAGATTACACCGTTGGTAAACTCTGAAGCTGGACCTGTTAGTCTCATGACCTGTCTAAGAGAGCAATAGCCAAGCATGAGCCCCAAATCAGGGATGTTGTCTCCTGTCTCTACATGTAGCAATTTCAATGCCAACATCAATAAGCTTACAAAGGCAATTCATTCAACTTCTACTATGCAGGCAGTGGATGACCCATTTCTAAAGGACTCAACACAAAGTAAAGGGAAGAATGTGGCATGTGTCCTTAAGAAACTCATCAACAGAGAAGAGTAATTCTACTTGTAAGTCTCTTTCTATACCCAGTAACCTCAAGAAGCCTGGAGAGATGGTCATTATACAATCACTTTTAAGGCTTCTGGTTATTACAATGAGTGGTCAGCCATTTGGGGACTCAGGTATCCAGGTATAGAACACTCATTAATCCTAAAATGCATCCCTAAAAGACAACCACACTCTTACATTTCAAATATCACTTATATCTAAATCTTAGCTACTGCATTATAAATTTTTATTAACCTGTTTATATTTAAGGGTTATAGAGGGAGTTTATGATGGCCAAAGAGAGAAAAGCATATTGCAAAGTGATAGTTACCAAGGGACTAGCCCAGAAAAACAGATCAGAATGTTCTAAGAAAGCTTAGGAAAATGAGTCAGAGAGGTAATCATGGGTTACGCCCATCCAAACTTTTTACCAGGATGACAGACAGGAAAAGCTAAGGCAGTAGGGATATGTAAAAAAGAAATTGGTGCTTAGAACACACAATTTTAATATTGGTTTAAGCAAGATGAAAACAAGGAAAATCCATTTGTATCGAAGTAGAAAGGGAATTAATGTTTACCAAGAGCCTACTATGCTAAATACTTTCTATAAACTTTTTGGAATACTGTTTTTCTTAAATCCACCACAAATAATAAGAACCCATTTTGCATTAATGATTATTTGCAATTTCCAATAATTAAATTCTATTTATTTGTTTATTAAACTACACTTAACATATTCATTATGTTATGGAAAAAACATAAGCACAGGATTGCCTCGAAGAATTAATCAGAAAGAGGTAACTAAAAATTACACCCACAAACACAGAATAGAAGCTATTTACTCACTCCAGCATATTCCAGTTGCTTTTTTTTTGTGAAATATCAAACGACAAATGCTTTAACATCATAAGTAAAGAGAATTGTTTCTTCACATATTCCTTTAAGCAATATATTGCTGGCAGTGATTCTTAAATTTCTTACTATAATTCACCAAATTTCTACCTCCCTTTTTCCACTCAACAAAGAGAAGGAAACCTCTGAGGGCTTACAGATAACCCCATGCCTTTCCCTGTTTCAGTCTCTGCTACAAACATAGCCAGGAGGGGAAAATGAATTCGGCTAACACAACTTTACCTCCTTTATTCTTTGTGGCTGAGAGAATTCTGAAACTAGAGAATTTTTCCCCCTGTGGGATTCCACAGAGAAAGTAAGAGCTAGCCTGAAGGATAAAGATTATATCAGATTACATTTTGGCTATGCAGAGAAAGTCTGTACCAGTCAGAGTTTGATAAGGAAAAGAGACATGACTAAATATTTTGAATAGAATTTAACTCATGGAATTGAAGGCACAGATGATGGAACAGCTAGGTGGAAACAGGAGACAAGGAGAAAACTGGAAATTAGGAAAATCAGGAAGGCACATGTACCCCTAGGATACAGTAGCGGGTGGTTATGCTAGAGCCCAAGGTCTAGGCCATTCAAGGCAAACTGGGGCCACGGTGGGCTTGCCCAACCTGAGTGGGAGCCACGGAGCATGTAAAGCCTGAGGCTGAGAGGAAGGCAGAGAATTAATTACTCTTACTACCCGCCTCTTTCCATCCTCCAGTCTCTGAGAAACACATCTTAGGGGTTTAGCAGAGGAAAGACAAGGCATGGTGCTGAGGGAAAACAGGTCTGAATCAGCAAATGGTTATAGAAACAGAACTCTTTTGTTATAATGTACTTCACCTCTTACCTACCAGAACTGATCGGAGTGAGATGCAAATTTTAGCGTTGGCCCCATGAAGTGCAACATCATCTCACAAGCCCAGGCTAACCCCTCTCCAGGATGAGCAGCAGCTACAGGCCTGAGGTAGAAACATATGTGAGAATTGTTTGTTAACTCATGTCTGACACCTGAAATGCCCCCTCCCAATGAGGATACCAGAAATCTCTGGGTGAGATTAGGCAGCAGTAAGAAAGAAGAAATACTCAAGTTTCCCCAGTATTCAAGGAGACAAATTTAGCGAAACTTTATTTATTACTATAAATAGGACCTGCATTACCTCAGGACTGACAATACTCAGGAAAAATTCAGAGTACTCATGCACATAACTAAAAACATACACATCAAAGTGTCAGAAGTGATTGTCATGTCTGTACTTTCTGAAATTTCAGATATGAGTATGTGTTACTTCTGTTAGCCTCTAAGGTTTTAAAAATAAGATATTTAAAAAATAAGGTATTTAAGGTATTTTAAAAATAAGGTATCTAAAAATAATCTATTTAATTTAGAATGCTTGTTTCTTTTTGTTTTCCTGGGTGGACCTTGACTCACTCAGGTCCTTTCTGGGTGGCTAGCATCTGATTATTCATCTCAAGGCACTTCAGCAAGGCCCTTTCTTCCGGAGTGCTGCTTGCTGGGAACAGATTTAATTGGCCTCCCTTGTCAAAACCCGGCATTCATGCTCTGACTCTTGATCTCTTCTGAAAAGCTCTGATCCAAATGAGTTTAATGGCTTTAATGTTCCCCTCAACGTGACTAAACTTTAGGTGAGTTTATTACTGATTATAAGTCCCTGCCCTCCCTTTACTTAGAACATTTCCTTTAGAAAACTAGTATTTGCAAATTCTTTCTCTGCCCCCTTTGAAATATATATACAGCTCCTCAGAAGCCTCTCACCAGTTTTAAGGCCCAGGAAATGTCTTGCTCAGAGACCCAAGAGCCATGTCTTTGAAATGTAAAAAGCAAAGGAGATAGCTCCCTATCTTCACCCCAGCACCTTGTTCCAAGTTGTAAAACTACTTCCTGTCCTGCTGATAGGAGAAAGTTACTTTTCCTTCGTGTAAAGTGAATTAGCAAACACAGGTGGCTACAATTTCCCATTCCTAGCTCTTAAAAACCCTTTTGTGAGCAAGGTCAGTGAACTGTAAGTTTGACTCCTGCAACATCCCCCTCTGCAGTTGAATTCAATCTCTCTCCCGTTTTGCAATAGTCTGGCATAAAGCTGTCCTCGCCTGTTTAACTTTTTCAGTGCAATTCTCACTTTGACACCTCCCTATTCCCTCCTGAGCTCATCCTATATTTATGAATCATTAATGTTTTTTTTAACAAGGGAAAATGGGATTCTCAGTTGACTCTTTCATCTGCCTGAGAAGCTGGGGGAGGTCACTCAGGCACATCCTCATAAAGGTCTTGCCTCCAGCAAGTTGCACTTTGTAAAACAAGTTTCCTTTACTCTCAAAAGGCCTCCAATTAAGAAAATGGTGTTAGATTCCATTTTCTGCTCTCTCATTTTCTCTATTCTCTCTCTATAAACATACCACACACACACACACACCACACACACACACACACACACACACACACACACCTTTTTTATCTCATTTGAGAAAGCGCCTACTCTTATTTAGTTAGAAAAGAAACTCCAGGCCGATATAAGTAACAACTACCAGACCCCCTTGCAGCAAAGGACTTGTCACCTTGAGAACTCATGTTTGACACCTGAACGTCAGGCTGTTGTTGGTGGAAAGCCTTCAGCTTCCACCTCCTTCGGCGATTGCCTCACTACAGAGAGCACCCTTGCCTGAGACCCCTTGTCCAGCAGACACAGCGCACCCTCCCGCAATGGCTGACAGATGCAGGAGTATAATGATGTGGGCCTCTTGGCTAGACTCATGACAGTTCTTCAGCATACGCTTCCACCCCCAGAAAGCTCTCATGGAATTGACCGAAACTGTCATCGGGCCTATTCAACTTTTTCCTCTGCCCTATCCTGCTTCCTTCTCCCACTTCCCTCACTGTCATAATGCTTCATAATAAATATCCTATCCACTAAGATATCTCAGAGTCTGCTTCCCAGGAAATGCAACCTGCAACAGTGTTGTTATGGGAATTAAATCAAATGTGTATGAAATTTCTGCAGAATCTCTGACGTGGAAACCAACTGAAAGGTAAAAATAATGATGACCACTTATTGAGCACTGTGTTAGGCACTTTAATAAATCTTATTTAATTCTCACAAAAACTGCAAGATAAATATTTTCTCCTTTATTTTTGGGTGAGAAAACTAAAGCTCACAGAGGTCAAAATTTTGGGCCCAGGTAACCAGGCTGGCTACCAAGCAACAGCAAATGGGATTAGACCTGAGGTCTCTGTGTCTCTCCTTCATCCCGACGTCTCACAACCTACCACAACCTCATCTTACTTGAGACGGCTTCTTGGTTGTGTGCAATCTATAGACTTGAAAGCTGTGTCTTTAAGAAATAAGAATATTATTTAAATATAATATAAGTCAAATAAAATATAAAAGTGCCTTCGGATGGGGAGAATATATTTGAGAACAACCAGTGAAAAGTTTAGCTGCTGCTTCCCCAGCAGCTTCAGGATATGCTCCCTGCTGAGAACAGAGAAAGGTTGTCAGGTCTATTAACCTCAGCAAATGTAAATGGAGACCCAGATGCTCTCATCTAAAATAAAATCCTCCCCAACAGATGGTCAGGTTTAACAAGTTGGTACTGAGACTGAAGCTTCCAAACAGCTCATCTATATAAGAGCAGAATCAAATAGAACTGATAAAAAAAACTTCAGCCAAGCTATTTTCTGGGGCTTAGATATTGGTCTCAGGAATGACCGGCTACTAAAAGCACCACAATACCTCCTACTATCGATGCCAGTAACCACATGGCAAACTAAATTGTTTTATTATCTGATCTAGAAGGCCTGATCTGGTGACCAGGAGACTGTCTAATGTGGGACAATCTGGCAGGAAGAAATATTCACTCCTTTAATAATGTTTATTGGGCAACTATCATGTACCCAACACTGACTCCATAGCTAGAGGTACCAAGTAAGGAAATGGCAGTGCTTGCCATTAAGAAGGCTGTGGGCCAGTGACTATCGATGCCTAAATAAGTGGGCAATTTTGATTATGAGCTTTAAAAAGGCACTAGGGATAACAGTGGTACAGCGAGAGAACACAGAGGACATCCTCTAAGCAGCTTTTCTCAGTCAAGGCCTTTTATTCCAGCTGAGGAGGCTGAGAGATAGAGACTTGAGTAATGAGTAGAAGTCAGCCAGGAAATTTGTGAAAAGGGAGAATGAGAACCCATTCATTACAGGCAGAGGCAACTGTTTTGCAAAACCTAAAAGAAAAAATAATTGCATATCTGGAACAGCAGTATGGATTCATTTGGGACAAAGTTTTTGAATATTCTTTGAAGAATGTAAAATATGATCATGTATTAATTTATATACGTTACGAAGCATGACAATTCTATAGAACATACATTCATTCAACAGATATTTATTGAGCTACTACTAAGTGCCAGCTACTGTTCCAACCCCTGTGGTTATAGCGACCAATAAGAGCTGTCCCCATCACTAATAAGGTTTGAATTGAGTGCCTGCCCTAAGCCAGAAACCCCAAATATTAGTATAGAGCTGTGGTTCTCACTCAGGGTAGAATATTTGAATTATCTGGGAATGTTTAAAATTTTTCAATGCCAAGACCATACTTTACCAATTAAACCTGAATCTCTGGAGAAGAGACACAAGCACTAGTATTACCTAAATCCCAGACAGTGCCAATGTGCAGCCCAGTTTAAGAAGCAGTGGACTAGAGCAGTGATTCTCAAATTTTTAGCATGCATCAAAATCACAAAGGACCAATTTAGTATGTCTCAGGTGGGACTCAAAAATCTGCCTTTCTGACAAGCTCACAGGTGATGCTGATCCTGCTGGTCCAGGGACCAGACTTTGAGAATCACTGTCCTAGAGTATGGAACTTATTTATAGCTATTTATCTCATCGGTACAAGATATCTTCCTAATAAACCTATACATTAATGATATCGCTCTATTTTCAGTAATAGATTCCCCTTTTCAAGTGTATTTTGTTCGAAGAAGGGATTGATGAAGACAAGAATTTGAAAAATTTGTTGATTTTTACATTAAGCCTTCTTTGCTTGGAGAGCTTCCAAAGAGGAAAGTATCATGATAAACAAAGGAGAGAGGGCTCTCTTTGTCTCACAAACAATGCAGAAGTTAAGAGCTAGGATTCTGGAGCCAGCTGGGCTTCATCTCTGCCACCTACCAGCTTTTGATTTTCAGTGTTATATATCCTTTCTGCATCTCAATCTCTTCTTAAACTGTGAGAATTGAAAATAACAGTGAATAGTTTAGAAGAGAGCCTGGCACATGGCAAGAGTTATATAAGCACTAGATATTACTACTCGCCTGAAATTAGCCCAATACTCTTCTTGAATAGTTTGTGATAACATTGAAAATTGCATATATCCATCTTTCTTTCTTAATGCTTCATGGTTTTGCTATTAATCACATCTCCTAAAGATGATTGAATGTGATAGTATATCCTATGAAGAAACAAAACCCATCAAAGACCAAGTTACAAATATTAACGACCTTTCTATGGTGTCAGTAGGAGTTACGTGGAAAAATAAGATATAGTATCTACTCCCAAGGAACTTAATCCTGGTAGAAAGGAGAAGGCATTATTTGTATACCCCAAGTATACCCCAAAGCAGAGTTTATAAAGATAAATAAAAGTAAATCGCATCAGAGAGGAGAGAGCAGACATCTTGTTGTAACAATAACTCATGGCTATGGCTTCATAGAGCAAATGACAGTTGGTATGGGTTGGGAAGGATGACCAGGAAGTCAATATACAGAGATGGTGATGGAAAGGGCACTCCAAGGAGGAGGGATGGCATGTGCAGAAAAATTACGGCAAAAACATAACAGTCAATGTAGTTCAGGAAAACATGAAAAATGTAGTTTCTGCATTGAAAGCTAGAATCAGTCTCAGACATCTTATAACCTGCAGAACCAGCCCTGCCTTGGTTCCTACTCTGACAGTTGAATAAGTTCCCTTAATAATAAGATACCGATGTAAACCAATGGATAAAATGTCTATTCCTCTACGGTCATGCCACCCTGAACAAGCCCGATCCCGTCTGATCTCAGAAGCTAAGCAGGGTCGGGCCTAGTTAGTACTTGGATGGGAGACCACCTAGGAAGACCAGGTGCTGTAGATGTAAAAAATAAAAAATAAAAGTAATAGTCATAAAAGTAATAGTCTAGACCAGAGAGTTTTACAGAGCCTCAAAACAGGCCACCATTTGTGGAGGAGGTGGGGTGGTCAGAGGAAGGTCTGGGAAAGGTCAAGAAAAGCAGGAAATTTTATGTGCAGTCCCGGATAAAAGTCAGGGGCTGCCCCATTGTGATTGACTCTTCTCTCTCTCTTTTCCTCTCTCTTGGATCACCTGTGCACTCACTTCTGCTTTATTCTATCTGTTAACGTTACCAAGTCTAGCCCACATGCAAGGTAAGGGGAATTAGGCGCTTTTTCTTGAAAGGAAGAGTATCAAAGAGTCTGTGGGTATTTTCAAACCGCCACACCAAGTGTGACTTTTTAAGAATTTCATATAAAATGGAATCATACAGTATGATTTTTTTTATGTCTGACTTCTTTTACTTAGCATAATGTTTGAGACACTGTTGCGAGTGTCTGTGATATGTAGCTTTTTATTATTGAGTAGTATTCCATTATACAAATGTGCCACATTTTGTTTATCTATTTACCAAAATGTGCTTATATTTTCAGATACTTTTTAGGAGACACAACTTTTGCATATTTAACCTACAGAATCTACGGAATTGCACATTGTCAAATATTAACTAGGATAAAAAGGACTTTTTGTATTATGTACCAAATGATGAAACGTATAAACATAACTTTACTGCAGGGCAATTACCTCGGCTTCCATGTTCTGTAATGTGTAACGCCACTGATGTTCAGGTAATCGGATGGCAACGATGTCTCTGAATCAGAAATCTGCAGTTCCTTTATTATATGCTGATCACATATACAGAGTTGACTTTGTATAGCAGTACTATCTAGCTGTATAGTCAACAAAATGCATTAAGATAAAAAGGAAAGTTTTTGAGGTTCGCCTTTTTCATAGTACACATGGCTGGGAGTAACTCAGATCGCATGAGAATATTTCTTTGCTATCACTAAATGTCTGGAGCTCAGCTCAATGAATGCACTTTCTTTGCAGAATTTAACTTTTACGTCGCATCTCTTACAACATGAAGTTTTTCCCGAGGAGCTTGGAGTTTGGAAAGTTGTTTTACATGCAGGAAGTACTTTTATTTTTCCTTTGCACCTGTCAGAGGAGTGGACTGACTATTCAAAGGACTTCACAGATCTGTGAAAGCTTAATCTCGCATCCAGGCCAAGAGACTCCCTTCTGGATGATCCTTGTGAGTCAGAGGTGGCCACCTAAAAGCACAGCATCATCTTAGACACTGAGAGTGACAGGGCAAGGGCTCAGTACAAATCTCAGGAGAATAGTCCTAGACTAGAGCCCAGCGATCTCTGAATCTCCTCCCAGGATTTAGCATGAGTCAAAACTTCTACAGCTGTTGAATAAATAAATGGTTATCTTAGCAGTTTTATTCACAAAAGCATACATCACAAAGATGAATAACTCACTAGCTCCGAATGTCATGTGGAACCCTTGGGAAAGCTATACTCATGCATTTTAAAACATTCAGCCTGCAGACCGTAAAACTCAAGCTCAAGGATAAGAGGCAGGGCTGCAGACCTAACTACCCAACTGATAAAGGACATGTGGTCCGAATGTCCTTTATTTTACAAGCTACACAGGTTACCTATTCTCAAATCCCTATGTGAAACCACTGCTGGAACAAGGCTCACTGCCATATTAAGTCACTTTTATCTACAGGAATGTGTTCTATGTTTCAGAACATGCAACAGAACATAGGGGGAAATCAAAATTGCTCTGACATGCTTTTTATTCCTTATTAACTTAATTTTAAATGTCAACTAATATTAAATGAAAAAGATGGAAAACTCTGGTATTTAATAACATGAGCTATGGGAAGGGGGATAGAGAAGTTTAAAAGTGTTAACTGGAAGTGCTGGAGAATCATCACACAGGGAGAATTTGCCAGTTCTGGATGTCAATTCAGAAATTATCCTTCCTACTGTACAAAATATAAGACATCCCTCTGCCTCCCCCGAACACACACAGGCATGCATGCTTCCTCTGTTTCTCTTTTAAATTTCGCTTGGGGCAGGAGCTTCCTTCTTATAAAAGCTTCCCTTTATAAATACCTGTGTGTCTGCTGCTCTCTCTGTTCTAGAATTCCCTTTCCTGGAGGGCCACTTCTCAAAAAATTCCTGTCGTGAGTTTGACATCCAAACCTAGACTCGGGAGGGAACATCTCTAGTCACAAGGAGGTTGCTGTAATACCTCTCCAACTGTAGTTATAATTGATTAAACAGATATTTGTTAAGTGCTCACTCTGTGTCAGGCACAGTCCTAAGCACTGGGGTTGCTACATAGACGTGAAAACAAGACCCCAGACCTCATAAGGCTCATATTCTGCAGGTCAGTGTTTGGAGTATATGGAACACACCTGACTGACACAGCCAGCCTATGAGATTCACGTACATTATTTGGCCCTCGCTTTTTCTTCCGCTCACTGGCCAGGTGAGAGTCACACATGCAGGTTAAGAATCAAGACTGCTAAGGGCAACTTTCTGTGACATGTGCTGCAGTTGATATGCAACAAATCTCATCAGTCCCAGTTGATGTGCAACCAATCTTATTCTCTAGGGCCAGTTGCAGAATTCTTCCTAATAGTGTTGGGACTCTCTGAAGTCTCTCATCCTCTTTTTATAATCACTCAAGTTTCAGGATACGAAAGAATCAAATATCCATATTTGTTATTTTTAAGGGAAGTTCTATCTTAAGCTACTGGAAAAGTATGTGGAATTAAGAGGTTTTCTACTAGAGATAGTTGGAAACACAGAAATCCAGAGGATGACCAAACAATTGAAGAAATCCAAGACTTAGATATCAAAAGATATGGTCTACTTGCTTGAGCGAGGGTCCAGAGAAAAGAATAAAGGTAAGAATCAGCAAGTCAGGAAAGGTGTGTGGGGGGGTATGGGTGGAGGGTATTGAGGGATGCAGTTTAAATGAGAGCAAATTGGTAATAAAGAAGAATAGTTGGGATTCCAAGGCCATTCCCTTGAGCACTGGGGAAATTCATGATCTACTTCATGTACCTGGAGAGGTATAACAGTCTTTGAAAAGACCACGGTAGAAAGGGTACCAGCTAAAAGTGAGTGCTTTATCTATCTTAAGTCCTTTAGGCTCTTGCGTTTCATCACCAAGACTTATATAAATTTGTCTTTAGAGCTTCCAATAGCTGTATTAGCTATCTGCACTTCAGTATCCAAGACCCCCACCAAATAATAGCACAATTAAGAGTAAAAGGTAGGGAAATGTCCTTGGATGAGCCAGACTGGTTTAAATATGAGATGATCTAGAAGCTTCCAGTTTTGAGGAGTAGGAGGAAAGGGAGATGATAGAGATAGGAACAAGGGTAGGCTACTGAAAATATTGCTGTTACATTACAACCTATTAACTCTTGCGAGAGTGATAGAGTACTTTATAATATGAGATAAAAGAAATGATTTGCATTAAACACCCTATTTGTCAATATTGGGCAGGTGGGGGGTACTAATATTTAAGTCACTGGGAGAATGCGTGCATCCCATTCATTATGCTCACATCTGTTACTGTGTATCTGTGATTGCATTCTTCATATAGCAAAGAAAGGGCATGATTGAATGGACGTATATTTATAAACATGTGGTAATTCAGTTCACTGAAATTAACACTCACCCTAAGGGTATCATTATATCATATCACAGAGCAACAGATAAAATAAAGATGAGAAAGAAGCAAAGGCCTATTATCATCCAAAAGGAAAAAAAAAAACCAAAAAAACAGGTACAGATGCAGGAGAGCATGTTCGTCCCAAATGTTCCAAGACCAAGACTGTATTTAAATGTCTTAAATTAAGTAGGTATACAAGACTGTGTTTATTAATACTTTACAGTTTTATAGTTCTTTATGGTTTAGCAACTGCTCTCATGCACACACATTTTTTTTAATTCTCACAAAATCAATAAGTAAACGTTTACATTTTACCCTTATTTAGCATATAAGAAAATTGAATCTCAGAGAGATTAAGTGACCTATCAAGGCTCACTAGCTATACAATAGCAGACTCAAACCCAGTCTTTTAATTTCATTATTAATTTCAAATTCAATATAATTAGTATTATTTTCTTTATTTTAGTCTACTTTTTAATATAAAATTTTAGTGTTTACATGCATGTATATATTAAGTATTGCATATGATAATATCTACTTAAGGAAAATTGCTCTTAATATGTCTCTATTAATGGTGATGTTATTATCAAATTTGAGTTCCCAGAGCACATGAAATTATCCTCTTTGTTTGTACAGCTCCATGATAATACCTGTATTATACATACATGGGCTCTTTGAAGATGTGCGATAAAAATGAGGAAGCCTGATGTGATCCAGATAGAAAGGAAGGTGTTAATTAATGGCTTGGTGTATAATTTCTGTCATTATTTATACCGATAAATTTTTCTTTTTTTAGGTTTATTTAATGAGTTCTCTACTTTTAAAATTGACAAAGTAATTTATTTACTCTGTTTTTTCTTGTTAAGTAGTAAATAGGATTATAGAATGAACCACTGATATATGTAATAGCATGAGTGAATCTTAAAAACATTATACCGAGCAAATAAAGCAAGATGCTTTATACCGAGCAAATAAAGCAAGACATACACACTGTTATTCCTCTTATTGGAAAGTCTAGATAGGCACAGCCAATCTCCATTGACCAAAAGAAAATCAGTGGTCATCTGGGTCAGAAATTTGAGTTAGGAAATAATATCAAATGGGCACAAAGAAATTTTATGAGATGATGGAAATGTTCTAAATCTTGATTCTTTCTGAAGGTTGCTACTTAAGTAGCAACGTAATTTGTCAAAATGCATCAAATTGTTCATTTCAAATTGTTGACTTATTATATGTAAATTGCACCTCACTAAGTTTAATTGTTAAAGAAAAAGAAAAGGAGATGTAACATTTTCAATAATAATATATATAGTGAGGTGTTTATAATGCATTTATAATACTTTTTTATGGAAAGGCCCTCATTCGAGTTTCACAATAACCCCAAGAGGCAGGCGTCTTTATTATTACCATCCCTTTTTCACAAGTGACATAACTGAATTTTGGAGAGCTTAAATAATTTGCTAATAATCACATAGCTAGTAAAATCTAAATTAAGATTTGAGCGTAGGTTGTTTTTTTAATCTAAATTCTCAATGGTTCTCTCAAGACAAAACTGAATCCCTTTCCAGATCTTTCCTAAATAGAACTTTTTATATAGCTCCAGTAAAAATGGATAACACAATAACAAGCTAACTTTTCAATAAGTTATAAGTAAATAGAAGCACTGCAAAAGCACTTAGCCAGCATTTTAAAGCACTATTGAAAATGTTTTTGAAAACAACTAGTTCCTTTTCATTTAAAGTGCTTCAGGTTTGAAGTTTTGCGCATCATGTTTCAGGAGTGGCCAGAGGCACAATGTGTCTTGACAGCATCTTGTGTTTTGTGTACCATATTTCCTCATCCTGTAAATGCACATGGCCATCACGCTGCTCCAGACTTCCACTGCTGACACTTTCTGACTGTATTTCCATAACACACCACTTGTATCAAATTAACTCTTCATTCTGCTTCAGAATATACATTGCCCTCAGAGGCTAACTTAAACTGGTTATCAGAGGAAGAGCAATATAATATAACCCATTCATACCAAGGCCTTCATTGCTGATGGTCTGCTTTATTCTTCAGGGAACTTATATTTTAAAGATGGGCACATTAAACCTAATGAATCTTTCATTGGTATGATTTCAAGGACTGTGTTAGAGTTAAAGGCAGATTCAGCAAATACGATTTACACTATAACTTTTTTACTCAAAAAGATCTGATTTTTATACTTAATAATTTTTATACTAACATAATAGCCATGACTTCTATTCATTAGTATCAAGTTATTCTACTTCTGGGCCGATAGAAGGGTTGTACCCTTTGTCCCTCTTACAGTTAGGCAGCATGGCCAATTTGATTTACTTTGGTCAATGAAATATGAGTGGAATGGACATGTCAATTCTGCCCTTTAATTACCACTGCTGTCATGACCAGGAAGTTCTGGATAATGAAGTCTTCATTAGCCTCCTTCTCTGAGTGATATAAAACAAAGTCCCAACTAACACTCAAAGCAAATGTGGCCTGTGTATAAATTAAACCCTTTAGTGTTTCTTTTAATCCCATTTGATTCTGGTGGGATTGTTTGTTGTGACAGCATAACCTAACCTATCCTAAGTAATACAATTAATTCCAATATGTTCATTCCTTTTTCTTTATGATTTAGCTAATATTTCCTAAATTGGGACAAATATTAAAATTGAGAAAAACATTTGTTTTAGGGTTTCTTACCTACCTATCCACCCTTCAGGAAAGTTATTAAATTAATGGTGACTTAAGAATGGGAGTAAAAACCTACACAATACTTTCTTCATTTGGAAGGCTCCTTCCTTCTAACACATTCTTGTCTACATGTTCCAAGGTTCCAAGAAAATTTTGCTTCTTCCACATTCCATATCGTAGAAGCCTTCAAGAATCTCAGAACTTAACCATATTCTTTCTACCTCATAATATCTATACTATGACCCCCTAATATTTATTTTAAAGGTGTATGTACTACACATATAAGCAGTTTAGTTTTCCTTCCATGCTCTCCTATACTCTATGTACTTTCATTATTAAATGCTACGTTCAGATTAAGGAAGACAATATTCCCCCTACAGAAGGGAGTGAATATTTGGTCAAGATATTCTGTAAGTAAGCCCTTTTATTTTTTTGACTCATATTTAATATCATTTTGCCCATGTTTATTTCATAAGCCCACCTACACTGCCTGTTCTCCAAGAACAGAATTAGTCTATGCTTATTGGTATTCCAGTAGTTTTCTGCAATGATTTTATACTAGTTACATAAAATAATTTCAGTCAGTATTTTGAGAGATATGTCGTGTACAGAGTGGTTTTCTTATAAAGGAACAACTGGCTTTGTCAGGTTTTCTTGCCTCCTTGTCCCTTCTCTCTCTCTCTTTTTTTAAAAATTCTTTGCCCAATATCTCATGTCTATCTTTTTAGCTCTTAGACAACAACCAAAAGAAAAACTATAATTTCACTGTATTTTTTATTCTAAATGATGTTATCTGCCTGTCCAGTTTGATAAGACATCTCTTTCATTGTTCACGCAGAGGTCTCTCTACCTCTGGATAATAATTTCCCTGAAGGAGGGGACTCTCATTGAGACTAAATACACCTTGGAAGATAACTTGTACATTCACATGACTTTGCATACCAGTGGCAAATATAACAAATATATTTGTTATATATTTATTGTTGTTGCGGGCATTCTGATAATGAGATGCCCCTCATCAACTGTCGGGATGAGCAAAGCCAGCCTCATCATCTAGAATTGTTATTTCCTGCCTCTTTTTCATGAGAGGCTGGCCATGTTCCTCAGTTCCCCTTTCCTTTGCATTGCCTAGGCACAGCAGCTCGCTTGTAAAACTTTTTTAAGGTTATTCACATATTAAGAATATGACTCCAACTCAGAGTAACACTGTGAAGGAGGAAAAAAAATTCAGCTAAATGAGGCTAATTTTACTTGTTTATATGACAAACAGTGGTAACTAGGGAGGGGAACATTATTGTGAAGATACAGCTTTTTTTTTTCTTAACTTCAAATTCTTCAATAATATTGTGCATAAATTAAATAAATCTATGTAGCTGGGATAAATAAACAATATAGAATATATAAAAAAAATATCTCCACAGTGAAGAAAAGGAGCAATTTTAAGCCTAAAATAGAGAAGGTAGAAATTTGAGCCACGTAAACCTAGGTTGAAATCCCAGTCTCCTTATTTACAAAGTTTATGGCTTGGGGTAAATCATTTAATCCTCTGACGTTATAGTCTTAATCAGTAAAATGGGACTCATTTACATCTACTTTGAAGAGAAGTGATGTCTGCAATACATCAGCACAGGGCAATCCTTCAGTCAGCAGCTGCTATGAGTGTTATGGTACTGGATTTATAATACAAGATGATAATACCATCCTTCAAGCTAAGAACTTTACTCACTTTATATTATTTAACTTTGTCAAGCTCTCTCTAAAGAAATGCTGTTAATATAATTTTATAGATGAGAAAACTCAGGCTTACAGGGTACAGTAATTTATCAAATTTCACGAAAATGAGACCTAGTATACTCAAGCAGATTTTCTGGTGAGTAGCTTCAAACAGTGCTATCAAACACTAGCATGCACACAAATCATTTGAAGATTTTATTAAAATGATGATTCTGATTTGGTAGGTCCAGAGTAGGACCTGAAATTCTACATTTCTAATGAGGACCCAGGCATTGCTTGTGTTGCTGGCCTGCAGACAGCAGCAAGGATGTGTAATATGTTCGTAATGGCTGTTAAGAATTATGAAATAATTGTGTTTCTCTGCTCCATGATTATCTTTAGAGGAAATCAAGATAAACATGAACAAATAGTCTCACAGCTACTCAGATTAACCACCTCCCACCCCAGCACTATGATTGCAAAAATGCTGACAAAATGCCAAAGTTAGAACTTCAGTGAGATAATGATTATTCATATTCCCAACTGGTAAAAATAGGTGAAAGCCACAGGTTTTCATGAGCTCTGATACTTATAAACTTCTCGATATAACCTCAAAAGACTAAATTGATTAATCCATATAAATTCCAACTAGGTTAACACACTTCCTTCGGATGCCACAGCTATCGTTACCCATTTTTACAAGTTTGATTTCATGTTACTAACATTCACAAGAGTCCCAACTTTCACTCAGCAGAGACCCCAGGTTCCTGGAGCAGATATACACCTGAAAATACAGCTGATTTTTCCCTGAGTCCCTCCTATGAAGCTCTAGAAAACCCCAAATGACTATAAATTCTGCCACCTTTTCCAGACAGTAATAAAACAATAAGATAAAACCAAAGAGAGGATCTTTATATCATTTAAATTAAAAATGTGTCACAATTATTTTAGCTAACACATATGCTTCTGTTAGAGAGAATAAGGAAAACTTATCTTCTACTCAGGGAAGTAGACAGGCTCCTTGACAGCTAGAAAGAATGGAAATTAGAAAAATCTTTCTATGGCAATCATGCAATTCATGTAAATAAACCCGAAAGTAAACATATGTTCTAATTCTAGAAATTCATCATAATAAAATGTTGAAAGAGCCCACAAATATTTATTATGCATTCATTTTCATAATTTAATAATTATATACATTTATTTATACATAATATGTATTTTGTATCTATGATTTACTATGTACTGTTCTGAGTGGTTTTCATCCGATTTATATTCAAATGGCAAAAAATAGAGACTACAGTCAAAAAGTATATCTTAAGTAAATTAAGGTATATACCTGTAATGAATACTAAAACTATTCTAAAACAAAAAAAAAGTTTATCAGATGAGTCTATGAAAATGATTTATAGCTTAATTAAGTGATGACTCTAGTTACTGTTGCTGTACCAAGTACAGTGATCTTACTGGATCAAGTCAGCACTATTTCTGACATCTGTGAATGTGATTTTTTTCAATAAGCAATTGTTGTTTTTGCTACTGTTTTAAAGTTTACGTATGAAGAGAAGGTGTATATGGGTGTCGAAGTGACTAATATGGCAGGTGGATGCACTCAACATCTTTTTCTAAAATACAGGAGCCATTACTCATTTTTAAGTAAAAAATACTATCTTATATTAAATTATATTTTAAAATAGACATGAATTTAACCAACAAAAATACTATTCTGAAAACTCCATAATACTAAATGAAATTGCATTTTTTTAAAAAAAATCTGTATTTCCCAGAATTTCTTGAGGTTGAGGCTTCCAAATATTATTCTAGTTTCACTAAGATACCCCCATGAATTTCATGAATCCGAATTCAGAAATGTCTTACATGAAGAGAGGACAGTGGCATGCAAGGTATCTGTTTTGCTGACGTGGGTCTAACTTGAGTGGCTTGGTTCTGAACTGGTATCAGCATCCTTCTTCTAGATGTCAGCTAAGACAGTGTGGACCTGCTGCAGACCGGCAAGGACTTCCTGATTCCCGGATCCCAGCAAGGACTGCATGAGGCTGATTCTTGGATCTCAGAGAGGACTACTTGACGCTGGTTCCTGGATCCCGCTGAGGACTGCGTGACGCCGGAGCAGCAGGTGCTTCCTGAGCGCAACAAAGTTACAGCTGCCTCGCTATGGACTCAGCTCTGTGCTGTTGGCTGGGAGAACATTTTGGAGCCCGTCTTTCATGACAACAGTGATTTTGTCCACGTCAAATTTTCTGTATTAAATCGTTTTCGTCTTAAAATGCTAGAGTAGTTTCTGTTATCTTCGACTGAGCAACGATTCATATAAGAGGCCGAGGAAAGAGCCATAAATAAGTGACTAGAACCTCATGCTGCATATTAAATACTTAAGAATATTTTCCACTTCTATAGAATAATATGATGTTTACCTTTTTTTTTTAAAATAGAGTCCATTTTTGGTCTATCTGTTGTTTCTCCTCTCAAACATATTATAGAACGATCACTGGACAAACATGATGCTAATTGACAGCTGACGACTGGCATCAGCTTGGGGCGTGTGTGGGGCACGTGTGGACTGTAGAAAACTCACAAGGGAGTTGAGATGAGATGCTGTGACACAAGAGAATCGGGGCAGAATAGCAAGAGAACAAGTTGACTGGGAAGTAGTGTCCCAGACTACATCACACACAGCATAACATCTTTCCCAGTGCTGGTGTGCATTCTCATGTACGGTAGGCCCCTTCCATCTCACAAGTGACTATGGCATTGCACTGCATGAAGCAATGAAGCAGAATTCATAAGCTGATGTCCTGTAGACTGACCTACCCCTCAAAATCATTTAGTTTGGCCAAAATCATGTTTAAGAAACTTGAGTAAAATGAGTAATATGTTCAAAAATATAGATTTCTAATTTTGCTTGAAAAATCAGAAGATCTGACAGTTCTGGGATTCAGCTGGAGCTGAATCCAAGGCATTTCTTCTCACGACCCATACTTATTCACACAAATCACACTAAGCTGTGATTATCTCTTTGCTGACTTATCTTTCCCACTGGGTTATAGGATGACACTCTTCCTTTTGAACCTGTACTCCTCCCACCGGTACTACATACATAGTAGATATGCTTGTCAAATTTTTAATAATTGTTTATTGAGTGAATAAATGAATAAATGTAGGGAGCTAAGCTATCCATTATTAACTATGTTAAAATAACATTTATTGAATTCCTACATTGTATGAGGCACTGGGCTGGGAGCTTTTCACACACTCTCTCATTTGTGTAGTAAACAAAGTAGTCAAGGAAATCAAAGGAAACAAAGTTGAAATCAATGAGACTCCTTCAAAAATTGAGATTTCGGCTGATCTTTAAAGAAAGGATAAGGCTTTAATAGATGAGGTAGTCATGGGGCAGGGTACCAGAGAAAATGAATATAACCCTGGTTCAAGGCATATCTGAAAAATGAACAGACCATTGCCATAACCAAGAGCCCAAAGGAGATAAAGCTGGACAGGAATACAAGGGTTAAATGCTGGGGGGAAGAAAGGTCTGATTCCAAGGTTCAGATCCGATCTTGTATATATTAGATGCCATTTAAGTAGATTAGATGAAAGATGGGATAAAAATACATAGCTAACCACAATTTGTAGAAAGCAGTAAAAATGGAAAAACTGACTTATAAAAGCAGGTGAGTTTTCAAGTGTATACATATATCAAAGCTCATTAAGTTATATACTTTAAATGTGTGCAATTTAGTGTACCTCAATTGTATTTCAATAAAGCTGAACAGAAAGCAGGTGCACCTTCATAAACATCTAATATATATTCTCAAAGGCAGAAATGTTGCTGGGGCAGAAATGAGCTAATATTTATTAAAATCCCACTAAAGGCGCAAGACCATGCTAGGAACTTTATTCAAGCTATCTCAATTCATCAGCACAACAGTCTTGCAAGCAAAACATTATCATCCCTGTTTACAGAAATTAAAATTCAAATATTACCTCCAAAGACCACAAAATTAGTAAGAGATAGAGTTTAGATTTGAACTCAGGTCTATTTATTTTCAAAGCCCTGATACTGCAAGTGATCACATACATAGTGAATGTTAACATAGAACCTAAAACTAGATGCATTCCATACTCTGATGACAACTATCAGGGGAAATTGATGGGAACATATACATAATCCACTTTAAAAACTTAAGATCTATGTTCATCGGGGATATTAGCTTGAAGTTTTTTATAGTGTTCTTGTCTAGCCTTGGCATCAGGGTAGTGCTGGCCTCACAAAATGAGTTTGAAACTATTACTTCCTCTTTAGTTTTTTGGAAGGGCTTGAGAAGGATTAGCTTTAATTCTTCTTTAAATATTTTGTAGAATTCAGCAGTGAAGCCATCTGGTCCTAGGCTTTTCTTGCTGGGGATTTCTGATTATTGATTCAATCTCTTTATTCCTTATTGATCTGTTTAGATTTTCCATTTTTTCATGATTCCGACTTACTAGGGGTTGGGGGCTGAGGAAATGGGGAGATATTGATCAAAGGGTACAAAGTATCAATTGTGCAGGATGAATAAGTTCTGGAGATCTAATGTACAGCATGGTAACTATAGTTAATAAAAATAAATAAAAAGTATTATATACTTGAAATTTGATAAGAAAATAGATCTTAAGTGTTCTCACAACATAAACAACATTGTAACTATGTGAGGTGATGGAAATATTAAATAGCTTGCTTGTGGTAATCATTTCACAGTATACAAATATCAAAATATCACATTATATAACTTAAATATAAATAAGTGTTACCAATTATAACCCAATGAAACTGGGGGGTAAAAACAAATTAATGACTTAGAAAATGTTACTTTTAAAACTTGTTTTAAATTTTTAATAGACTTGTCACATCCTAAGACATTTTTAAAATGAGTTGAAATTCAGTGAAATTGAAGTGAAAGGAGAGAGGAAGAGAAAAGGAGAGGAGAGAAGGGAAGAGAATGTGAAAGAGAGAAATAAAAGAGAGAAGAAAGAAGGAGGAGAGAGAAAGGGGGGAAAGTATAGAAAGATGAGGATCAATATTTTCTAGATTTTTTATGTCTTACTTAAACAATATAGAGACTGTTAAATTTCTTACCCAATCCAATCATCATGAATACCCCCATTTCCCCAAGGAAAGCTCATTTACAACGCCCATTATGCCAACTTATAAGTCAGTAATTTCACCAGTGGAAACCCACAAGTTAGTTAGCAATGCCTCTGGTACTGATAAGAAATAAAGATAGCTGAACTGCTGATTGTGAACTTTCTGAAAAGAATACTAGCACTCTTCCTTGAGCAGAATTCCTCTTTAGCAAACTGACAATACTAATGATGAAATTAAAATGCCTACATAATATTTGGCTGCCCATCCTGAGTATTTAAAAAAATCCCAAAAGTGTCAGCACAAATCTCAGTTTAAATAAATTAAAAGGCATCATAATAAAAATGTAAAACACATTGTAAACTTGAATTTCAACACCTTGTCATTGAGTTACAGAAGTTTAGGCAGGAAGCCATTTTAATTAATACCTATGATGAGTCAAAACCTGGATTTGATTTGCTGTCATTTCTGAATTTTAGAAAAAATGTTTTTATTCTCTTTCATTTGCCATCGAGTGGTTCAAATTGTTGTAATTCATTGTGGTTGATTTGCCTACAAATTACTGACTTCTTGAGTCTTGGGGAATTTTTGTTGATTTTCAATTTGGCACTATCCTCCTAAAATTTTTTTCTCTACAAAACTTCAGCCTCATTGGAGCAAATGAGAAATGTGTAATGGTGTTGAAAATATTTTTTTAATTTGGCTATTCTTATGCTATCATTAATTGAGTATTATGTGCTTCGAAATCATTGTTTATTTCTCAATTATCTCTTTAAATCAGCATGAATTCCTTCCTATAATGGAAAAGACAGTCTTTGCTGCTTTACCATTAAGAAAATAAGGCATAGATATATTAAGTGACTCTATTTTCTCCACTAAAAATGGAGATGGAGACATGAACATTGTGTCTAATCTGCAACATCACATCAGGTACACAGTTTTGTCAAACATTAGGACAAAGCATAAGAATATCCTCTTAGTAATTTCAGTACATAGCAGAATCTTCTCTCCCATTTCCCACATTTAACATTCTATATCTATATCTATATCTTTGAAGCGTGTCAAAAAAGATTAAGATAATTAATATTGAAGAATTTCACATCTAGTACACGCATCTGTAGCACATTTGGGAGCAGGAGGAGGAGCTCTTACTACCAAATTGTATGGACAGCAAAAAATAGCAATTCTCACTTATGGTGGATTTCTTGTTATAGCTTTCATTTCAAAGTACATATATATTTTACATCATTTTTAAACATAGAGGAAATGAAAACATGACAAATTTTTCAAATTTCTACTTTATTCTCTCTTGAGATATTATTTTAGAGGCTCAAAGAAAGCTACATACAATTGCAAAGAATTTGCATGTTTGCTTTAAACTAGCATCTTTTCAAGAAAGCAGATACATCAGTTTCCATTGTCATCATTGGAAATGAAATCTCAAAATTGAAGTTGAGTGGTGTGAGAGCTGATAAAATAGTTGAGCGATGATCTAATTCTGAAATAGCTAAATAATTGATTGTGGTATGTCCTTATTAGTGGCAATTTCAAAAATAACTTCCAGGAATGTAATGAGAATATTGGTCAGAATTGAATTAATTTTCCAAAGAAAGAAGAACTCTATTTTGTCAATGTACAGTAATTTTATCTTCTCATAAATCTTTTACTGCAGTAAAAAGCATTTGTATCATTGCTAATGCTCAACTTTAGCCCAAGATCTGAATAGATACTTCCCATATTATGCAATTGTTCCTATGTAGAATATACTTGGCAACTTGTCAATGTACTGAAATTTCTCTTCTCCTACACTTTTACCACAGTATAAATTATGTATATTATAGCTAATGTTCACTATTTGACTGAGAACTGCATAAATATTTCCCAAATTGTATAATTGTTTTATTTCAAAAGGTTATTTGTAACTCAAATTTTGCAAAGTCAGAAAAACATATGCTGATGTGCTCAAAGTACATAATGATTCTGGGGTATAGAGATTCTGGGAAGCTAAGAGAAAGTGAAGGTGATAAACTCTCCAGGGAGCTTGGGAAGCTCAGATAATTTTAGGAAGAAGCCTCAGACCTGATTACCACCCTGACTATTAACAAGGGGAGGGAGACTGTTCAGGAACAGGAGAGAAGCCATAGGATGTGGATACCATCCTCACTTAAACTGCTCTTGACTTCTCTCTTAACTTGAAACATGGTACATTTCCACAGTGCTGGATTTCAAAAATCATCAATGACTAGAAATAAAATGTCTTCTTGTGTTATCTATGCATCACTTGCAATCTCACCTTGAAGCCCTGATTCATAAACCTGACAACTATACATAATACAGTATCTTCTGCCTTTAAAAAATAATGTCTCATGTAATAAATTATTCAAAATTTAATTCTTGGGTGTCAACAGTTTTATGACCCAAGAAGCATTAAACTTGCAAAATAATAAATATAGCTCAACACACACACACATAC